>NC_133202.1:17115383-17332883 GCF_958299795.1 Porites lutea
AAAGGAACATGCTCTAACTTTCAATCTCTCTTTTTTGATATTTTTCTGTTTGTTCGTGTTCAAGTTTTACCTGAAAGTATGTATGATTGAGTGAACTGTTATATATTGCTGTTTTCCGGCTTTGTATTGACTGACTAGAAACCTAAGGAACATGATGTTTAATAGCCGAATAATTATCTATAGCCAAAAGCAAATTCCAACCAAAGGCCGGATGCAAGTGAATGACACGACTCTTTAGTTATTGACTTAATCTTAAACACGACGATTTCAGCATTTTACTAAAATCACTAAAAATGTAATAGGAGAAAAGGAAACAAAAATTAAGCTAATGAATCAAGAAACACTAAGATACTCAAATCTATAGCAATACAAGGAGCAAGGCACCCTCAAATTGTTGGCACCGTACTGGCGACTTATGGAGGCGGCAATAGCCATTCACACGATCCAAAATAACAATGTTTTCCTCGCATGAGATTGGCACCGCTTATTTTTCCGTTGTGTCTTTATTGAAAATGGCGGAAAAATAAAAACTGCAATTCTTTGCCGTCAGCAGGTCAGAGTTTAAGAGTAAAATGCAAGGTGCAGTGCCGAAGATTGATATATAAAGAGATAAATCGTCATCTGAAAAAAAAAAATAGTGAAACAAGAATAAAAGCACAAAAGCAAAAGTAACTTATTCTCACCACCTTCAATACTCATCAACAGACATGAATATAAGCCAACATTAACACTTACTTCTCACTGAGGACAAAATGTTGGCTTAGGGGAGGGGTAAGTGGGCAGTTTCCTAGAAACGTATAATGATCCAAATAGTCACTGTTCACAGGTGTGGACAGCAATACATTCACACGCATTGAAAAGGCAGTGCACTGCTTCATGCCTGGGGGCTGGGAGGGTGAGTCGCTGACTGCCCTCTGAGATGTTATGAGACAAATGCACAAACCATAGGCAGAACGGTCGTAATATATACAACGCTAGGAATTGTGGGATATCTATTGTTATAAAAATATTCTTGCTTTATTTCCGGTATTTTGGCGAAACTTTTTTCTTTGCATTTTTGTGCAGTCCTTTCTCTTCTTACAGGGTCTTGAAGGGGAGGGCGGAGTACTGATCCCGCAATCCCGCTCCTTTTCCCCGAAAATCCCGCATCCCGCACTTTTTTAATCGCTTTCCTGAATCCTTTTTTTTCTCCAAAATACATACCTTAAAAAAGACCAATTGCTGCAAAAGCCAATAAATGTAGGATGTAGATTGATGTTTCGATTGATATCTTAAATTTACGCGTGTTTTAAGGCCATGGCAAAAAAGAAATTGCTTTTCTTAGCTCAGTATGACAGAGCGCTCTAAAGTCACATGGAAGGATATGATCCAAATTTCTTCAATCGAAGTTATTGAATTAGATAAGTTACGTTTTGTTGATTTTAATTTTTTAAGAGCTCTACCATAGGCGTACGGGCCCGGGGGGCGAGGGGGGCTGCAGCCCCCCCAAATTTTGGGCAACTCAGAGTTTTTGGGCAGCGAGAGAAAATTTGGGCAAAGTCAGTTTTTAACGACGTCGCCATGATGAAGACCTGAATATTAACCTGAAGTCGACGTAATAATCCAGTTACATCACAGCGGTTGCCTAGCATGTGATGAGTAATTTACATCTTTGCAGTTTTTTCAATGTTGGGCACTATGCTACACTGCACTAGCTGGAATGGGCTATTTCCAGTCGTGAATTGATTAAAATAAACTTTCGCATAACTTTCAAGAATCATCTCCACTCGAAGAACAGTGTATGGCAGATAGCATTAGCAGTGGGTATGAAAATGAAGAAGTGGCTGACTACTGAATTCTCAGTTTGAATTAGTATAGGTAATAGCATGATTTGTAGTGATATTTGGCATAAATACCACGAGTGATATTTCGAAATTGTTATACGTACCACTGCTCTAAGCCAATCAAATTGCAGAAATTTCTCATGTAGTAGTATAGCGAGAAGAATCTTAATTCTTTTAAAAAATCCATCGAGCGGTTTAAAATTATTCACTAATTTGTTAAAGTAGACCGAAATGTTCGCAAAACCGCTAACAAGAGTGCCTGGATACATACTAATCAAATCCTTCTTTCGATTCTAGCAATCAAGTAGAGCTAGGCCACGATCTTTCACACATGTTTTTAAAAAGATTAAAACTACTATGAGGTGAAATTGCATGTCAAAAGCTCTTCGTTTTCTACAGATAACGGCCAGACATGAAGATTTTCCTTTTCTTACCGTATTTCTAATAATAAAAACTTCTTTCCACAATATATGAACGATTTTGTAAGGTTCCCCGTGCCGAGAATTATGGCTGAGGTAAAATAGGTAATGGGGTCATTTCGTTGCCATGACAACTCCGATGTCATTACAGCCCTGATGATGAAAAATTGTCATCTTAATACAACTGTGGTCGCAATTTTTCCACATGTTTGTTTACGGCGACGTAGTTTATGCTCGACATGCTATTGACCCTGGAAAACTGTATCGAGCCACTTTCATATGCCAGGACGACCTATGTTGTTGTAATATAGAGTACTAAAGTGTGACGTCATAAAAATGAAATTTCTGAAATTATGGGATTTGTTAGGATATTCTGAAAGAACAATTTCCAAGAGGCCTACTTGCCAAAAATGAGCATTTCGGGGCAAATTGTCTCTGAGATCGTAGCCCAGTTATGCTTACAAAATTCCATACAAACCCTTCTAAATTTTTTTGGGTCGACCCAAGAAAAAATTAGAAGGGTTTGTATGGAGTTTTCTGAGTATAACTGGGCTACGATCTCACAGACAATTTGCCCCGAAATGCTTATTTTTGGCAAGTAGGCCTCTTGGAAATTGTTCTTTCAGAATATCCTGACAAATCCCATAATTTCAGAAATTTCATTTTTATGACGTCATCACTTTAGTACTCTATGGCGCTCATTTCTTTTCGACTCTTTCGTAAAAATTTGGGCAACTTGAAAGAATTTTTTGGGCAAATGGTTTACCGCCCCCCCTGGCGAAAAAAATTCCCGTACGCCTATGAGCTCTACTTACAGGCTCTGTGAGTAGCTCTATTAAAACGTTTTTTCACCTTTTTTCGAATAACCGCCTCCTTTCCTTTTCTGTTCGTCACACGGGCAAGGCATTCGATTCCGTTTCTGGTTTATAGAGGATTTTTCAAAGTTTGTCTGCACCCACATTAATCCAAGAAGAAGGAAAAAACGAGAAAGGTTTCTCTTCAGTCATTTGAAGTCATCCGTATCTCCATAATAATGTGGTAGATTTTTCCTCATATAGATTTAGCCTAATGACATTTCATTTCGATGAAAAAAAAATTGCAGGCTCGACCAAGTCTACCAAGTTCGTAGCTCCTTTTTAAAGAGAGCGCGAGAAACTGGGAACTAAAATCCGAAAAAGTCGCGTGCGACTAAGCACTAGCATTAAATCCAAGATGGCGGATTTAAGGAGAGTATTTTCCCTCTTCTTTTTGGCCTTCATTTCGCGCCTCTTCCTCATATACAGTCCCGTTAAAGACTGGTTCATCAACCGAATAGAGCTTTCTACACCACTGAATGCATGGAACAGAGGTAAACTTGGGTTTGAAAATAACGATAACTACAATCAGCTGTACAATCATCGTCAAAAGTGTTGGGAAGGTTGCCCTTTTTACCTCTTCTTTTCCTTTCTCCCCCCGCCCCGGGCCCAATGTTGATCAAAACGTTAATGTTTGCGGGCGTAATTGTTCTGTTATATCCCAACATTGAATAGGGGGGACGGGGGATATTTAGCAAAAGAGAAAACTCTCTTTTTTTCAGGATTAAAATGGACTACTGTTAAGTTGTACAACCTTTCCAACTACTTTTATCTGTGATTGTAGTTTTCAAAGATGAGTGTGCAAGTTGTGAGCAGTAGCTGCAATTGTCAAAATGGGCAATAACAAAAAGATAGGTTGAAACTGTGACCATGGGGGAAACAATTACAAATACATGAGAAAGATATCAACAGGAACATAGCTTCCTTCTCAGTACTCCATCTTTCCCGGGTGTATTACGAACCAATTTAATGACAAGCTCCCAGTTTATAGCTTGGTAACTCAATTGGTTAAAGAGAGCTGGGTTACCGGTTATCTCGCCCCCAAGTCATTTTGCCCTGGTTACTTAGCCCTTCTATTCTAGAACGGGGAATAACTATTATGTTTGAAGCATGCTTGCTTTGGTTTATGGCTTAAAGAACAGGGAATATTACATTTGAAGCACACTAAATGACATGAAAATGGGGGCTAAGTAACCGGGGCGAAATGTCCAGTTACTAAGCAGTCACAGACGTCAGTGTTCGAATCCCTGTTATTTAAAGGGGCTATGTCAGCTGGAGAGCATACGCTCTGAGGTTATGCAAATTACTTTCAACTGTCACAATCCTATTGTTTTTAATGCGTGACTTTCTCCATGTTCTCTGTCACGTCCAAGGCTCCAAAGTCTTTGTTTTGATCTTAGGGAAACATAACATACATTATCGCGCAAAATTGTTCGATCATGCCAAATCACTGCGACGTCGAGGAAAACAGAACCAAGCATCATTGGTATACTACTCCACTATAAGCAGTCCGTTGATAAAAAGGGAAAGTAAACTCTGCTATTTTCCAAAAATATGCTCGAACACAAACAGTTCAAAAACGTGGCATTTACAGGATCTAACTCGTACTAAGCTGCCTCTCTAAGTCCGTTGAGAACAATCTGGACGGGCAAACGGTCGTGTTTATCTTTGCCGTGAATCCAGATAAATACAAGAAGGAATCTAGCCGAATTTTATAATGTTTCCTTCGCCAGGAGTTTAGTTTCGTCACGAAACTCATGGCCTGATTCTCTTGTAATCGTTTACAAAAAACGGCCGCCGCCAACTCGATAGCCGCTTCATTATATGTCCAAATACTTTGAGCACAAGAAAAATCCAAGAGCCAGCAGCCTCTAAAATAACTCAATAAAAAGGTTCTGTGAACTATAGGGAAGATTCCATCAAAGATTCCATCACTCATTGTGGAGTAGGCGTCATTAACTCTGCCATTACAATGGCCGCTGATAAGAGGACACAGTAAATCCACGTAAAAACATTCCACAGGCAAACAATTTCAAAATAACGCCAAAAAATTATTCTGTAATCACCATAGAATGATTCTTAATACAAAACTTCGCTAACTATCGAACGATGGCTGAGATTTAGACAGATAAAAACAGCCTTCCAAAATCTCCGACACAACTTGAAAAAGTCGGGCCATCTTTTTCAAGTTTGTTTTCATTGGCTCGGGCATGCATGAGGGGTGACATAGCCCCTTTAAAGCCTGAAAAAAATTTTTCAGGCTTTCTCTTCGCAACTGCATGAGTTGCGTATTTCACAATGATGATCTTCTCTTCATTTATTTCTGATACATTACTAGATTGATTTAAATCAATTTTGATCTGTTTTTATTGAGTCTCAAGTATCAGTTAGCTACATCCTGACTGATAGTATAATTGTTTATCGATATACACTATTTTTATCTTCAGCGCATAAATTTACTAAAATGTTGTAAATTGAAAGAACTGCATCTTTCTTTTTTGCTTTCATGACTTGACTTATTTTTAAGTAAACTTGTCAATGTATTTTACAGTTCAAGAAGGCCTCTCTCTTGTTAAACTTGGAGTTTCACCTTACTCTGGAGATATTGTACACGAGGTGAGATAGATCTTAAAAGAGGAATAAAATTTGTGAAATCCTATTTCAGCTGTTGATAGTTCTATCTTTCTTCATTTAGCAATTTAAGCAAAAGTAACTTATGTACCAGTCAATTCCACACCCCCCCTCCCCCCCCCCGCACACCCAAGGCATTTGACTTTTTCGAAAAATTTTGGTCAAATTCACCAGTATCTTGGCAGTTTAGGTGGTCAAATGCTCCACCGGCTAGGGTTTCAAAAATTTTCAAATCCCACACCCACCACCGACTATTCAAAAGTTTTCCCTTGCATCAAACTGTCTTTTCAAATGTAAATATCCTACTAAACACAACCCAAATATCTTAAGTCTTGGAAAGCTGTCTTATGGAGGTTTGTTCATTTCAATAAAACTGATGGTTTATTCCTGTAAGCCCACATTTAACTGGCTTTTCCAAAGGCTCTCAAATGCTCTGAAATTGCAGTGAATATAAGAGCATTGACCTGTGGCATATACTAAATGTAGAGAGAATTTCTAAATCCTTTTGCTTGGGATGCTGACCAGCGTTTTGACATGAAAGTCAAATGCATGACTAGGCAGGCCTCAGTTTGGTCAAATTCCTCTCTGTATGGCACAAACGCCAGTCAAATAATGCCCAAGATATTGGAAAGCTGTCTTATGGAGGTTTGTTCATTTCAATAAAACTGATGGTTTATTCCTGTAAGCCTACATTTAACTGGCTTTTCCAAAGGCTCTCAAATGCTCCAAAATTGCAGTGAATATAAGAGCATTGACCTGTGGCATATACTAAATGTAGAGAGAATTTCTAAATCCTTTTGCTTGGGATGCTGACCAGCGTTTTGACATGAAAGTCAAATGCATGACTAGGCAGGCCTCATTTGGGTCAAATTCCTCTCTGTATGGCACAAACGCCAGTCAAATAATGCCCAAGATATGCCAGGGGGATGGGCAGTTTTGGAATTGACTGGTATGCTACTCTAAAATAGCGTTGCTTTATCTCAGTTTTGTTTGTTTTTTACCAGACACCACTGGTGCTAGCAACATTTCTTGGAGTACAGGAAGTATCAGAAACACTTTTTCCTGCTGTGTTTGTGGTGAGTTGGAACACATTATTTAAGACAAAGTACACCTATTATTGTACAGAAGACTTAAGAAATAAAACAGGACATTAACTTTGTTAATTTAAACATACCATCACAAAGTCATCATTTCATGGACTATATCCATGGCAACACTCAAAAGCCATTAAATTTTGCATACTTAATCGCGTGACTTCTACAATGATATTCATCCTATCTGGTGTACTGTAGCACTGGGAACATTGACATACTGTCAGCTGAAGGTTTTTTTTACCTTCAATTAGGAAAGTTTTATTATTGCACACAGTTGACAATGAAGTGTCTGCATTAGTTAGTTTAACTTTCTATGAGAATCTGTTGATCAGCCAAAAACCAAGTGTCTATTGTTCACATCAGAGGGGTGTCCATATTAAGGAAGTTGGATATTTTTAGAAAATTGTAAGGGCTTTCCTTAGGGACGATGGCTGTCTTTACACTAGGCTGTTAAGTAAGACTTAAGAGCTACTAAGTTTTACTTAACCAAAAGTGCACGTGTGAAGGCCTAAGTAAAATCTCAAGTAACTTTACTTCACATCTCATCAAAGTCGGAAAGTTGAAACGATTCAAGAAAGTGTCAAGAGACTTGAAAACTATCCTTAAGGCCGACATAGCCAACTTGCGGTTTCTAAGCTTTGAGAAAGGCGAAGCATGTCAATCAATCTTAATTATGTTGCATGGGAAAATAGGCTTAAGGTAAACCTGAAGTAAAAAAGATAGGTTGTGTGTGAAGCTTTCTTTTACTTAAAGAATTTAAAATTTACTTGTCTTGAAATATTTCTTAGGTTATTTAGGTGCTAATGTAAAGACTACCAATGAGAACTCTTGGGTTTGACTATATTTACTTTTATATTGCGCATGATATTGAAGTGATGTGTTTAAAGGTTTTCCCCACTGGCCTGTGCAGTTTTTTGTATTTATATAGTTTTCTTCACATGTAGGTGGGTGACTTGATAATTGGATGGCTCCTTTACAGGCTAGCTTGCCTTCACTCCAACATGCTGGTATGATCATTTAACACTCAAATTGTTTAATGATTGGTTATTATGAATATAAGAAGTATATTTTGAAAGAAATTTAAAAGGCAACAAGCACTAAGACTTCTTATAGTAGTTGAAAGTACAGTCAATGCCTGATAACTGGAGCCTTCCAGGGAAATCAAAAAAAGTTCAAGTTATCGGTAGTTCAAAGCAATAACTGAAAATGAGGAAGTACATGTAAGGAAATGGGATAGGAAAGCAGTGGAAGTACCATGCAAAGTTTACTCCAGGGGAAACAAGAAATACAATGATATTTGAAAAACAAAGTTTGATTACTATACAGAGCTGGACACTGTACTTGAAGTGGACTGAAAAAAGGTATAAAAGACAAAGAATACATGTACATTATTGGCACGGATGTTTTTGATCAAATTCAATGTTTGTGTTTAAAAGAAAGAGATGGTCAATTTTAAGTTTAGTCAACAAATAAGAAATTTATAAAGTTTTCATTATTACAAATATTTGGGAAAAAAATAAGTCCTGGACAAGAACATTGCCCATGAACATTCAGATACCAGTCAGCAGGGCTAATAGGAGCTTGTAGCTTGTAGGGCAGGTCAAATTTAAACCTAAGGGTCCAGGCAAGACTACTCTAATAAAATCATAAACTAAGACAAGGAAGAAGTGGTTCTGGGCAAACAAAATGTAAGAGTTGCTTGCCCAAAGGACAAACTGGAATTCAAGTTTTTTTTCAAGCCCTGTTTAGGCATTGTATCCATGATCTAACTGTTGCAGACACATTTAATGATGATTTCTTTTCAGTCTTGTCAAGCTGAAATGGTTTTGTCTTGTTAGTCCCAGAGGCTCAGGGATATTGGCAACTGATGTTCCTGTAAAAATAAGCAGAATCCTTTTTTTAAGAAATGGACCATAATAAGTTTTGAGGTGGCGGGATTGGTCCATGACAAAAAAAATTTGCACTAGAAAATTAGGGGAAAAAATTGTGCAAATCCCATCTACTCTTGGAATTCTTCCACTCTTCTCTCCCCCATCAAAAATTAAATAGTCCATTCCTAATAGATAGTCTTACATACTCTTTTTTTGACTGGTCATGTTTGTATGACCTCATTAATCACAGTGTTGTTGTTTTCGTTGGTCTTTTCACAGTTAAGTGATCAGACAGCAAATTTAAAATTCTTTGCCAAGTCTGTTGAGCCAATTTTAATCAAGCAGGAAGCAGTGAACAACATTCCTCTTCTAGTATCATCTGTGTAAGTTTGCTTTCTCCTCCACAACAAGAAAACATAGAGTAACCATAATCCTGAAATAAGGGCGTGATTTTTTTTTTTGTGAAGGATATATGAGAATAATTTTAAATGTTTCTTGATGCACTGCAAATAAACAGTACTCAAAATAATGTGAATAATTTTGCATTTTTGTTAGTTTTCTTTGAATGTCAAGAAGACAATTCTCTGCAATTTATGAAGTGCCAAGATCAAAGTTACCAGATTTTGTGACAAAAAAAAAAACTAAGAAAATTTTGGGGCTAGTAAACAAAGTTTAAGATCTATAATAATTATTTGCTTACAAACTGGTGATAATTTATTGTGAAAAATATTATTATAATAGGTATCTTGTTGACACACTATTATTTCTTTGTTGTTTTGTAGTTATTTGTTAAACCCCTATACTATTGGCTCTTGTGTAGCACATTCCACTGTGATGTTCACTAACTTGGCAGTCACAACTGCACTCTATTGTGCTCTAAAAGGTTGGTTTATTTCCTCATTCCCCAGAAGTCAGTAATAATTACTGTAATTAAATTGAATTTATCATCCTTGCCAGCTATGTTGTAGTATCCTATGTAGTCTAGGTGGACTGTTAAATGAGGACACAATTAAAAGCCTAGGAGACATACATACATACTTACATACATACGTACATCTACATGTACTTTATTTAACCTCAAATTTAGAGTGGCCAAAGATAAGCTTCAGTGTAGTACATGCATCTTCAAGTTACAAGACAAGAATAGTATAGTTATAAATGCTACTAAAATTGTGAAATTAATTACAACATTCTAAACTTTTAAACTACTGAAAATAGTCATACTGTAGAATCTTGTGCTGGAAATCAGAATAGTTAGAAAAAAATCTGAAAGAGAGCTCCAAAGTTTTGAAGCCATATAGGAAAAGGAATTCGGACCATAAGTAGTAGTTTTTGGAGACAGTAGAGACAAAACATAATTACCGGGTAGACTGTAGGATGTAGACCAGAGAATACTGGTAGGTGTTACCTTATTGAACAAAGAGAAGAACTAATTTAGAACAAATCTAAATTGTTTTAATGATGGTTTCAAACTCCAGACTCAGTTCAAAATTGTCTCTGTTTGCATTGTTTCTTTTGTTTTTGTCGTTATTGTTGCTCATGCTGTTTTAATAAACATTTTTGTGTCAAAAGTAATCACAGTTGATGCAACAGTATTACAATCAAACCTCTTCTCACAGACACCTCTACAACCAAGACTCCTCCATTATGAACATTTCTCATTTTTGTTAGGATACAGAACTTTATAGAAATAGCTTATCTTAACAGAAGAAGCACCTCTACAAATACAAAGGCTTTGAGCTGTCCCTTGTAGGTTTCACAGTTCATAATTTATAGATGCTTAAAAGCATTGATGAAATGCAACTGTAGAAGATGGATTGCAGCTACAGGTTATCAGCCGTAACATTTAAATGTATATGATTGTTTTGCATTGTAGGGAATATTCTTGTCAGCACTCTTGGAGTTGCCTTTGGTGCTTATCATTCTTTGTATCCTATAACGTTACTGCCACCTGTTATCCTTATAGTGATCAAGGTAAATGCATTTTCATGAGAAATACAAACTATCATTAATTTTATTACATGTAGTTCGAAACTGTGTTAAGAAGAAAATAGTCAAAACTTATGTTGTTGGTTTAACAGCATCCTCGGAGGCCCAGGGTAGAATAGTTGGCTCAGCAGAAACGGCGCCACAAAAGTTTTCAAGCACGGGCAGAGCTTTCGTGGCACCGTTTGTGGCAACCCGACTATCTTCCCCTGGGGCTCCGAGGTTGGTTTGACACATGTTTGACAACTACATTCCAAAAACCAATCTCGTTCCCAGCGGTAACGTGGACCCTGGGATTGACATTTTCCTTCAATCCAAAAGTTACCACTAAAAACCCATTCACCATTTAAGAAATCGAAGAAAACTGAGCCTAGTTGACTTTTGCAAAATTTGCCAATAATTGACTGATGCTTCCCTTGTAACCATCCCAGAAACAATTGCGGGACGCATTCCCTAGAAACCATCCCAGAAACAATTGCGGGACGCATTCCCGCCCCAGTTCCCTTTTCGTTATTTCTAAAATGGTCGGGGGGTACTCCCTTATGAAGGGGGCAGGGATGCTCGTCATCTCGCTTAATTAGGGGTGTAAATTTCGGATTTTGGTCTTACTTAGGATGTTCTGTAATCATGTAAGTTTGGGCTACGCCCAGATTGGTGTCTTTTAGTGGTTTAATTCAAAACTTCCGAAGAGCCTTCCCGCCCCTTTCATATGGGAGTCCCCCCCGGGGGGGGGGGGGTAAAATGGCAAACTGAGTTCAAAAACGCCGACGGTTAAAGTCACTTTGGGTCTGCTTGTGGTCACCTTATGTCTTTTAACAATAAAACAGGGAAATATATCCCAGCCTTTACAATTGATTAACGACCCTTTAAAAATATGGCTTTGCTGTGTAATCCTTATAAGAACGATATTTTTTCAGTCCTCTATGTTAGTTTGAACAATAGCTTATAAGTATAATTATTCTTCTGCATTTTAGGTTCGGTCAATTGATGCTGAATCCAACAAGAAGTCACTTGTGTTTGTTAGTAAAGTTATTGCTTCATTCGTAACGTGGATGGTTCTTTTGCTTGGAATGTCCTACCAAGTGTTTCAGTCCTGGGATTTTCTTACAGCTACACATGGATTAATGTGAGCTTCTATCAACATTCATTTCTTTTAAAATGACTTGGGTTTTTTAGCAACCATCCTGGCACTGCGTTTGGGCTTTTGGTTCTCCGATTCAAATGCAGAGATTATTCAAAGCTTTTTTAAGATAACGCGCAGTGCATTGCAGTTTGCTGGTGAATGGATAAAGTACGTGAATACTTGTAAAGCTTTTTAACCCATTCATTCTTGGCTTTGAGCAAAGTCAAGGTTGACGAAAAAAGTTCGAATTTCTTATAAAAAACAAAGATCCATGAAAGTATGGGATAGGTTTGAACAGTAAAGGCATTTTTGCTCTTGCTGGAATGGAAAACATAAGCTGAATTTGGATCACTCGTCGATGGAACCAGTAGACTAGTGGCGCAGGGTACATATAATCACAATTCGCTTCAAGCTCCGACTGTTTCTAGCCTGAAATTCATCCGATTGCTTTGAGTCGTTTTCTCCTCTCAACAAAGTCTGAATCGACCGGACGTTAATGCCGTCCAGTGACGTCACTCACTACCCGAAAACCGGGTAGTGATTTTGATTGGTTGATTGTCTAAACATTGGCATAATTATGTATAATTATGAAAAATTTTAGCGGGGTTCTCGCTTAAGGTGGCTGAATACAGTTTTGCGGGTGGTCAGCGGTAACTCGCGTGACCGCGCGTGTTACAAACTTGGCGGCGAAAAAGCAATGGTACACAGAAGACGATTTCTCAAAATCTACTCATTAAAATTTTGTGATATTTAGCACAATTTTTATTTTTATCGTATTTTAGATAATGAAAACTTTAAAATGGAAGTTTAACAGACGAACTTCGTGACACATTTAATAATAACAATACAATTATATTATTGATTATCTAAAAGTCCGTCTGTTAAAATTTGATCAAATAAGTTTCAAATGGTAATGATTAGTTATAGTAAGCTGTGTGCAAGTTTATAGGAAAATCTAATGAGCGAATTTTATGTAAACTGAACAAAAGTGACATTTTAAGGTTGTATTCAATCATTCATGTTGCCATGGAAACTACGAAAACGTCAAATTTTACCTGTCAATCAAAATCTTTCATCAGTATATTTTTCACTTGCCAAGTTTCAGCTTGTGAGCTGCAACCTTTCTCTTGCCATGATTTGGCAAATGACATACACTCACAAAGTGCCAAAACTGTGTTCAGCCACCTTAATATTCAGCGGATCGCATCCCAGCCATTCTTTCGTTTAGTTCAAACATTTCGATAAGCTTAATCTTTATCTTAAACAGCAAAATTGCCCTTGTTTTCGAAACTGAAATCCTAAATTGAACTGCGAATGAAGAATCATTGTGGAGAGTCGGTAGGTTTTTCATTTAGAGCCGCTTTGTGGTTTCGGCGGCCGGTGATTTTGCTTACGCGAACTTTTCTGAGATCAATGTTATAATTCGACTTTCTTGCTATTTTTACCGTCAAGTGTAATGATTCTGTTAGCTTTTCTTTCTTGTTTCCTTGTTTTTTTTCTTCGTTAAGGACCAAATAGCTTCTTTTCAATTAAAGCAAATCATTGTATTTTTGAACTAAGTGTTCCGTGTGTGTGCTTATTTCATTGCGTGATTGCGACCGAGTTTGATTATAGAATTTGGTACAACCGGTTCAGAGTTGTACTGCATGCAGTTGATAGTTTGAACGTTAAACATGAATTACGATCGAAAAAAATAAAGCAGTTATGTATCATGCAGTCATTTCCAAACGATATTTCTCGGTTTGCCACTTGAAAATCGTGTTTTACTTTTTGCATGAATTACAGCAAAGTCAAGGAGAAGTGACGTCACTGGACAGCATTAACGGCCGGTCGATTCAGACGTTACTGAGGGAGTAATAACGACTCGAAGTAATCGGATGAAATGCAGGCTATTTTTCAGCTTGAAGGTTTTAGTTTTGTGACAAATTGGTTCTATCGAGGAATTATCCACATTCAGCGACACGTGAAACAGATTCGACACATGTGCAATGCGACGTTAAAACCAGGCGTTAGTTCCAAGAAATCGCTCAAAATTGTGTCCCCAAAAATTGTAAGCTAAGAAGCGTAAGGCAAGTTATAGCGGTTAGTATTTCGTGTTCTTCATTGTGTTTATAAACAAAAGGTACAAAATGCTATACTTTATGATAAGTTTAATCTGACTATTGTCTGTTGTTTATTCCCCAGTTTACAGGTCTCTGATCTGACGCCTACCATGGGTCTCTTCTGGTATTTCTTCACTGAGATGTTTGAACATTTTAGGAATTTTTTTCTTTGGGTTTTTCAATTGAATGCTTTCTTCTACTGCATTCCGCTGACCATCAAATTAAGGTACGACATAAAAAGTAAATTCATTTAATAGTGGAACATACAGTGAGTATGGTTATGTAATAGCTGCTGATCGTGCGTACTGGGACCCGTTTCTAGAAAGTCACTATTCACTTTTCGGGCCTGAAGCCTATTTCTTTTTTGCCCGAAGCCCGAAATCAAAGTCTAACGGAAAAGCTGGCTAACAAAGCAGTTCATTTACCCGTTTTTAACCGACTGGTTTATAATTTTAACTGCAAATCTATTGAAACCATTATTGAACCTTGGTCTTTGTAAACAAAACAGCTTTGCAGGCCTGGAAATTACCCCGACTTTCGAGGAACGGGCCCCTGAAAGCCATATTGTAGCTCCCTAACAAGATCGTTTATTGCTCTGCTTGCAAAACCAACAAAACTGTCGTTCTCTGCACCAAATGCGTTATATAAACATAAAACAGCTTTCGGAGACCGAAAATAAACGAGACTTTTGAGGAACGAACCTTACATGCCCATGCAGCAGATCTTTCGCATGGAGCGACGGCTTTTCTTGGCTTTTGTGTTTTTTCATCAGTGCGGGGTTAAAAAGTTTAGCACGAATAAAGTTTCGTTACAACACTCAGTGAAAATAGACGCGGTCGAGTTTATTTTTGCTTCTCTTTCTTACCCGAAACGTTTTCATCGGATATTCCGGTTTCCTTGCCTTCTCAACAACCAACACCAAATTCGAGTTCGATCGCGAACGAACGAACAAATGTGAAAAGAGTTATTAAGAGAGCTCTTAAGTAAGTGCTTCAAGAGTAATGAAATTGCATTTACATTTATTTCATTTCTTATTTGTATGCTTTCTTATATTATGTAGTTTTTTGAGGCTATTTTTTATTGCTGAATCCTTTTTTGTCGTTATTTGCAGGGATAACCCAACATTTCTTGCGTGTATGCTATGTTCAGTGATGGCCATCATGAAGTCGTATCCTTGTCTGGGTGACGCCGCTGTTCCATTAGCTCTTCTTGCACTTTGGATGCACATCTTTCCTTGTAAGTATACATTTTCGATTGTGCAGCTATTTGTTCAAATAGTTACCGGCAGCTTTTTACTCTTAAAATCCAAGGCCAATCAAAGGTTTCAACGAAGTAATATGATGTTACCATTCAAATTAAAGCTTTTAAACGGAATGTTTGCACATTGCTTTTTATTGCTTTACGTTTTTGGTCCATTATTAGAAGGGAGAGAGTTCAGTAAAGCACAGATTATAACTCACTCGGAACAACACGTGCTAAGCACGTGA
Source organism: Porites lutea (assembly GCF_958299795.1). Taxonomy (NCBI): domain Eukaryota; kingdom Metazoa; phylum Cnidaria; class Anthozoa; order Scleractinia; family Poritidae; genus Porites; species Porites lutea. Next base: position 17,130,774 of record NC_133202.1, read on the forward strand.
AACGTGAAAACCGCGTGCACGAGGAAGCACGAAGAAGAGAGAAGCCATCAATTTAATATCTCGGAGCAACGATCAAATGTCTCGTCGTTCACCATGCCGCTATCTCTGCACATAATTTTTCAAACGATTTACAGTTCATGCATAAATAACTTTACTTCAGCGTATTAAGAGTTATACACCGCTTCAATAAAAAGTCCATAAAGAACGCAATGGAAAGGTCATTCATTACATGGGAATTTTGTAGGATTTTTTGTACTCTATGTGTAACAATCTTCAATGCGAGAGTTCCCTTTTTTCGTTTTTCAGATCTCAGAAACACTCTTCTGATCACTTGTATGCTGCTCTGTAGCTCTTTCTTGGCCCCAGTCTTCTGGCAGCTGTGGATTTATGCGGGAAGTGCGAACGCTAACTTCTTCTTTGCAATCACATTAGCATACTCTACTGCCCAGGTAACATCGGTTCTTATGGTCAGATATTTTACTCCTGTTGGAAATTGTAATGGTGAACGCTTGCCGTATGAAAATCCGATATTACCAGGTCCAAATCTTTGAACAAGGAGTCGCAATCGTCTTGTTATCAAAGGCTTAAATTTTCATAAGGGACTGTTTTTAAAGCCAAATTGTTTTCTCGTAATACTAATATCATCCGAATTGTCAATTTGCGTTTGTACTTTTACTACCAAATTTTTAGAAAATTTTCTCCACGTAAGATTTTGGATTTATAACCAGATGGTTGTTTTAAGTTGGGCAATTGTAAATCTCGTTCAATAATGAGAAGGGGAACAACAAAAAAGCATTCAAATTTAATCGCCTACAGGGAAGAGGCGGATCTAGGGTAACCTCGGGTACTCACCATTTCAAAAGTGGCAAAACCGGAATTTCCGGCTGAAAAGTCAAATAGCTCGCTCCATTCCGTCCGGGAAGGTTCAGAAAAATACGGACTCCGAATTGACGCGACGCAATTTTAGTGTTTTCATTCTGTGTAGCAAATGTGGATATACTTTGTAGTGATTCACACTCCCACCACGTCAAATTTTATCGATTTATCTGTATTATGTTTATGCACAAGATTTTCACCCGGGTGGTATGTGTAAATAGTAAGCACCCCCCGTCTCCAGGGCTCTTCCTTTAGAATAGGGCCCCACCCATTTTCTAAGGGAACGGCTAGGAACGAGTTTGGATCTACCAAAAGGGCTTTAGGGGCCCGGGCCTCCATCTTCTGGCCAAATCCCCTTGCAAAATTGTCAGAAATGTCCTGGAGACATGTATTTTGATTTTTTTTGCTTTGATTTCTTTTTCAGATCCTTCTAACGTCTGATGTTTTATTCGCGTTTCTTCGCCGTGAGTATGATCTTTATCATGGAATATACCCTCCCATCATGCAAGGCAAGCCTGCCAAGATCATCCTACGGTAACCATGGTAACCTTAAGCGAGAGAGGCAAAAATCTGTATGAATTGTTGCAGGAAGCTTGAAGTCTAACTTCTGGGACCTTGTGTAAGAGTCAAACTCTTGTATCGGGATTGTAAAGCGAACAAAAATGAACCGAACCGTACTCTAGCAATGAGCTACGTATAATGCCTGACTTTCTTGCTACAAAGGAAACATGCATTTTTGCAGGGTCTTTGTTACGCCACTTGCTAAACGAACATAACTTTTTACCGCATGATGTCTGATGAGCATCTGTAAATTATTAAGCATCGATAAAGCACGCGATATTGCGAAGGTGATCTGTCGGGGAAGCTGTTTGAATACCAATAGTTTGATGTCCTTTCAGTTAACAGTACCCGTAAAGGGCATGCCGTGTACGTTTATCTACTCGAAAAGAAGTTCAATGCAGAAAATCCGAGCCATGTCCAGCCCTGGCTATGAAATCCAGAGTTTCTTCACTTCTTACTTAGTTCCACACTTCTCGGAGGTGTGGAAGTGTGGAATAGTCCGACAAAGAAAGGATAATGTCACACTTTTCCCCAGTCATGAACCCTTTGTCATTCTTTACTTAGTTCCACACTTCCAGAGGTGTGGAAGTGTGGAATAGTCCGACAAAGTAAGGATATCGTCGCACTTTCCCCCCAGTCATGAACCCTTTGTCATTCTTTACTTAGTTCCACACTTCTCAGAGGTGTGGAAGTGTGGAATAGTCCGACAAAGTAAGGATATTGTCGCACTTTTCCCCCAGTCATGAACCCTTTGTCATTCCTTACTTAGTTCTACACTTCCCAGAGGTGTGGAAGTGTGGAATAGTATGACAAACTAAGGATATTGCCGCACTTTTGCCCCAGTCATGAACCCCTTGTCATTCTTTACCTTGTTCCACACTTCTCAGAGGTGTGGAACTGTGAATAGTCTGACAAAGTAAGGATATTGTCGCACTTTTCCCCCTGTTAAGAACCCCTTGTCATTCTTTACTTGGTTCCACACTTCTCGGATGTGTGGAAGGGTAGAATAGTCTAGAATAGAATAGTTGAGTTTAATGTCGCACTTTCCCTGAGTCACGAGAAGCTCAGTGCGCTTTATGAGCACTTGGTTTTATTTCTGTATGGTTTTTTACATTTTTCCTTAAGAACTATTTTTATTTTGAATAGCAGATATAACCATTGTTTCAATGCCCGCTGTTGAAAGAAACTTAAAGTTAAGAAATCCGATCTCCAACCAAGCCTTCTTCATTATCAGTACGGGTTCAAATTTGATAATTGTTAGATAACGCCATATATCCACTGTTTCGCAGTTTTTCCTCTTCTCTAAGGTTATGTAAATGCTGGACATAAATTATGAAAAAGAAGCAACACCACGCTCGGAGGCGAGCGGCTCGAGGCCAAGAAACCTCGAGAAAGAATTCACCTAAAGGTGACTCTCTACAGACGGAGAGGAGGGTGGACCATGCAAATATTTTAGTATTGTCACGTGCCGCAGAGATAACATAAATATTGCCGACCCTATAACACGCACTTAATCAGTGATCCCCCTTTTCCACAGAGAGATCTGCAGGTAGCTACTCTAGGCCGATAAGTCACAATTATTACTTTATACAGAATGCTGTATATTTTTAGACCAATTTAGGTCATGAACCTGATGAAGGAATAGAACAATAACAATTGATTTGAGCATTTATAAACTTTATCAAGTTCATCTTAAAGCGAGGAAGATAGAACGCACATACTCTGCATTCTTTACTGCCTATTTTTAGCGTTGTTACGATCTTAAGAGACCTGACCGTTGTACCCAATTGTAAGCTCCCGGGGTTAAGATTCTTTGTGTATTGTATTTGCGTTATAATGTGGCATTCACATTTAAATGATATGAAAATTCCTAAAACAAAACGTTTTATACCCAAAGGGTTTGAATTGGGTACGAGATTGAGTCAGCCGAATAGATCTATAGGAAGGAGAAAAACCCAGAATAAGACGTCTCATATATGGCACATTAAGATGAAGAATTTCAAACATAAAAATCCATAGATGAGATGACGTTGTTGAGGTTTCCAGCTGTTTCCGTTGAAAAATAAATAAATAAATAAACGAAGATAAAGGACTGACGGGGACTTCGTGACAGGGAAAACGTAGGCTTGTTTTATGGTCGGGTATTCAAACAGATGGCAGTGAAACAAGGCTAATATCTTCTAGTCATAGAATTGTTGTCTAAACTTAAAATAGCATTAAAAAAGATGTAAAACGAGTTGCAGGAATAAAACCAACAAATACTCCCACTGCGCTTTATTCTCATTTCATACATAGGAGTGTAACTAAGGAAAGAATGTCGAGGGATTCGTGACTGGGGGGAAAGTGAGACAATATCCTGACTCTGTCAGACTATTTCATACTTCCACACCTCTGAGAAGTGTAGAACTAAGTAAAGAATGACAAGGGGTTCTTAACAGGGGGAAAAGTGCGACAATATCCTCACTTTGTCAGACTTTTCCACACTTCCAGACCTTTGAGAAGTGTGGAACTAAGTAAAGAATGACAAAGGGTTCATGACTGGGGAAAAGTGTGACAATATCCTTACTTTGTCGGACTTTTCCACACTTCCACACCTCTGAGAAGTGTGGAACTAAGTAAAGAATGACAAAGGGTTCATGACTGGGGGAAAGTGTGACAATATCCTTACTTTGTCGGACTTTTCCACACTTCCACACCTCTGAGAAGTGTGGAACTAAGTAAAGAATGACAAAGGGTTCATGACTGGGGGAAAGTGCGACAATATCCTTACTTTGTCGGACTTTTCCACACTTCCACACCTCTGAGAAGTGTGGAACTAAGTAAAGAATGACAAAGGGTTCATGACTGGGGGAAAGTGTGACAATATCCTTACTTTGTCGGACTTTTCCACACTTCCAGACCTCTGAGAAGTGTGGAACTAAGTAAAGAATGACAAAGGGTTCATGACTGGGGGAAAGTGCGACAATATCCTTACTTTGTCGGACTTTTCCACACTTCCACACCTCTGAGAAGTGTGGAACTAAGTAAAGAATGACAAAGGGTTCATGACTGGGGGAAAGTGTGACAATATCCTTACTTTGTCAGACTTTTCCACACTTCCAGACCTCTGAGAAGTGTGGAACTAAGTAAAGAATGACAAAGGGTTCATGACTGGGGAAAAGTGTGACATTATCCTTACTTTGTCGGACTTTTCCACACTTCCAGACCTCTGAGAAGTGTGGAACTAAGTAAAGAATGACAAAGGGTTCATGACTGGGGAAAAGTGTGACATTATCCTTACTTTGTCGGACTTTTCCACACTTCCAGACCTCTGAGAAGTGTGGAACTAAGTAAAGAATGACAAAGGGTTCATGACTGGGGAAAAGTGTGACGTTATCCTTACTTTGTCGGACTTTTCCACACTTCCACACCTCTGAGAAGTGTGGAACTAAGTAAAGAATGACAAAGGGTTCATGACTGGGGAAAAGTGTGACATTATCCTTACTTTGTCGGACTTTTCCACACTTCCAGACCTCTGAGAAGTGTGGAACTAAGTAAAGAATGACAAAGGGTTCATGACTGGGGAAAAGTGTGACATTATCCTTACTTTGTCAGACTTTTCCACACTTCCACACCTCTGAGAAGTGTGGAACTAATTAAAGAATTACTAGGGGTTAGTGCCTGTGGGAAATGTTCGACAATATCCTTACTTTGTCAGACTTTTCCACACTTCCACACCTCTGAGAAGTGTGGAACTAAGGATGAAAAAGGAAAGTAGGGATCTTGTGGCCAGCGCTGGACATTTGTGGAAAATCCATAAATTGTCACTTCTCGTTTCACCTCAAATAGTTGCGAGACCGGGAAGAAGAAAAGGGACACTGATAAAGCGACTTTCGTATGACCTTGAAATGAAAACGTGCGAATAAACAGAAACCACAAACGAGCGGAAATATCGAATGGGTACAAACGCAAACGGCTTTTGGTTGGTTAAGCGAACGCTGGGCTGGAAAAACTTCATGCCCGAGAACTTTCTAGAAATCAATCCGATGGCGATACTTCGCTTTGACATATTAGGGTTTTCTTTGGCGGGAAAACGAAGAGTTCATGGTTTGATCTTTTCATCAATTGGCTGATAAAACAAATAACGAACACTTACCAAAACCATTTTTCAAGGTCATACGAAAATCGCTCTATGTTACACAGTACAAATTAGAAACAATTAAACTTAACTGCCTTAAATAGCCAAACGTTTTGTTTAAACTAGGTTTAACCATCCGAGTAAATAAAATAATATGTTGAAATGAATGTGATGGTCACAATGTGAATGTAATTTAATAGCTAATATCCACCACTTTTCTTGTTTATGCAACATGAACCTAATGGCCAATCATCTCATAACCTGCTGTGTGGATCTCAAACCACAGATTATATTTTTCTGGTTCTCACGCATATTCCATTCTTCTTTACTCTGTATTTGAATCAAAAAGAATTTCAAAAGTTTGATGACAACCAAAATACTTTTGTTCATAATGATCGTCCTTGTATTCTGTTGGGTACAAGATATAACTGGACTATCCATCAAATTCAGTCGGAATTTCGTCCTTTTTTCTTTTGTGACCAAACTATTTCTAAAAACGAGGTTTACAACCGAACATCTGAAGATAAATTCATCCAGTGTTACTTCTTCAAAATACCCTGACCTTTTCATATTCTCTTTCTTATTTTTTCCGAAGTTTTTTGTTAACTTCCAGTATTATAAGCGTACCAAAATAACAGTCACGACGTAAGGAATCGTCGGAGTGCTGAGGTTAATGAAAGTTGAATTTTTCTCTCTCTAAGTCCCCTTGTTTGAATGAGTACAGCATTCCTTGGATATAACCATTCACATATCCTTTCATATAAGCCTCCTTGTTCTGTGAGTCTGCTATTGTTTTAAGCACATGTTCCAGTACACCCTTTATGTATCCTAGTTCATATCCAATCGCGTATCCTTGTGATGATCTTTCACTGAGATCTTTCATAGTTCTTTCAACTTGCTTTAGTGCCATCTTTACAATCTCTTCGTCACTTGCGTCCATTTTCGCAGTGCTGTCAAAATTAAACACGAGTTCCTCAGGCTCCATTTCCCCCAAGCTTTTGATTCTAAATGGGTCCTTACAAATCAAAACGATCGTTACATCATGATCTCTAACGTTCGAGAGAAATTCGTTGTTGTTTATGATGATGACCGAATCCCTCAGTTAATTATTGTTTTGTTTTTGGACAGTAAATGATAGGCGGTTTCCATTTTTTGTCGGTTAAAAAACATGAATAATTTACTTTATACTCCTAATGATACTGTTATGTGCTTTTTTTTCATTGTCCGGAGGTTTTTTTTCCTTTAAATGCGGTTTCAGTCATTAATAAGTGATAAGTGGAATTTATTTATACCGTGAAGCGAACTAACAATATACAGGAGCATTCTTCATTTGCTTTTTAATCGTAACTGCTGTCAGTTACACACGGGATTATGTTTTTGATGAGATATTCGTAATAAACTGAGCTGATGGTGGTCATTTGAAACTTCAGTGATATAGCTACGTTCAGAATTATCGCTGTGGAGTTTCCGTGATTGTTTGGGTGACTAGCTTTACATATTATATACCAATGCAATCGCAATCAACTATGCTGGCTAACATTGAACAGCATTAATCCAACCTGTCTGAAGCGTTTGAGCATCAAATAGCGTATTGTTAGGCCAAGTCTAAATTTTTGAAACTTACATGCCTTTTCAGTTTATGGTTTTGATAGTTGAACCTGACCTAAGTATTGAGTGTTCATTTTAATAAGAAGTATCCAAGAATGACGCATTCTATGACACACGCGTATGCCATGACTGATTGATCTTCAATTTACCACAGGAGCGTAAGACTTGGCACATGTACGCGACATTTTCCGAAGCCGAAGCCTTTATGTCGTTCGAACACTTTTGACTAGTCCTCAAACACGCCCCCCCAGCTAAATCTGAAGCCATATCCTGATTACTGATCATATGTCAGTTATTTTTGGGGGGGTTATTTTAACTCCAAAAAGGAGTTTAAAGAACTTTTTTTCAGGAGTAAAAATCACCCCAAATTAGGAGTTAATATTGAGGAGTTAAAATAACCCCAAAAAAGGGGTTCTCCTGCACCTAAAATTTTTACTCCATTTTTGGAGTTATAATAACTCCCTAAAAATTACTGAAAATGCTGGAGTAAAATCTCCTTTTTTAATGGCTCTCAAGCACACAACAACTCGAAGCAAACCGTATCGATTGAGTCAATCGCTAAGACGCGGAATCGAAACAAAACTCTTGAGACCTGATGACTAGCCTCGCTTTCATGCACCGCAAAATTGGAAGAAATCATGAAGCCGTCAATTTTCAAGTCACAATACAATAATACAGTAATAATGCATTAATACATAGTCTTGGTAGGTTGTATCATCCTGAATGTACAGCATGGCTATCATATTTTAAAAAAATGTTTCTTACAAGTCTTATTTTATCCTACATTGAGAAAGAGGAAACTTCAAGCTTGTCCGTATGCGTTTTACATTGTACAGTATAAAGTTCAATTCTACAATTCTACAACTCATTCTAGCTAATCTTTAGATGGTCTTGTACCGCAGTTTGCCCTGTAGACATGATCCTTGTTCTATAACTTGGCTTGTGTCTTAATTTCATCAAGAAATGAACATAGCCTCATTTTTTTCTTGTTAAGAAGTACACAAGTTACTCAGTAGAGATTTTACTCTCTTAGCGGTCTTTAAAAAATTTACTAGAGGACGGGAATTTTTTTTGTATTGAAGGGCAAATTGATGAACACCTACGGTAAAGTTGTGGGCTACACCTTGCAACTGAGGTATGAAACAAAAAAGCGCACATTTCACAGTGTCATAAATGAATTGACGCGTCCCTTACAACGTTTCGGGCTTACCTACTTCGAGCCACATGGAAAGTAGTCAAAAAAGTGTTGTATGCACTCTCTTCGGAAACGTTTATTTGATAGTCCGTAAACAATGGGATTTATGAATGCAGAATGTCAAGGATATCTGCCAATTTAAAGACCGTTTGTGTGATCTCTGATTCCTTTTGACCTCCAAAATCAAGCGAAAGCCAGGCGATTTGTCCAGGCAGCAAACAAATCACGAACACGATCACAATCATGGCTAGTGTTTTGATAACTTGGATGTTTTCTTTTTTCTCTTAAGTGCGGGTAAGGAGCTTTGAGGAACGGTCGATCGCCTGAGATCTATACCAATCCTACCGTACGCAACACCAATGATAAACAAAGGTATCACAAATTGTAGAATGAAGAGAGCAATGGTGTACTCTTTTCGGTAATTTATGGACGGCCAGTTCTCGTAGCAGATCCCGTTGTTAGCTTCAGAGACGACTGATAAGGGAAGGACTATTATCAAGGAAGAAAACCAGATGGCAGCGATCCAAATATATACATTTTGCATCCTCATCTTAGGTCTATAGGGGTTAGTAATCAACCTACAGCAATGCACCGCCATGGAAAAAATGGTAAAGATGCTCACGAAATAGAAGATTGTCAGCAGAGGTGTTAAAAGTCGACAATAATACGAGTTTTGGTAAATTGTACTGATGTAAGAGTAGATGTTTATTGGTGTAGCTATCATAATGAAGCTTAAATCGGAAATAGCAAGATTCAGAATAAAAAGTCTGGGAATCGAACGTTTCTGTTTCTTCCTTGACATCACTGTTATAACCAAACTGTTACCTCCAAAACCTAAGATAAGAAAAGCAATGTAAAAGCCAAGTTTAACATTTCCTTCGTCTGTACTTGGTGGGTCACGATCGGAATCTGTGTTGTTTGACATTGTCTTGTTGAAATGTGAGGGCTGGAAAGGCATTCTTTTACCTCTTGTCTTGTCACTTTTTTACATGAATCTCAGGCCCGTAGGAGTAGGGGGGTCAAGTAGGCCCGTTCACCCCCCCCCCCTTCCCCCACCTTTTGGGCGAAAATTGAAAAAAAAACAAAGACTACCACTTTACCGTCGAAAATACTGAGTTAATAACACAAGGCAATTCCGCTTTCGATTTTAAAAAATATGTTGTTAGGGCTAATTTTTTTTCGTGCCCTCTCACTTTCAAATTCGTTCCTACGGGCCTGAATTTAGTCTTGAACTGTTAGCAATTTCTTTGCTTCCTTATGGTTCATGTTTCTTCCATTGTCGGTTAAAAGTTTCAATCGTAAAAGTGAAACAGGAAAATTTAGACATGTATTTATGGTCTATGGCGCAAAATCACCAGTTACTTCATAAAATATCACCAATCGCTTCTTTAGCTTTAATTGAAGTAAATTACCTCAATTTAAAACACAATAATTATCTCGAGGAAATGTTTTTTATGCAACTGTCCGCTAACAAATTTGGAATATTTGATAAACACGAGGCCGTCAGTAGTTGCACGATGTGCCTAAAATATAGACAACAAAATACAATTTGAATAGAGACATCAATCTACATCATTATAGAGTTTTTAATCATGAACAAGCAGTTTATTTTTCTTCGCTGGCTTTTTAAGCCTCTGTTTAGTGATAGGGACAATCATTTCATATGATAGGTTTCTTTGTATAGAAGAATAAAAAATAATTATGTGCTGTTTTGGGGTCTTGTTTTCGCGAATTTAACAGGTAAACATGACAAAAGGGCATTAAATTTCGCGATTTAAGCGTTCACCTCTTCATTTTCCTTTTTTAAAAAGTCTGAACCTTTAAAAAGAAATAGATAAACTGGAACAAGCAATGTGTGAAAATCTTCTCAAACTACCGTCATTTCACAACGGAAGATAAACAATGGAGCTTACCAGCAAAACCAGAAAGCAATTTGTGTTTGTCGGTACATATCGTTGCTATTACATGTCAATTGTTTGTCGAATTTTTTTATATGGGTATTAACTTTTGCGCGCGTTTAATTTCGCGACTTTTTAACAATCGCGAAAACCGCGAGATTAAAGACCTGCGAAATTAAAGCAGCAATAAAGTGGCAGGTGTTTAATAACTATGTGCTGTTTTTGTCGTTGGTCACCTACAATTACCTACGAAATCGTTTCAATAACAATAAACATATTAATTATTTTTAGTCATTTTATGAAAAATGAAAATGCATGTAGTTGCATAGGCTGTTCACAGTTCCCTATTTTTCCACAGTTAAACATTCGAAGTTTGACAGCTGTTGAAGGCGCGCTGAAGGTTTAATGACATGTTTTTTATCGGCGCGTTCCGCTCATAATTTTGGAAAGAATTTCATTTACAAAGAGATTGCAGTATTAGAGTCAAACTTTCACTTTGAGATTAAAAATTGAGATTTTCTTACGGCTGGTAGCCTCATTTAAAGTAACGAATATTGAATACTGACACACCGTGAAAGCAAAGAGAAAAGTTATCACGGGCGAAATGAGAAACCTAAATAAGCGGCTGGCTTCAGTTGTTCATGCAAATGTTCAAGATATTTTTTCTCTTCTTCCAGGAATATTTCATAGCTCATTCCCTCTTGTTTTCAGTACTAGCGTCGGGATCGAGCACTTTGCGTTATGGCGGCCATCCTGGTTTCATATGTACCAACTCTAACCGGGGGTGAATGTCAAATCTATTTTGAGGGCGGGGAACGATTTTGGGGGAGGCTGTAAAGTTGGATGAATTGTCATGTTTCAGTTGTAAAAGTATGTGTTGTAATAACTATATCAACTATGGCTGTCTTTGTCGTTTGGTCACTACAAGTACGGACACGTTTCAATAATAATAAATGTTCTTCAGCCAGGGTAACCCACCTCATCAGCATAAAATGCTAATATCAATAAGGTGCCTGGTCAGGGGCACCCAGCGATTTTTTTCTGTGAAAAGGAGCAAATATTGCCTTGAAATTTCTAAAGTTTGAGAAAAGCTAAAAATTTCTGGATAACCGTTCCATAAGTCTAAAATATTCGGAGGTTTTGTGATAGCTAAACCACGATTTTCAGAGGTTGTGTTATTCACATTTTAATACCAAAGTATTGCGATTATTGTTTAAAAAAGGTCTTCTAAAACTTTCGGTATAAAGACAAAACGTCCCCTATAATTTCCTAATGAAAGCAAGGCTACTTCATATCCTCGAACTTTCGACCAGACCCATAAGGGTAGCTGACATTTTCGGATCAGACGAAAAAGCCACCTAAAACTTTCGTGACAACCAAAGTTCCCCTAAGACATCGAAAGAGATAAAAGGTTTTTAGGGCAACTCCAAATTAACCAAACAGGCTTCTAAAGCATAGAGAAAACCATCTGAGACACTTCTGACGAATTTGGAAACATTCGGTCGTTGGGTGCCCCTGCCTGGTAAAATTAGAACAACAAGCCTGAAATATAGCAACTAACTTTGGAGAGCAGTAAGTTCTACCCACTTCCCTCGTGTTTTGGGTTGTTCTAAAAATCTTAAAGTGATCTTTAATAAAAACAATAAACATCTTAATAAAATGTAGTCATTTTATGATCACCATGTTTTGTGATTAAGTATACAGTGGTATAGACAGTATACGTTGCCTCTAATACAGTTTCACCTCTGAATCAATATCACACTGATGTACATCAATAAATTTCATATTTAAAAAAACAAAACAATTTAATTTTAACATCAAAGTGAAAAGTCGAACCCCGCTTTACGGACACCTCGTCTACGGACAGTTTGCTTTGTCCCTGGGGAAAGAACCCCTTAATACGGACACCCGTTATGATGCGGACAAAGGACACTTTTTCTGTCCCAATCAACAGATTCTCATAGAAAGTCAACCTCGCTAATGCGAACACTTATAAACTGTTCTGTAATAGGCCTTTCCTTTCTGAAGGTCAAAAAAACCTTCAGTTGACAGGATGTCGATAATCCTAGCCCTACCATACACCACTACGCGGATGATTTGAATTGTAGACGTCAATTTCAGACTTTTGGCATCAAACGAGTTATGCAGAGAACGCACAGTAATGTATAGACGAGCGTGTTTTTAAGTGTTTCCGTGAATTTAATCCGCAAATTACGGCTTTTTGAAGGTTAGAGATGTCTAACGTGACGATGCTTATTAAAAGGAGTCCTTTTTATTTCCTTAGAATTTTGTTTTAAGTAACAGTGAGTAAAGGTGTTTGTTCACTTTAACAACATGACCCACTTAATACGGACACTGTCGATGGCCTCTTAATCCCGGAGTAGTCAATCGATAAAAATCTGTAAATCTGATTTGATTGATATCGATTGTGAGAAATCGATGATACGCTCGTTTCGTTTATCGATTTATCTTGATTTTACCGATTTCATCGATTTATATCGGAATATACATCTGTTCATCTGTTCATCCAAATATGAAAACTGATTACATGCAAGCAGTAAATTTGTTGACAGTTGAGTTGCAATTGAGAGTCGAAGGATCAAACAATTATCACTTTTAAAAAAAATCCTAAAAATCTTATCTTTTCTTGAAAACCAGATTTAAAATCTTCCTATGATGGCTGATATTGGCCCGGAGGTTTGTAGGCGCTCAGTTTTTCACAGTTTAGATCTTCCGCCTGTAGTTCCGGGTATAGTTACATCCCGGAGTACCCAATAGGGTGAAAATCTGTCTAGGAAAACCGTTTTTGTTATTATGTACAAAATAAAGGGTTTTAGAGAGAAACTTGTGTGTATAGTTTCCACATTTCTCATTTTCATGTTTGTTGATCAGTTGGATGTCTTTTCTCAGCTGTACTACTTAACTTATACCAGTAAACTACAATGACGGACTTCCGTTATAAATCGTTAAAATCATGAATATTCGATAATATCGATTTGACACAGCGATTTACTTTTTCGATTTTCACCGATTTCCGTCATCAATCGATAAAAATCACATGATTGCTATCGATTTTTATCGATACCGATTTTTATCAATTGACCACTCCGGGTCCTCAGGGTCTGTATTAACGGAGTTTGACTGTACTAACATATTTTGAATCGAAATTTATGTGCATAATTATCATTATTTTCGAAACAAAAATTTTACATTGTGCGATTCATATCAGTATCGCTTTCGTCTTCGACCTCCTCTAAAACATTGTCCATGGATGTTCCTTTACCATAACGTCCGGATAGAACGGGTAGTGAACCCCATTGGGGTGGTTTAAAAGTCATGGATTTGTTGAACTCATTCAAATCGTCCTCTTCGCTAATGTTCATTAATCCTTGATAAGCCCGAGTATACAGTTCCATAGAGCGAGCTATTAATTCCATTTCACCGACTACAAAATCCGATAAAATCTGCCTGACATCCCGCATTTTTTGGCTTTCGAATTCGTTCATTTGCTCACGCAAAACCCGCAGGGAACGATTCGCTTCGCCAGATGCTTTTTGGAACTCAGCTTGTGCTCGGGCGATCCGTGTTCGGTCCGTTGATTTCATTTGCGCTTTTTCAAGGCTTTCGAACGACTTTACTTCCCTCGAGGAAAGCGACGAACTTACTCTAACATCATTCCTTGCTTGTTTACACTTAGTATCGTATACACTGAACCCTTGAACGAGTTTCTCCTCAATACGGCTGACTTCTTTGTCTCTTTGATCCTGTATCGCGGACAGACACTCAGCTAAACCAATAAGCCCTTGTTTCAATGAAGGCGATTCTTCCTCAGCATATGCTGTTATTGTTTTCGCCAGCTCGTCACCTTTGTTTCGTAATTTTGCTGTCCCTACGGCGTACCGTTGAAGCATTGCAGCGAGCTTAGGAAAATGAGTTTCGGCAACTAATATTTTCTTGTCTATGACCTTTGTCTGGTGTTCAGTGGCTTTTACGGAAGCTTTCAAGTCCGGCAACGAACCTGTAAAATTTCTATCTTCACGGTTGAGACGAGCCATTGTTTTGAGAAAGTTATCAAGTCAGTTAAGATGTGTAGTTCTTCGAAAATTTCTTTTCAACGTCGCGTGCGTCTTGTTATATTCAAATTAGGATTATACACAGAAACAAAAAGCTTCGGAATATATTAGCATTTGAATAAAGTACCCGTTGCGTTACACCACCAAGCTGTCATATGTTTTGTTCATGTAGTGTCGCATTGTCGTTGGGATTTTACCAGGGAGGGGGCACTGTACTCTTTCTAAAAGAAGCTTGCTTTTCTGAGGATTTGTAAGAACTAAAGAGAAAAAAAGGATTTTCCATTTTTAAACTTTAAGCTCTCCTCGGACAATCAAGCCCCATAGGAAATCAATGGTAGTCTTCAAACTAGAGCCTAAATAAACTAACAAATATTTCAAGACAAGTACATTTTAAATTCTTCAAGTGAAAGAAAGCTTCACACACAACCTATCTTTTTTACTTCAGGTTTACTTAAGCTTATTTTCCGACGCAACATAATTAAGATTCATTGACATGCTTCGCTTTTCTCAAAGCTTAGCCAAGAACCGCAAGTTCGTTAAGTCGGTAGACTACGAGCAGTCTCTCTTTTTTCTTGGTCCGTCGATCAAAACGCCCGAGACACGCAAATGACCACGCGCGTGACTGAAGGTGCGAGACGGGAGAGGCACTCCCCTTACTAAATCTGAAGAAAAAGAGAGACTGCTCGCAGTCTACTAAGTCGGTTTTAAGGATGGTTTTTAAGTCACTTGAAACTTTCTTGAATCGTTTCAACTTTCCGACTTCTTACTTAGCCCTTCACACACGCATTTTTGGTTAAGTAAAACTTAGCAGCTCTTTTAAGAGCTTAAAAGTGTTACTTAACAGCCTAGTGTAACGACAACTAGACTGCAAAACAGTCCGTATTTTTGCGTATTCAAGTACGTGCGAACAGTCAAACAAAAGGTGTGAAACGAGGCTGAAAACAGAAAGCGAGACTGGGGAGAGACGCTAAAAATACGGTTTTTTCTCTCTCGCCTCACACGTGTGAGGCTCGCGCGGTTCGCGCGCGTAAGGCTCTTATGCCACGCTTTACCGATTTCTTTACTGATTTTGAGGAAAAAACCGACTGTTTTGCAGTCTAAACGACAACCAATCTTTCACTTTTTGATTGACCAGCGATCGGATGACAGAAAGGGCAGGTTTCACCTTCTAGTATCCTAGTTACATAGGGTCTTCCTAGTACAGTACGGCCATGATAGACAGGTGTCTGTTTTACAGAGGAGAAGACCCGGAGGGTACTTTAGGAATTTCTGGGTGGGGATGTGCCGCTGGGACCCTGGAACCCTTAATCTATACTAGAGCTAGTTCAGCTGAATTTTGCTACCCTATACTAGAGTAAACTCCCCAAATCCCCCTATCCTAGAGTAGCTGTTTTCCAGAAACTACTGAGATCACTACTAGCACAGTCTAGCCAGAACAAAACCTTATACCGCAATCCCTAGTTTGGATAAAATCTTCAACCAATTGATTAGTTTCCTGAAAATGATACCTTATTCTAGACCCAAACTCTCTGATATATATACCCTATCCTAGAGTAAACTGCTTGAAAACCATACCCTTCACAGCGGCACATACCTATATAGCCCATATATGGCAGTACCCCCCCCCCCCCCCCCGAGGGGAGGGAGATTACGTGCGGTTTGATTTCTTTTCTTTTTCTTATGGTGAATAACTTTTCTCTAATTAGTATTAGCTATAGTGCATAGAATACAACAACCGACAACGAAAGGAAGGAATTTCGATGTGCTTTGTTGAGTAGAAGGTTAATGCAACAGTGGTATGCTATTTCGCTTTCCTTAACTAGACTATAATTGGGGGATACTATTGAAGTGTCCTAAAAAGAGACTGAGGCCTAGGCCAAACATGAGGCGAACCAAACTCTCATTTTGTTGGGTCAGACGTCGAACTAAGGTCGAACCAGGGGGCTCCTGGTCGAACCAATCAACTAAATCAGCGAAATCGAGACAGTAATAGCAGAGCTCTCGTGCGCGCGTAGCGGAGCACCATGGGTAAGAACATTGGCTATCTATGCATCCAAGAAATTTTGGTTCTGATCAGTTTACGGACGTACGTCGGTGGACGATTTTGTACTTCCCCCCTTCATGTAAGCCGGAGTGAAATGTTGCATTTCAATCAAAAGCGCGTCTCGGCGGTAAATCGTATGGCCATCCGGCCGTTTACACAGAAAAAAAAAAAGAGAAATGCTAGCGTCAGCAAGGTGAAAAAAAGCGGCAGCGAAAAAAAAGTTACCAGCAACACATACGATATCAGTCCTCCATAAAACGTGTAACTAGGATGTTTCTGGAAGTTTCACGTTGTAGTCGTGCAAAAGAACGGGAAAGAAATGTACAAAAAAAAGTGTGCTACACGTGCAAAGTTGTTGTTTTTTTTTTCTAATTAGTCTACGTTTTCGTTGCCGTCGCCGCTTAACATTACACGATTCTATCTTTTGTTTGAATAAACTACAAATATTAACGAGTGTTTTGCCTTTAGCCCTGGCTAAATCCATATATTAAATTTTCTCCTGAACTAGGCTAAATATACATTATCAAAAAAAAAATTTTAATGTATTAGATTGGTTCGTCTTAAAAAGTTCAACTTTTTGCCTAGACCATAGGCTGTTTAATAGGTGTCATTGAGTGAGGGTTCGTAGCGTCCGTGCAGGTTGTTTTAACTCGTTTTCTCTTTTGCCCTCGGTTCAGCTTTTGGGCGCCAGACGATTTGAAAACAGCCGCTTTCTACTCGTTCTCTCCGCTTCCTCTCTCTTTCGTGAGCCTCTACTATACCGCAGACTAGCTCAATTGTGGTTTACCAGTTTACTGTTTAAAAAAGGGCCAAGTTCAAACACATAAATCAAAATACAATACTGAACCTGAGATTATCAATGTGACATACTTGAGATATTCATCTTCTGAACAACAGGTTGAACTGCTTTGGGCAGATGAGCTTAAAGCGAACCAGTATAAACATCTACAATCACCTCGAACGAACGACGTGAAAGCTTTCGTTCGAATGGTCACTAAAGGACTTCCTTCACAAAGTCTTGAAAATAAACAAATTGAACAGTGCCAAAGGATTCAATTTTCTATCCGCCTTGTTTCAAGATAATAAACGTTACAGAAACTATAAAGAAGCGATAAACATCGTAATCTTATGTTTTCGTCTAGCTTTGGACATTTAAACTGAGATTTTTCCTCTCTTTGTTGCTGTGGATAACCACTTATTGTACTACTGTAATATTCACATATCAAAACAATATATTTCTGTTCATTTTATTATCATTTTTTGTTTTGAGTGTATTCAGTTCGCTTTTTTTTAATGAAAATGAAACATATCTAAAATTGCTTTGACTTTTAGAATTGTAAACCCACATCAATAATGCCTACTTCAATAATTATGAGTGTTAAGTGAACTTTAAGAGCATAAGAATTATGCTTGAATATATAAAGGTGTTCCTAGGAAATCAATGTTTTTGTTTGGTCTACTTAATAGATAGCCACGACCACCACCAAATATGTGAGCAGAACTAACAATCACGGATAAGCCATTAACACGAACACAAGGTCGGAGTTAAATAAATCACACGATTTGTTTTAATTAAGTCAAACTACACCGCTTACTCTTAAAAGCTTTCGTTTGTTTGACGTGTTGCCTTCATCCTTGCTTGTAGTACCTGCTACTCATAAAAACGCGCCTCATAAATTATTAAAAATCCAAGCGAAATTGAATCGATGCTGAATTAAGATCCTGACTTTTACGATACGAAATGTAGCCACACCTGAGGAAGTACTTCAATTTGTGACTGGCAAATCGATTCAGCTTGCTGCTGCTTTCAAATTAAGTAAACATTTCTGGTGCAAAATAGTTTAAAACTTAACTTTTGCAATCGTTGCAGCTGAAACTCCTGGCACTCCACGTCGATGTACCAGTGGGGAAGCTGTGTTTCACGACCAGACTTCTTACGAAACACAAATCTTTAAGATAATTTACAAGACCCTTTCAAGACAGTTCTTTCGTGCAACGAGATGGCTAATCGAGGTACTCGAAAATCTGTGGCATTTCGAGATGAAGGTCCTGAAGGTATCTGGTGCAAATATTGCAGCAAAGTGTATGATGATCCAAAACTGTTGCCTTGTTTACATACGTTTTGTAAACGATGTATTGGCTTAATTACCGAGGAAAATGGTGACTCTTTGTTCTGTCCTATATGCCGTTCGGAGGTTGCCCTACCGTCGAAAAATGTCGAAGATTTAAAATCGAATGTTATTGTTCTAAGAAAACTCGAAGAATTTGACAGGCAAAAGTTACGACAACGAGAAGAAGACTGTAGTGGTTGCGAAAATGGTCGCAATATAGCAGCTAATAGGTGCTTACAATGCCAAGAATTTCTCTGTGGAGATTGCACCCTGGCTCATCGCAGAGTGAAGTTTACTCGAGAACATGAAATCTTGTCTCTTGAAGAGTTTGTAGATCGAACGAATCCTAAGGACGATTCGTCATTTATGACTTGCGCTAATCACAACACTGAGGATATAGATATGTATTGTAAGACTTGTGATTTATTGACGTGTAAGGAGTGTAGAAGGACTGTCGATCACGAAGGACATGAAATTGTCTCTTTACAAAATGGAGTGGATTCCACTAAACCAACACTTTTGTCGTTACTGGATGCAACACAAAAAAATATTCCTACTCTTCAGAGGTCGGTGTACGAAATTATTAAGGTATACGGTCGGTGGCAAAACAAAATCGATGACATCTCGTGGCAAATTCGAAGAACGTCTCGTCGCCTTATTCAAGCTATAAAAGAGAGGGAGCATCAGTTGTTAAAAGAGCTAAACACCATTAAAGATAACCGATGTTCGGTTTTAGTGAAACAGAAGGAAGAAATTGAAAGAAACCTTGTTTGCACCATCGACGGGTGTGATTTTTCCGAAGAGATTCTCAAACAGGGAAGGGATGCGGACATACTGATGGTAAACAATTTGATTTGTCAAAGACTTTGCGAATTGCAAGAGATTAAGACAGATGGAGATTTGAGCAGTGTCAAAATAGGGTTTGATCCTGACGAGAGGCCTATTTTAGAAGCTATTAAAGACGCTTTTGGCTCGATAAGTGTGGGACACGAACCACCCGAACAAGCTAACGAGGACCAAATACAGTTAAAAGGATCATTGCCTAATGGTGGAAGCTCCGTCTCATTTGCGTCCGTCGAAGATGAAGAAGCTAGTGCCGGTTCTCTCTCCTCAGAATCGCAAGAGTCTAGGACTGGTACGAGATTGGCTGCGAGTGTGCCCTCTTTAAATGATCCAAATTCCTCCAAAAAGGCAAAGGGTCGCCGTTTTAGTTTTCCTGCCTTAACTATTGGCAAAAAGGCAAGTGAACCTGTTGGCAAACTAACACCAACGGAATTCGTGATTCCGACGACTGACAGCCGAGGTCGTCCGAGAGAAGTCGCCGTTCAGCTCGAGTCGCCCGACGGTAGTGTCATTTCTGCTCAGGTCCTGGACAACAAAAACGGAACCTATTCAATATTTTACTGTCCCCGGTCTCCTGGGGATCATAATCTGTTCGTAAGCTTGACTAGCAAACACATTAAGCACGGTAGACGTATTCTTAATTTCTACGGTTCATTTTCCGGGTTAAAAAGCGAGGAGTTAAGCCTAGTTTGTAAAACATTGTGTTTGATTAAATGGCACGTGACTCCTGGGATGGTCGAAGTGAAAGATGGAAAGAAAAGGCCTGGTGAAATTGGCTTCAAAGAAGTCGGTCAGTCAGAGGCTTAACAGAAGTCTTCCCAAGAGGGCAAGAGGGAGGGGTGTTAATCGAAATGGGGACAACGCACAAAAGCCTAAATTTGCAACCTGATGCACTTCTTAACATTCTCAGCGTGGTGTTGAGGAATACACGGCATACCCAGAGACCTTGTCCCTCAGTTTAAAGAGCAGCCTGCTTGATTATTCAGCCAGTTTTAATAAAGTTTAGGTCTCGGCACCCTCGTTAGTAGTTCTTGCCCCACCCTCCTCTCCGCAGCGATGGACTGGCATGGAGCATATTCTCTCCCGGTCCTCCGACTCGCATAGCTCCATATCTTATGCATTTTAGCCTGATTCTGAGAATCAGGCTAAAATGCATTTAGGCTCGTTTGGCTTTGTGTATAGGTTTTCCAGTTGACAATAAATTACTACACTAAGGCATGGCAGGAGTCCATGGACGTGGAAACTGACAATAGCCTGTCGGTTATACATGCTATCCATTAGAAGATGAATTAACAGTTTTCAAAGCTGAGTCTTTTGTTTGAGTCCCACTTTTGGGCCAGATGTCGAGGGTCGATTGTTTTATGTTTTCTGTTTTTTCATTTTTTTATTTTTTTGCACTTTTTAAGCGAGTGAGGAGCGCCAGACTGACAAAAGTTCAGTTTTTATTGTAATAACGGCACTCCAAAAGAAATATATCTAACATTTTGTCGGGGTGTTTAGGAAAAGTACACTGAAAATAAAATAATAAACTCGCTTCTGATAGAGAAAAGGCCTTTATCTCGTTCATCCTCAGCCCTAGCCTGTTTTTTCTTCCGTTTTCCTGGTGTACAATTTACGGTGTGACCGGGAAAACCAATTGAAAAACAATTGAAATATGTCAGGAATGTTTATTGTGTTATGTCTGGCAAATCACAGCAAAGATCAGGACATTTGAGCATCCCACAAAACCACAAACTAAGTAACGTTCTTGCTTGCGGTTCAGTTTTCTCACGCCTGATTGGCCTTTTTTCTTGCAAGACAATAACATTCCGAAAATATTTCTGATGTTCACGGTTTTCATTGTTTGATTGTAACTCGCTACCCACCATCTGACCGCCGCGCTCTACCGTCTGAACGCCTGGAACAGTCTACCACAACCCCGACACTGATTGAAACATTAGTGGGGCAGTCATTGCACTAGTGGGGTCATTACTTACGATATTACCAGTGTTTATTATTCCACTACTATGCCATTTTACCATATAGGTAAGGTCAAGAGAACGCGCAAAATACGAGGGCGTAATACACTGCAGTGTCCTGGTTTAACCGGCTTACAACCGGGCGAATACGGGCGGGTGCAAAAGGAGGAACTATGGCTGAACTGGTCGAACAGGAGGACGAACCTAATTTTAACTTGTTTGAGTCCTTTGGACTTTTTTAGCGACAAATAATTAACAGTGTGCCATATAATACGCGCGAACATTTTGCTCATTGTTAACGTCATTCTCACAGACGAAATCGGGATGTTTCTGAATACTCTTATCGAAAACTTAGAAGCCAATTGCAAAATAATAATTTTTTTGGTGGAATAATTAACAATTATTGGACGAGGTTGAGCAAAATATCGTGATTTGTCTGTGGTGAGCAGATCAATTATTCGGCTTCGGCAAATAATTGATCTGCGAGACACTGACAAATCACGATATTTTGCGATAAACGAGTTCAATAATTGCTTTATAATTCGATCACCGAGTTTGTTTTTTTAATGAATATCCTTCGGGAAGCGAAGCGATCTGCCATTTTCACGCAAGAGCAATCGCAAGAAGGAGAAAAGCGCGGTTTGCTTTACGCATGTGCACAGTATTACTTGTAGCCAAACACAGTTGGACGGCATTGCGCATGAGCAGACCATTATTTGTAGCCAGTTATTTGTAGGTCACGTGATGGGTTCTTGGCCAATGAAAAGAAAGAAAAATTTGCGTCGAATGATAATAAACCTTGCTCGTATTTGTCCTCGCCCCTGCGCGGCTAGGGAAAAATACTACGCAACTCGCAAAATATTCGCACGTATTATATGCTAAACCGTCGAATAAGATGTATTTATTGTGCTTTATCGGGACTCGTTTCCTGATTAACTAGTATTGTGAAAACGAGTATACTCAAGAGCCATGGTATACTATGAACACCAAAAATAAATCCCTTGAAAATCCCCAAACGTTTCAAATTTAAAAAAATGAACCCTCGACATATAAAATGGACAAAGGACGGACATTGAGATGGATAACAAAGGAAGCAAATCTCGTTGAAAAAAAAAAAGTACATAACAATTTATTTTTGTCGCGGCGGTGAGAAAATGAAAAATGCTAATGGCCACCGAGGTGAAAATGAGCGGCAGTGACAAAATAGCGAACAGGAATACATACGTAATTTCCTCCATAAAACGTGTAACTAGGAAATTTCAAGAAATTTCACCTTGTAGTTGCAAAACAAAGGCAAAGCAATGTACAAAAAAATGTGCTGCACATGCAAAGTTGTGGTTGTTATTTTTTTTTTGCTAATATTAAGCTACAGTAAAACGGGCAACAATTGTTTTGCAACATTGCTGCAATACGAGTTGAATAGGGATGTTGTTCCTTTTTACCACCGACGTTCGAACTTGTCTTGCAACAAAAGGGTTTCTTTAGACATATTGATTTTTTTGCCGTTCTCTCTGCGGTCGCCGTTTAGCATTAGGCTATTTTATTTTTTGTTTGAATAAACTATAAGTATGTTAACGAGAGCTTCGCTTTTACCCTTGGCTAAATCTATAGTTACTATATTAATAGGAACAGGTCCTGATTATGATCTCTTGTTCAAAGTAAGTCCATTCTATTTCGAAGCGTTTTCAAAAGGGACAATTTATTTGAAGACGTTTTTCTTTACCCACCGATGTTCTCTCATAAAGTT
This sequence comes from Porites lutea, assembly GCF_958299795.1. Classification (NCBI taxonomy): domain Eukaryota; kingdom Metazoa; phylum Cnidaria; class Anthozoa; order Scleractinia; family Poritidae; genus Porites; species Porites lutea. The sequence goes on from NC_133202.1 coordinate 17,153,805, forward strand.
TAAATACAAACGACTCCCTTTTCCTTTAGAGTTTAGGCCGCCTGGGATAAGTCTTCAACTGTTTTAATATTCAGATTTGGCATTAAGAGACAAAACAATTGCAACAATAGCGGCAGCAGCTGAAACAGTCAAAACCGTAGTTGATAAATCTAAAAATTCAATTATCATGAAATTATAATGAAAATAGAAGTAAATATGAAGAACATCCAGTGCTATGGTCAAACAGCGCTCTTAGATTAAAAACGGCAAAGGAAACAACGAACCATGCTTATTTTAAATAACCTTCCCTTTAAGCCGCAATATCATTCACCTGCCGACTCACCAGACGCGCGTCATCAACCTTTTGGTCACCCGCCCCCGGAAATGAACTCTTCTTTTAGGTTTACAATGCAAAATAGGCATTTTAAGACGAATTTAACAATCCACTAATGTACCTTATTTATTTCTTGTGTTGGGATAATCAGCTTTAAACAATAGCCGACTGCCAAGTTGATAGTTTGCATAATATAAATACAAGTAAAATATCTTCCCAGTCTAAAACGAAACCTTCGACATCGGACACCGCCTTACTCGTGTACGCTTTTAATGGTTTAAACGTACTAAAGAAATAAAAAGATCCAAGGAGGCTAAATTTGACGCGAAATGGTATTATTTCACAAACTTATCTAATAAATCGATGGTGTATTTTAGATTTAAACAATGACATTGAGTGAGTCCGTAGCCGGTACGGTCTTCGAGATCACTTTCCTGTCCTGTATACTTACATCTGCTTTGATTGGTAATGTGAGTTTATTTGTTATCGTTTACAAGAAGAGAAATATTTTGACCGTCACCAACTTGTTTATTCTTAACTTGGCTGCGGCTGACATCTTGGTATCTGTTCTCAGTATGCCAACTACATTGATCACCATTATCAAACAGCGTTGGGTTTTTGGACTCCCAGCTTGTGTGGTGTCCGGCTATATCACAATGTTATCGTTCATTGCGTCCGTCATGTCTCTCGCCATGATCGCCATCAACCGGTATTTTCACATCGTAAAGTGGAATACGTACAACAACACTTTCTCAAGAAAGAAAGCATCAGTTTACGTAGCAGCCGTTTGGGTTGTGTCCATATCCCTGGCTTGTCCTCCGCTCTTCGGCTGGGCAGAATATCGCTTTATCCCTGAAAAATCCTATTGCTTCGTTTACTGGCCGGCGAACGTCTATTTTGTGTATTTCATGATCACTGTTTGCTTTTTCGGTCCTCTTTTAGTTATAGCCTTTTCTTATTTCAAGATTTTAATGTTTACTAGGAATGCGAGAAGAAAGATCGCAGTTTCAAGGAATAACTTGACACCTCCTCTATTTCAGCGCCGGTCTGCTGCCTCTGATGTAGAACCCAAAAGGAATGGCGAAGAAAACTTTGATTTAGATCGCAGCAAGGCCGAAGTGGAAATCCCGAATAAACTGTTTGAAAGTAGAGGAACGGAGGAAACTAGAATCACAAACACGTTTCTTTTGATGGTTGCCCTTTTTATTTTTTGTTGGGCGCCCTTCGCTGTAACCATGTTTTTCGATGTCCACTACTCAAGGCCGTTGCCACGGACAGTACACATGATATCGTTGTTGTTTGGCTATGGAAATAGTGCCTGTAATCCAATATTGTATGGAGTACGCAACTCTGTTTTCAAAAGGGAATTGATAAAACTATATTCAAAATGTTGGCCGCAGGCTGTAGAGAACTGAGAAATGGGACCATATGGAAAGCGATGATTATGCCAGCAACAGTTAGACGCACCTATTGGACAGACTGTAATGAAGCTACCGTGAAGCTGGAAGTAGCTTGTACCAAAAAAATGACGACGAAAGCGAAGTCCAACCGTGAAACTCGGAGACATTTAGTTTCCCTTAGAAAAAACGAACTTGAACTACAGTCGACTTCCGATAACTTGAACCTTCAAGGGAAATGGAAAGAAGTTCGAGTTATCGGGAGTTCGAAGCAAATAGCCTTGAACTAAGGAAAAAAAAAACAGTTTTCATCCTACAGTGAACATTTTAGGAAGATCTGTCAAGTGAAAACGGAACAATACTTCCAGATTTTTAAATCACAACTTAATGCAACATGAATCACAACCTAAATAGAGCCGCATCACGCGGAAGAAGTGAAGATGTCTCACGTTAGATTTGTAACAAACAACATCAGCCTCCACTAACAAAATAAGCCTACAACGCGTCTATGGAACATTCAAAATTCAATGTTTGTCCCCGACTTTAGCGCTCAAAACATGGTTCGAGATATCGAGGGAAAAATTATATAGGAATGATCTGAGGGGAGACAAAAATTATTTCGAGTTAGCGGGAGGTTCGAGTTATCGATGGTAAAATTACAATAAAATTTTGAAATTTTAGGGCAAATTTTGGTTTGAGTTATCGGGAGTCGCTTTAGTACAGCCACTCGAATTTATATGGACGAAAATTCATTTTCATTAACGAAAAATATCAATAGAGCAAATTGCTTATTGCTTAGTACGGGTTACTGTAACTGGTTGCATGAAAATGGTCACAATTCGTATGACAGAGACCAGCTATATAATTCTGAACGTGCTTATTCTTTAAAGGCATTTGTCTCAAATGAACACAAACAAAGAACATAATAATGCAAACCATGAATGCTCAAAGGTTTTGATTAATTATCAACGATTTTAATTACAATTTAATGCACCTTTTCAATTTGTTTGAACAGTTTATTGTTTTAATTAAATAGTTCAATGGAAGAGCACTGAAGTCACTGAGGTGAACCAAGAGCTAACTATTACGAATAATAATCTACTGTTCCTTTTCAGCTGCCACAATAATGACCTGCTGGTTCTAAAACAATGGAAAGGTACATGCATTAAATCAAAAAATGCCCTCTCTCCTCTGCCTTCGACTACGCGCTCGGTCATTATTCTTAAGAACATCAGGTTGGGTTCTTGTTAGCAGTACACAATTTTCCATTGGGCTTATTTATAGTGAAATGAAAGAGTTTAAAGCATCTTCAACTGAATCATATGGTACATATACGTTTCCGCTGCATTTATTCTTTTACTTCATAACGTTAATAAAGGTCTTTGTTAAGTATTTTAAATGAACAGGAAAACCTACATTCCGTTCTCGCCTCGATAGGCGATTCGCTTGTTTCATTTGCCTCGTTGGACAAAAATAACAATTCATTTTGAATTCGTTTTTCTCGTTGCTTCATTCACCTCGTTGTTAGGTAAGTCAACCGTCAATTGTTCAGAAAAAGCCGTGAACTAAATTGGAAAGGTGATCGTCCTAGAACGACTCTGCAGTTGATTGTCAGAGGCTGCTTTGGAATCAGATTGGAACTAGGATTGGAACAACTTGAATTGTCTCCTCGTGACAAGTTTTATCGATTGTGTTCTTGATCCACAGCGATCCACAATTGATAACTGGATGGCACTCATGAAACGACAAGAGATGAGATATATACATGTATTTGTAGTCTGGGATATAAGACCGACCTAGATTTATTTATTCATTCATTTACTCGTATATTTTTTGCCAACGCAATTGACTTTCGTCCTTAACGTCTCTGCCCAAAGAGAAGCAGAGTCTGAGTACCAGGCGTTACTGGGGAAAAGGACAAGAGAGAAACGAAAAAGGGGAGACTCCAATCACCTCTTCCCTCACCTTCAAGATCCGCCAAGAAAAGCTTGATACTTAGGCTAAGAAAAGCCTAGCCTGTGACAAGAGGCCATAAGCATCAACAAGATTGTGAAAATGCACTTGACAAAATCCCAGAAATGTTTGTAAATTGTAAACAAAGTTCCTACTAAGTGACGTTTTTTATTTACAAAAAGTTACTTTTTTTTCATCTTTATCCAACTGATTTGGTACATACTTAATCAACTTTCCCCCTCAGGGTCGGTGAATTGTGGTGAATATACCGAGACGCGAAGTGTCCACCACTATTTACCGACCCTGAGGGGGATAGTTGTATAATTTCCAACAGGGGCGAGTGGAATAATTGTTTTGTTAAAAACGCCCAGTGATATCGAGAATTCTTCCTAACATTATAAGTAAAAACAACCAATTTTCGGCTGTTTTTGAGCAGACGCGTACAGTTACCATATTTAGAGAGCATGGTATAATGACTTTTGTTATATTCCTTGACTTTCACTTAACTGTACAGGGACTGCCGTTGGTTGATTATTGGCCACGTGGCCTTGACTAAAATCAAATGTATCCCGATCGTGATATATTTAGCAATGTACCACGACCGGGATACATTACAGCACGTGATCAAAGCGTGGTGGAAAGTGGTGTGACCTAAGGCGGGAAAAACACTGCCAGTTTTCTTTTTCGTGAACGAACACAACAACACAAGACAAACAGCAGCTAGTAAAGGAAAAAGATGCAGATAATATAAGGGAAATACTTTGTAAATCATTCATTCAGTGGTTTTAAGAATTAAATTTGTGTTGTTATAAGTACCGAGTCGATTGTTTTGGTTCGCTTCGGTTATTCTTTTGTTGGTGTTGAAGTGAAAGTCTAGAAATATAAATACAGGTGTATAACAAAACACTTAATGTCAGGTCCCTCAGGAAACCGGTTTGTTTTGTTTTCCTTCGAGTCCTGATGTTTCCCGAGACGAAGTCGAGAGAAACATCAGAACTCTCGGGAAAACAAAACAAATTGTTTCCCTCGGGATCTGACATTAAGTGTATAATTTCTAAGCCAATCAGAGCTCTAGAATTGCCTTAACCAATGATTCAGTTTTCAATAATTACTCTTATCAAATTATATACAACTAAATATGTGTACAGGTCAGTAGCTAGCATACAGCAATAAGAAATTATTAATAGCCTGATTCTCGTAGCAGATATAATAGGCCACTGGCACTAAGAGGTCACGTGACCCATGCTTCCTTTAAACAATGAGTTGGAACCTTGCTGATGCCAAAAATTGACAAAAATCATCTAACACCCGATATTGAGAGGAAACGCATTTAAGGGAGATATTTTATGGCACTTTGATTTTTCAACAAAGTTGTATGATTTGTAATGGCCGTCATGTTGGAGGTCATACTCTTGCCCTCCAACATGGCGGCCAAAACTGCTTTTTGCTTATATCTTGTTAAACGTTTGATAGTTGCGCTCAGATGTGTTGTAAACGTTACATCATCTTTTCAACATTTTCCTTGAAGTTTAAGTGTAAAATTTTTTTTCAGAAGGAGGTAATTGATAAATTTAAAAATCACATTTTGGTCACGTGACCATTTACGAACTTACTCATTTTAAGAAAATGATGCGGGTTTGAAAAACCAAATCACCATTATTTTGTTTAAGATATGACCCACTAATCGTCTTTCGAACGGAAGGCAAAATCATATAACTTTCATTTTAATAAAAACGATGTCACATGACCTCTTAGTGCAAATGGCCTATTGAGTCAACCAACTTTAAATGAATTTGGATACAGCTTTTAAAAAAACTAGCACTTTGGGCTTTTAAATGAAAAAGGGTTTTACTGAATTCAGTGGAATTTTTTAAAACAAAATTTTAATTCTTTTTTATGCATTCAACAGAACGTCTATCCTTTGAGAGCACATACGTAAAGTACGTTACACATCAATTCAATTATTTTGCAGGAAAACAGTAACTATGACTGACGTAGTCAAAAATTCTATGAAATTTCTAACCATTTTTATCATCTCTTTACCGCTGTTCCTTTGAACCATTAATAATCAGCTGTGGTTATTTTATTTTGTAGGTTAGTACAATGAATAACTTTAACTCTCAGAGTAAAACTGGGGAAAACGTTTAAAATAAATTCGGGTAGTTAAAATAGGCTTTGAGTTATCTGGAAAGCACTTTTTCTCCGAAATCTTGGTCTTCATTTATCTTCGGAGAGTCGAGCTTTATTAGAGAGGCGTCCGAGAAGTTCTGAAGTTCTGTGTTCCCTGTTACTGTGAGTTTTCCTTTCAATTATTTAAGAACTCACTAGGTGGACTTAGCTTACATTTTTTCAACCCTATTAGTCACTCATAATGTACGCACCTTAGAAGAGGTCAAAAAACTTTCAAAACTATTTAGTTACTCGTTTGGGAAGTAGAAAACCTTGACGGAATTATTTCCAGTGTCGGCCACAGCAATCCGGCCTTCTGGGGTGTAGTCAATGCCTTGCGGGTTGCTTAGCTGTCCGTCGCCACTTATTTTCCCGCCAAACTTGGTGACGAAACGTAAGTGAGAGTTGAATACTTGAACGCGATTGGTTCGATCAGAAACGAAAATATACCCGGATGAATCAACTGTTATTCCCGAGGGATAGTGAAACTCCCCATCCCCAGTTCCGGGCCTCCCAAATTTTCGTTGAAACTTTCCCATCGAGTCAAAAATCTGCACTCGATGGTTTGAGGTATCCGTGACAAATATCTCGCCCTCTTGAGTGACGGCGATGTAGGAGGGGTTGTTAAACTCACCATCTTTGGTTCCCAGGGACCCAAACTGGTTGCAATAAACGCCCAGGTTGTTAAAAATCACGACTCTGTGATTCTGTTGATCTGTTACCAGCAGTTGCCCTTCTTCGTCAACAGCAACACCCGTGGGATTCTTAAAACTCCCCCCATTTCGCCCTTTATTTTGAATTACTTTACAAAGCAATCCGTCCAAACTGAACACTTGCACGCGGTTGTTTTGTTGATCAGCGACGACTATTTGCCCACTCTGGGAAAAGCAAAGACCAGTTGGCGAGCTAAACCTGCCAACTTCATCTCCAGAGCCTCCAAACTGCCGCATAAATCCTCCTTTGCTTGTAAACAGTTTAATTCTATCATTTAGTGAGTCGGCAACTGCGATAACTCCATTACTGGCCACGGCAACATCGGATGGGTTTCTGAATTCGCCCCGTCCTTTACCTTTGTAACCAAAGCGTAAGCAAACTGGGAGCGACTTGGTGGCAAAGCACATGTGACCTTTCTTTACAGTCACTGTGTAAGGGCTTTCTTCTACGTGTTCTTCATTCACCAGGACGGTAATCACGTGTTCACCATGAATTCTAGGTGTGTAACTGAGCGTGAAAAGCTTTGAACTATGTTCATTAATGACACAAGTGAGTATAACCAGATCAGGAGTTTCAATCCGAACATCCACGTTTGCTTTGTTTATCGAAGCATCTTCTCGCACAGCTAAAACAAAACTTGAGGTCTTGCCTACTGCAGCGTTGTACAGTCCCTCCCCGATAAGGCGCACAGCGGGAGCCCTGGTGCGGCTCTCCAGCTTTCCACCTCGGCTGATGACGTCAAACAGTAGGTCCTCCTCAGTGACGTAATCAAATTCAGGTCCCTCGGATGGTGACATGTCTTGAATCACGCTTGTTAAACCTCGAAGTCGTCCTGTCATAAAATCTTTTACCCTGGCGACTTCAGCTGCGTTTCCTTCTTGAAGTAACTTTTCCACCAAACCACAGTTGCTCTCAATACCCCTAAATCCTTTGTATAAACGTTCCTTTTGCTGTTCCAGCAATGTGGCTTTATATTCTCTCATGGCTCCCAGATCGTCCAACAACTGTTCTTCGCGTTGTTTCAACGCTCTTATATAGCGTGCTGTTGAACTTCGAATTTGCTCTTCCATTGCAATTGTGTGTCGAGGTATATCTTCACATGCCTCCTCGATCTCTAGCAAAGCTCTTTTTACAAAAGGAGTCCTTAGTTTAATCGTATCCAAGAGCGCAGTTATTTCTTGCCTGTGCTTGTTCGATGCATCTTTAAGTGGTTCGAATGAGTGAGTTGTTTTTGGATGACTCACAACAGTGCATTCTCGACAAATAGGTTTGTTGCATGTTGAGCAGAAGTACGTCACTTCTTCACGGTTGTGCTCCGAGCAGTTATCGGGGTTCCAAACATTGTTATTATCGTCATTTTCTTTCCCTAACTCACTCAGAGGAATTATGTGATGGTCTCTCGTAACACGCACTCTTCTATGAGCAGCTGTGCACTTGTCACACAAATATTCCTTGCATTCACTGCATTGGCCGGTGGCTTCGGAGTTATCTTCACAATTTCCACACTTGATTGGACTTTTTCTTTCCTCTACCACGTAACTCGGATTTTTGAGTATAAGAAAGTTCACAGGCAGTTCTTCAATTCCTTTACTTCCAAGTTCACTCGGGAATGAACATATAGGGCAGACAACGGTTCCTTCGGCTTCTCCACTTGTTTTTCCAGCAAGACTTTCGATGCAGCTCTTGCAAAAGCTGTGAAGACATCGTAGAAACCTAGGCCGATGAAAGGGTTGCTTGCAAACAGAACATAGCGCAGACGGGTCGCTTATAACACTTTGGTTACTTGTGGATTTCTGTGCCAGCTTTAATCCACCGTCATTTAATGACATCTTGTCCAGAGTTTCAAATGAGTTCCAGCGAGTCGGTTGCGTAATTTCGTCGAAATAATCCTCAACAGATAAACTTTCCCAGGTTTTCCAGCGCCTCATGATTCTACCAGAGCACTCTATTTTAACTGAAGGAAATATAATCCAATACTTCAACTTAAAATACAAGTACTCTCAGATAGTAGTCATGGAAATGAATAAAGATGTAAAGTATGTCTTCAGTGCCTGATGATGAGACTTTTAGCTTACTCAATCCGAGGAAAAAAACGGGAAAATTTGAAGAACTCTCAGCAAAAAGCAATTTCTCTCTCTGTGAATAATAATCTTTCTTGCTGAGTAATTTAATCTAAATATGTTTCTACTTAAGCGGTGGTTGGGTCCAGTAGTTGCGTTTAAATTATTTATGCGAACGTCAAACAAGTACGCAAGTGCTATTAATAAATTTGTTCTTTATACGTCGTGCGGAGGAAGGAAGAATTAGCATGCTGTAAGACGTGCTCTAAAACAGTTAAAAGACACCTAAAAAAAATATATAATCTTCAGTAAGTTTAAGAAAAAGATGTTTGTATGGATGATGAACTCTGGTGCTTGTACGATTCTCCCCTAGCCAAAACGTAGTCTAATCGTTTGAGTAAACATTAATAAAAGTATATGACATTAAGCAAAAACACTTTTAATTTCCTCAGAATTGACACACCCAGTGTTTTACTGTTAGGCTTCCAGATAAAAAAAATCGGAATATAATTCAATGTTGTTTTCATTCGTGTAGGCTTTGTTAACCGGTGACGGGTAAACCCATTATTACACTTAAAAACGTTTGCGGTTAACAGGTGGCGTTTTACAAACACGACCACCACCAGTCAATAATGACATAAACAAATTCTAACTTTGAAATGTTTACTTTATTTGAAAGTAAAATTCTTTGCTCATAACACTGTGTGAAGGCTGAATGTACAGGCAGCCCAAGCTATTGTTCGGTCGAGTGGATTACTGGTGGGTAATGTGGGTACTGGTGGGTAATTACTGACCAGGCCTCCTCACTTGAAATACGAACCCGTTTAGAGGTATTTAAGGTACTTGAGCCCAGAGAAATAAAAATATTTAAATGCTCTCTGGCAAGCTGTGCTTGATTTTTTCCTAAGATTGCTGTTCCTTCTTCTTTTTTTTTTCTCAGTGGTAAAAACGTTTAATATTTTTTGCTTCTTTTAAACAAGTATGAATAACGAAATACATTGGTTTTGTAGAAGTCACGATCGTGAAGAAAGTGACTGGGGAAGCAAAAAATTATCCGGGTAAAAACAAACTTTCGCCAGGTATCGGGGAGGCTAAATTACCAGTGGGTAGACTGAATTAAACCACTGGGTAGAGTTTCACTGTGTTCTACCACACAGCGTACATTCTGCTTCAGTATCTCCAATGAAACTAGAAACTCTTCCTCTGATGAGGTTTTTAAAAAGTGTGTCAGGCTTGAAATGACCATTTACCCGTAGTTTATTATATTTTAATTCTACTGTATTGTATTGTCATACAAAGAGTTTGACTTGAAAAAGTGAGCCCATTTTTCACGTTGAAATCCGTTTCAATCCCGGCAATCGAAAGCCACAGACGAACGCTCCTGAATTAAGTATAGTAAAGAAGTAATGTTGTATAAACTGAACCATTATTTCAGGGTTTTCTTCCAATCTATCTTGTCAGTAACGCCAAAATTCGAGAGATAAGTCTTGACGATTTCACTTCAAAACCTGCTGCAAAGTTTTGACCTCACGCGGTCGACAATACCTAATTACAGTGTAGAGACACTTCACATCAACTTAAAAGACTTATTTACTTATCCTGGATAACTTGGGTAAAAAGGTAAGGAAAACCCAAGTCGCTTCAAGACAAACAAATGCTTTTTTCTGCGGATCATTTATTCAGAAATGCACATATGCCTCATTCATATCCAAAATGTTCTGAGTAATTTTCGATCGGTTTTCAGTTGACTGCACAGGACGCGCTTTTGTGATCGCTTCGCGTCAGAACAACTAACGAATTTTCATTCTCTGCAAGTCACCAGCGAAATCTGGCGCTCCACCGCTAGATTTGGTTTTGATATCGAGGGTACGTCTTCAATGAGGACGTCATGGTAGGTATGAAAAGCGGCATAACCATTGATATGGCAACAGAGTCAGGCTGTGGGCGAAATAAGCCTACAAGTAATTCTTTCCTGAGCCAAATCAAAGTAGATCGTTTATAACCACACGGGCTATACTGTGTCGGTGCAGGTATTAGATTAATTTTCTCCTTTTCGGACACATAACCAACGATTTTCGTCCTTCGCTGGGAAGTGCCAAGTGTCCCCAGTGGTTTGAACAGCGTAGTCAAACGGCTTCTTAGTCTGAGGACAACAAAACGTACACCTCCTTTAAACACAACTCTAAAAGTAAGCTACAACAACATGATACGACCAAAACAAGAAAACATAATTAAACGTACATTCAATGTTTTATATATATAACTAACCAGCAAATTATTCAAACGGAACAACGCTAAGCAGTAGTTTCGATGTTTCTGCCGCAATCTTCTATCAAGTATACAGTGTAGGAAGCGCTTAGTATTTTATGTTGTGTTTAGCTGCTATCTTTGATTGAAGGCAGAGGAGGACCCTAGGCCAGAAAAAATGTGATCAACAAAGAGGTAGGGCATAAAAAAAAACAAAGCCAGAGAGGCTATTTTCTAGCTAGCCTTTCAATTAGCCTGCGTAGCAAACGTTTCTAGTTGACAGCAATGTAAACTGCGAGCAGTCTCTTATAAAAAATGTTTTTCTTTGCAAAGCTACTGCACGCGAAAGTCCCAAGCTCGCGAGCTGTGTCCCAATCGCTTACTAAGGACTTTACGATCCGACGACGCGATGGCAACGAGAAAAAACAACAACTCTGCACGTGCATCTCACTTTTTTGTACATTTCTTTGCCGTTTTTGCACGACTACGACATGAAATTACCTAATTTTCCTTTTTAGGGAGGACGTAAACAAGCAACGACACAACTTTAATCTCTTTCTAAACTTGAATATGGTTCTTAGAAATTCAACTCCAGAAGGGTTCGCCTACATTTGACAAAGTAAGTGAGTTGGAATAATCGCCATAAAGACCGAAAGAACGCAAATTCATTTTTGAAGTGACGTTTTCGCCGCCGTCGCGTCGTCGGATCGTAAAGTCCCTATCGCGCTGGCTAAGAAAAGAACTAGATGGATTTTAAGAGAAAAGGCGGAATGCAAGCACCTAACAGCAATGCAAAAACAACAATTTTTAAAAAGAGAACACACTTAACGTTCAAAACTAGAAGAAAATAGCAACTTTTAGTACGGTGAAAAGGACGGCAAAAAGCATTCATGAGCGCAATGAGCGCAACAACAAGACACCACAATCCCAAAAGTTAAAACTAGATCACAAGGCTTAAGGTCAAATGGAAAACATCAGCAAAAACAATACATACGGCAAACACTGGGTCATTCCCAACAAATCTGTCCAGCTCCATTTGATAGAGATTTTGCCATCTTCTGAACTGAACTTTCATCAGTGGGTCCATTCCACTGATGTGATCATAAAACCGGTCACATGACACAAGCTGTGTTCCTGCACCACAATGCATTGCAGCGCTCAGAAAATATAAGTCATCCATTGAGCTGAAATAAAAGGCAAGGAAACTTCAATGTTAAACTCAGTATACAAATAGTTTGTACATATTGCCTACGTGTCTGTTCAGTTACAGATCACAGATGACATCAACAGGTTCTAAGAACAAAATACAGTGTTCCAAAAAGACCAAAAACACAAGTGACAAAATCGCTTCATGACCCTGAACTGTTGAAATAATTGTTTCAATTTAGAAGTTATAGCATTTTTCTACTCTCCAAGAAGAGGGGCTCGATGGTGTTAACCGTCAGCTGTTGAAACAGGTTAGTTTTTCCTGTCAACCGTCAAAAAAGGAAATTGATATTAAGCATCAAAAAGTTTCAACGCCTTTCAAATCGTACTTTTTCAGCTGATCTTCATGGACTTCTGTAGACCTCGTTTATGAATGCCCCCTAACGTGAATGAATATATCCTTGATAGTTATGAGGTATAACTATACTTTCAGTCTGAAGTGGGGGGAGGGGTGGGGGTGGGTGGTCTCAGGTGAATAGAAATTGAGTCTGAATATTTTTTACATTGACCAGTATACAAGTAAGTTAAGTGCAGGTACATTATACCACAAAAATGGGCTGAGTTGCCCAGAGACTAAAACTCCATATTGATCTCTATTTTTCTTGTTCCACTTCCTGAAAATGTTGCCCTTACTAGTAACTGATCATGACACAAACAACTAATTACCTTTCCGCCAAACAAAATACACCACACTGCTCATGATTACTCAAAAAACTCATCAGAGATCCAAGGGCTGTTTGAGCGCCTTTCTTTGTTTTGGCCTTTAGAGTCATTGGACTAGAGCTCACAACCAAAACTCGCTTCTTTTGATTCACAAAATGCAACACTGTGTTTTCTACCTATAACAGAGCAAAACATTTTGAGATATTGAGAACTATCACAAGTCCAATTATCTTTTGTTTGTGAAAATATCTCACAGAAAGTTATTCACCAATACTTGCAGCGAGTAAGCCTGTACCAGTTTGAAGTACATGTAATACTATTGATTATTTTCCTTTTCCCCATAATACACTCTGTTCACCCTCCCCATGCTCAATTACTAAAACTTTTAAAAACGAATTTCAATGAAACCTGAAACATAAAAAGCCTATTTCCAGGCTTTTCTACAAGAAATATATGGCGAACATTGACTAAGCAAGGCCAAAGACTACTTTGATGCGAGTAATTCAACTTTATTGCACAAAAATTAAACTTTTATTTAGTTGAGATCAATGTTTTTTATAGCCCATGGTCTGATACAAGAAAAATCCTGGAAGGTCACGACAACAAGTCCAAAAATTATTGAGTCTGTGGTGCTCTACATAATGTCTAAAAATAACCATGCCTGGTGGTTACATGTGCATGTACCTTTCTAGGATCAAAAAATCCTGTGAAGTATGCAACGTTGAGTCCATCTATGACAACATCATAGGGTCCTGTGGTTTTGATAAACAACTCTACACTTTCAGGGGCCTTGTTCAGTTGTTCTGGTCGGACATAATCAATGTAGTTTCCAGCTGAAGTAAAGCACCTTATTTGCTTAACACCTTTGTGTTTTTTCCACAGATGTTTGGCAAGGGGGTGCTTTAACTCTTCCAATTCTGCTTCAGAAAATTCACCAGTTTCCAGCTTCTGTTTGCAGACTTGACAGTGAAATCTGGGTTTAGAAAAACACAGCTTACATTACTTTTATGGGGACCTTCACTCTATATAAACAACTCAAGTTACAGTAGTAAGTGCAATAGCAAAATGACTAGCCTATAACACTTGAAAATCACTGACGTATGAGTAAAACAAAGAACAAAGAAAATTTAGAAAGAGGTGTATTTTCTTAACTAAATGCCCCCGACGTTTATTTAAAAATTAGCAGTTTTGACGCGGCATTTTTTTTAGGCTGGCATTTAAACAGGGTCCAGTGCATATTAATGAAATGCAGTTTTCTGTCATTTTTTCAGGTTGATTTATTATTACTGATCCTTGGAGACCCAGGAGCAGTTTGTCAGGGCAATGCTTTTTCCATTCATCCTACCCCTGGGTCTCCTGGACCTCCAAAGATGATAACTGTGCGTCCCATTACCCAAAGTAACAGTATTATGGTACTATACGTAAGGTACATGTACGATGTTCCAATCAAGATTTGAATCCCTAACAAAATGAAAAAAGAAACAATACATAGAATAGAACAGAATAAATAAAATTAATTAATGTGTCAGAGCCGTATAGCTTGGGAAAAACCCCATACTAATTTGCGGACACAAGTTATAATTAAAAAATTAGAATTACTTATACAATATAAAAGTAAAAATATTTAAACTATGCATAATCTACATGCATTACTTAAGTAATAGAAAACATTCTCTGTGTTTGCATAGCCTGATATAAACACAAGAGGGGCTGGGAGAATTCAAGACAGTCATGCAAACCCGAGACAAAGCCAAGGGTTTGCACAACTGTTGACAATTCTCCCAACCTCTCAAGCGTTTATATTAGGATATGCAAACACAGAAAAAAAGGTCCAGCGTTTAATTGAGAAAATACAGTAAGGGGGAAAGTTTAAAAAGACAAAAATTTACAAATTACACATTTAAATTGTGTGCAGAAGAAACAAAGCTCAGCAATATGACAAATAAAGAACTAGCATTGTATCATCTGTAGATTCAAGTGGGAATGATAAATACAGCAGTTAACCTAAGAAGATACATGATTTCTTTTCCCTCGCTATACACTCTGCATTTAGCGTCAGTATAAATTTGCCATGTTGTCGTGTTTTAAACTCATCATTTTGCATGTGCATTTACTGAGTTTTTTCCCCTTACTGAGCTCCAGTCCCACAAAGATACACCATTAAATTGTATTTTCTTTAAAGGAGTGAGTACATGAATGACATGCTATTTGACATTTTGACAGCAACACTTTAATACATATCTAACATGAAAATTGAGACACTGTATGAAAAATTAACATACTGGGGTAATAAACAACATTTTGAGCAAAGGGAGTTTTTTTCTTGTTACCCCAAGTCAGTGATTATTGGCCAGGGGTTAAAGCACAGTACAAAACCAGGAGATGTTTGGTCTAAACAAGTTATTGTTTGCCGTCCTTAAACTGATCACTGGTAGGAGGAATAAATCTTGGTCATCTGGTTATACAGATTTCTTACACCTAGTCCATTAGAAATTTTGCAGCAACTTTTCTTCAGCAAAAGAACTCACTGCAGACTAAGCAGGACCAACAAAAAGCAAACCCCAGGGTTCTCATTTTTATGCGAAATAACTGAAAGCCAAAATAAGATTGCAAAACTAAAAGGAAGTCTCTTGATATTTTTCAACTGATTTTTATGGAGACAGACAACTTTTTTTCTTGGGTCAAGTTGCGGTCCAGTTTTGGCGTAATAGAGTCCATACAGGGTGGCCAAGTTGGAGGAATAAACAATAAAAAAATATTTGCAGGAAAATGAACTTTTTTACCAAAGGAAAACTGTTTTATTGTTTTCTTCCTCCAATATGGCCATAGTGCACCTACTCTATAGGCCCTTTTTGGGTGTAACATTATTGGGCCTGGTTCTCCTTGACACCTTGATACTTGAGTAACCCTTGCCACCCCTCCTTCCAATTTCTTTGTTTAATTTATTTGTTTAATTCTGTTTTTCTTTAGTCTGTTATCTAGTCATCATCCATGTTACAATTTTTACTTCATTTACTGTAAACTTTCGTTAGTTAGTAACCTTAGTCTTTATTTTTATATTTTGCACGCATTTTCCCACCTTGAATAGCCTTGCTAGCTGCGGGCAAACTTCTGCAATGTTATTTTTTTCATTAATAAAGTTTTATTGTTGTTGTTGTTGTTGTTGTTCCAAGGCACGAAAAAGTAGATAAGTACACATAGGCTACATAATGTTGAAGATGATATTTTCACTTACGTTGTGGATGCAGTTGACCAGGAAGTTACCCATTTGGGTTTTTCTTGCCTGCAAACCAATAAAAAGTTAGTGAATCTTCAAGTCATAGATAAGTGATTAACACATTATAACCTCCAGTGTCTATTAACCAACCATTAGTTTACGTTACATCTGTATAGTTCATGACTGCATATGACTAGCTTACATGTCACTGCCATTTTGCTGGCCAGATACAAATATCTTTGGTTAACCTTACCTTTCAAACCACAGCTTAACTGCCTCAAGAGTGTCACTGCTCATCAAGTCTCGATACTTTTGAAACTCAGAAAACATTGCAAATACTTTGCTCACTACATTGTCATCTTTATACCCTGTACAAGCGCGAATAATTGCAGTATATTTATCAGTGTTTCGTTCACTGTAAGCGGTAGTTTGCTGCATTTCATTTAAAGAATGAAACGCAGATGTCAGATCACCTTTAGAGACAGCTGCCTTAAAGAACGGAACAAAGTGTCGAGATTTTGGCTTCAGACCATCTTTTCTCATCTCTTCAATAAGGCTCTTAATGTCTCCAAAATCACTGGACTTAGAATACAAGACTGCAAGAGAAGAGTAAGTTGACGAATTCTTCGGAATTTCATTGTTTTCCATTAGAGTTTTAAGTTCATGAGCTTCGTTGACCTTGCCGTAATAAGAAAACCAGTATAACGCAGAGTTAACAAATGCTGTTCGATACTGCTCGGGAAGTTGTAAGAATTGATTAAAAAGTTGCAAAACATTGGTACGTTTCATATCCGTCTGCTGGCAGAGCCTTCGGATGTCGTCCACGTGCAAACGTTTGTGAATGTCGCCACTGAATTTTTTTGTTTCTTCAAGCTTTTCCTGTGGTTCTAAAGACGTAAAACACCACCTTACTCCTAACGCGATGCAGTGTCTTACGTTGGTTGCCCTTCCGTTCGATAGTTTTGTTAAACATACTCTGCAACGAAGAAAACTCATCACTCTCGCCGCCATATTTGCTCGCTCCAGTTCCCATCCACCTTTACAGATGAACTTGTCATATAATTGGCACGAAATGTGGTTGAGATGTAGATGACAGGTAAATTTCGTAAACACTTTAGTCTACTTTGGGTAGAGATATAAAAACACCCTGCGACTGCCCAGGATAAAGTGGCTATTCCAGAAATGTCTGAAACGTCTCATCTAAAATTAAACTAAGCACCCTGCTAAGCACTTTATTTAACGAGTCGTCCTTTGTCGATAGAAGACACTTTGTGCTTATTATATGAGGACTTCACTATGGTGAACATGGCGGGAAGGTTTGCCGGATCACTTCGACATCGGACATATTGCGAACATCTGAAAGTAGCCACTGAGTTTAAGCGCTCTGTGTTACAGAGGAAGAGGTGGCTCATTTCTTCTTCTGTAGTATCATCTGTAAAACATAAGAACAAGCGACTGCGAAATGATGACATTCGGACGTTGTGTGAGACAGGAAATCATGAAGAAGTTTCCAAGCTATTCAATCAACTCCTTGAACTTCCCGTCAAATATCGAACAAATTCTGTTAACTCTGCCTTGTACTGGTTTTCTCATTACGATAAGATCGAGGAAGCACTTGAACTTAATAATTTGATGGAAAAACATGGAATCCCCAGAAATCATTCAACGTACTCCACTCTTTCAGTCTTGTATTCCAAGTCTGGACGGCTTGTAAATGCTAAGGAATTTTTCGACAAGATGACAAAGGCTTCTTTAACACCCAGAGCACGCCACTATGCTCCTTTTGTAGAGGCGGCTGTCAGAAAAGGACATCTGATTGATGCGTTTAATTTTGTCAAGGATATGCAGTCTGCGGCTATCCATGAGAGAGATACTGACATTTACACAACACTTATTCGCGCTTGCATTGAAAGACAAGACAGGCATTTGACAAATCAAGTATTGGAAGCATTCCACGACTTCATCAAGTATCGAGATTTGTTAAGTAATGACACCCTTGAGGCAATTAAAATATGGTTTGACAGGTAAGGTGGGATCTATGTAGATGGGTAGTTCTCCAGTGTGGGTCATTTCATTTCATTTTAGACACTGTTAGTTTCAAAATGAGTCATTTCGATGTGAGCTTAAGCAGTTAGATTGCACAACAATTTCAGTTTTAGTTAGTGCATGAACAAGAAAAATGTATGGTGTGAATATTCCAGATTGACATGATTACTACAACATCAGATGGACCTTAGATTTAAAACCAAGGCCTTCACATCCTCGTACCATGCATAATATATAGATTTAGCCAGGGCTAAAAGCGAAGCTCCTATTAACTCGAATTTATAATTCAAATCAAACAATAAACTTGTATTCCACAAATCAGTTAACTTTAGAGCACATTCATGTGACTTTTGAGGGAAAGACTACGTGATTTTTGAGAAAAATAATTTGCAAACAGTCCAAGCTAAGAGTGAACTTAATCTTACATCGAGTTGATAGCCTTTATATGTACACCCCAAAAATAGCAATCATCTTCGATCACATTTAAGAGCCATAATGGCTCTTGATCACAGTAGATTAGGCCTGGAAAACAAATCAGGCCGAATTTTTTGCGTTCGACATGTTTACTTTACAAAATCTTGCCAACAAGTCTGGGGACGTGTAAACCAGCCTTTTATACTTTTTGTATATCACATCTGAGGTGAAACAGTACCATGAGGCGCCGTTTTCATCGTACAGACCTCGGACAGAATGCAGTGTTTCACAATTTTGCAATACAAATTGCACTCATTCAATATTCAGGACGATCGAAGCACGCGTGGGCTAGCTTTTAGCGAAACCGTCAAAAAAATTTCTAAAATCACCTATACGGCTAGCCGGTTCTCACTTTTGACTAAGTCGACTGTTTAAATTACGATTAATATAGTTATACGCTTCAACACAATAAAGAATTTATTATGTTTATTTTTTATTTAATGATTCTATAACGATCTGTAATCTTCAAAAGCGTTTGATACGCGCGGCATTTTGACTACTCCTGCAAGCGATGTTCATGAGTGACTGAAAACAAACGGCACAGCGATTAAAATTGTAAAAGAGACTACTAACAATCAATAAAGAAAGGGAAAATAATTCGGTGAAACATATACAGAGACAACAATTTTCATTCACGAAGACAAGTATTAAAGTGTCACTGAAAATCCTTGATAACGTTTTAAGCCGGCTTCCCGGTGTTTGCTTTTTTCAAAGGTGAACTCGAGGCAAGAAAATCGCTCAAAGCTTTCTTTTACAGCCAGAATTATAACCAAATATTCTTTGGAACGTTTTCTTTCTATTTGCGGTGAGAAAATGTCTAAAGGCTTTTTAAAGTTTCATAAGCTTATAATCAAACCTGATACTCGGTCACTCTCGGTCAGATCATTGTCTCAAATCTTACAAACGTGCATAAACCAAATAGCCGCGTAAACTACGCTCGACTTCATTAAATTAGATATAAAAAACAAACATCAAATACAATAATTACTCAGGCTTACCTTTCGATATGCACTGAAAACTATCAGGTAAGGCCAGAATCGCTTCAGACTTTTCAATCGTCTTACGAATCAAGCAAGGTGAACAACGAAAACGATGCCATCCGAAATCGGATTTCGACTTTGCCAAAGCGACGTATTTCTCAACCAAAAACCCAATAAACAAACTAGCCATGAATAACAGAAGAATCTTGATAGCAGCTGAATTTCACTTTGTACATTCAGTGGAAAAAGACAGTTAAAAACATCACAAGTTGACACAAAACTCTGTCAGCTTCAGCTGTCAAAGTAAACAAGTTTCAAGATGCTGCATAAATTTTCCGCGTGAACTCACCTGTCAAATTTTGACCAATCAGAGTATAAAAATTGGACTTAGAGCGTGACCAACGCGTGACCTTGGTGAGAAAAGTCAAAAGCAACTAGCATGTCCTCCCTGCCTGTAAAAACTGGCTTAATTTTTAGCTGCCGAGGTCAGTTTGAAATCAAAATTTTAATTGTGCGGCACATATAAAACACGTCATAATTCATATGAATTGAAAAATTAAACTTGAGCCTGCAATCATTTGAAAACTAGTAACTTGTCAGCGGATAACTTCAAAAAGATACTCGACCTCGATGGGTCGATACCTGAGCTCGCGATACAATCAGGTGATACTGGTCAGCGGATACCCTGTTTTGACAGCTGTCAATTGATCACAAGATTGATGTGCAATATGTCTGCAATATCAGTCTTCCTGTGCTCCCAAACTAGCTAGAAAGTGTGAGATTGAACATTGGTTGCCCTGTGGTGCGGACGGACGGGCGGGCTGAGGGCGGTGTACGGTCACGTGATTACCAAATTTTCTGGGATGGGTAGATTTACTTACCCATGGTGCTCCGCAGGCGCGCTTCGCGCACCAGAGCTCCGCTATTACATGATATTAGTATGCAGAACAAAGTATCCTGAGAACGTGGACAGATTTTGGAAAAACCACGCTATACAGTTATAGTGCTGCTGTCCTCCCCCACCAAGAATACGTCTGCAGGCTCGTATTTTGCTCGCCCACAATAATGCATATGTTGTAGCTAATTTTTTATCTCAGGTAATTTTTTTTTTTTATCTTGTTTCAACGTCATTAGCATACATTACTGTACGCGAAACAAAAGAAAAACAGAAATTACCTGAAATAAAATATTAACATATATATTACAGGTCAAAATTAAATTCAGGTTAAAATTTTTTAACCTAGGTTGATTCTCAATTTCCTTTGTCTCCTAACCCTAAAATTTGGGATAGTTATTACTCCCATGGACTGAAGTTTCCTGTCAAAGAAATTACAGTTGAATATGGTTGCACCATAAGGTTTTGCCTAAAGTTAAAACTACAGGATATCTTGATTACAGTCAGCAGGGTTCTTACTGAGTCTTGAATTCTTGAAAAAGTCTTGAAATTTCCCCAGCAATTTTCCAGACCTAGAAAAAAGTCTGGAAAATGGAGATAAAGTCTGGAAAAATGGTAAAAAGTTTTGATTTTTTTTTTCAAAGCTACAACAAGTGCTTTAGAAGTGTCTTTTAAATATTCATTTTGGTCAAATCGTATTCAATCTTGCCCATTTATTTGCAGCGCATCATGAAAAAAGCTTTGTTCCTGCATTTTTTAAGGTCTCGATTGATCACTTATTTGATAACCTCGAGTTTGGGAGTAAATTGTTGTGGAAAAAGTCTGGAAAAAGTCTTGGATTTTGGATCCAAAAATCTGTACGAACCCTGAGTCAGGGTTAGGAGCAAAATGATCTTTAGAAGAATTGTCTGTGAACTCTTTTTCTCCTGATCATTAACTCCAAAAAGAGTGTGTCTGTCATTTTCTCTTTCTCAGGCAAATGTTACCCATATGGAAAACTTCATGGTCAAGTCTTTCAGTCACGTAAGTATAATCATCAAAATTGTGTCTTGTAGCAGTGCAACATGAGCTGAGAGTGTGAACATAAAGTCATTGGCTGGTAATAAAGATAATCTGTTGTAATCATCCAGCCAATTATCCCTAGCATACATTGGAAGTCAATATCTGAGGGTATGAGATAAGGAGTTTATCCTCCAGGTATTCACCTTCCCTGCATTCCCCTGGGGAGAAACTAAATAAAGTTTAAATAAAGTTTACTTGTAAAAACCCTACCATGCACATCATGACTAACCCACTGTAATCAAAATCTAGATGCAAATGTAAAAATTCCCAGGGTGTACATACATGTCTGTAAAGGAATGCTCTGCACTGACCTTGAAAGAACATGCCCTTTAACTTGACCAAAGGTACCATTTCATTTATATTCCATAGGAAATGGTTTCCCCATATTCTATCTGGAGTAAATACACTGCATTCCTTTTTTTTACACTTATATGCTGAGTACCTTTGTAAAATTCTTAAAGTGGATCAGCTGTTAGATGCATCCCTTTATGATACTTTGAAAGACCTTTCTTAAATTATACATTCTTAATCCTTTGCCTTTTCTATATAGTCTGCTTGCAGCCTGCCTTTTCTCTTAAAATCTGTCTAGTTCTCATCTCAGCCAACACAATTGCAAACCATGACGTTACGTTACGATAAGGGATTGGGACAAGACAAGAAAAGATGGACTGCAGACTCTTTTGTAGTAAACTATCCATCAACCCAGAAATGGAGTAACTGATTGGTCAATTTTACAGCTGTTTACAGATCATTGTCTGGTCTGTGGTGAGATTGCAAGCGATAAAAATAGTCATGCATCACAACTAACTACAAACAACAACAAACCAAGGGGCAATTGCTTGTAAACTAAAATGTTTAAAGATATTTTACTGAAGGAAAGTCCTGTAAATTTCCTTAAGGGAAAGGAATACAAGGCCACGTTACCAGATTTAAAGAAAGTGTGATTTTTCAGTTGTTTATGTTCTATTTATAAATCGTTTCAAGTTACTCAGGTTTAATTGGTTAATTAAATTATCTTGACAGCTTCATTGTACCCACACAGAACAAAATAGTCAGCAGTCTCCTAATTTTTCTTCTCGGAATTACTCCCTCATTTATAGAGGCTCCTGTGCTTGGGTTTCGCGTGTAGTAACTTTGCAAAGAAAAATAAGAGACTGGTCGCAGTTTACCTTGTCTATGTCTTAACGCATGAAATCCCTAACTCTACCTCAGTCCATGTCTTAAAAGGCAGGGTATCCTTGTGTAGTCCGTTGTTATTTTTAGTGATTATTCACTGGCAGAAATCCCTCCAGGGCTCATAACATGCTACTGTAAAATCAAATGACTGTATCTTTTCTTCACCAGAAATCACTGCAAAGCCTGCAAACAAAGCCTTGATACAGGTCAGTTTTCTGTGGCAGAACTGGAAGATTTGAAACAACCACTTGCTGACCTCTTGTGGGAGTATCACAACCTCAAGGCTCTTCCTCCTGTTAAGTGTTTTACTTCTTCTGGAGTTTATGTTGATCATGTTCAACCAGGAAAAAGGAATAAATTTCCTCAGAGTATTGAACAATTTATGCAGGCTAGTGGACCATACGATGTTATTATAGATGGACTCAATATTGGGTATTTCACATCTGGGTTCTTTGATCCTAGGAAGGTGAATAATTTTGCAAAATTTCTTGCTTCACTCAGTGTTGTGTTTTCCCCATGTTTGTTTTGCACTTGGCCCTCTGATTTCACATTTTACCAATAACTTATGAAAAAGTCTGACTTAATAATGGAAAATAAACCCTTTCAGCTTGTATGTGTTGTTTCCTAATTCAGACCATGTGATGTTCTTAATGGAAGTTGTTTTGTCCTCTCATAAATTATGCACACATACCAGGTATTGTTTTGATAGGTTCAGAGAGCATTCCCATAATTTGTTCTCAATTTCATTGACAATATTACAAAGAGCTTTTCAACAATCTCATGTACAACGTTATTCAGTTTACCATATTTGTTACCAGTAAGCAAATGTCCTCTTGGGACTATATCATATTTTTATTACTTGATGAAACACAGCTCTAAGAGCAAACTGTCTTCTTTCTTTAGCTGAACAAACTCACAAAAATAACAACTAACTTCCCCTATATTTTCTAATATCTTTCTGTGTATGTTGCAGTTAATTTATTAGTTTAGTTAAATTTTTTTTTCTGTGTTTTAAATTCATTAGTGTACATTACCATACCCCTATAAAATGGAAAAATAAAAATTAACTGAAATAAAAAAAATAATTATTAACTTCAACATGTACAGGCAGGTTCATGGTTATAACACATGTAACTCAAGTCGCTTCTATATTCATTTTTGTTTTGTTAGTATAGATACTTTTGTGTTATCTAATCAAGCTTCTGTTTTCTGATGTCTGCAATGCTCCCAGCTTACAATTTTCATTCTAAAGTGATTTTGATTTATTCAAATATTTTGTACTTACAAGTACCTTTGTCAAAATAAATTAATAAATGAACTGGAAAAAAAAAAAACAACTGAACCCCTACTGATGGAAATTTAACACAATAAAATGAAATTAAAATTTAACTCTTGTAGTGAGGCCAATGCATGCCTTGTCAAAACAGTAAAGCATCATTCCCCCTTTACATTATATGCCATTTCCAGATCTCCCATAGTACACCCTGTTTGCCCCCCCAAAGGTTTTGCATAACCTTTGTCATTCATTTGCCTTGGCTATTACAGTCGTCCCAAGAGAAACTGAAACCATGTTTATGTAATTTTTTTTTTTGGGGGGGGGGGGGGAGGGGTGGGGACAAGGGGGGCAAACAAGGTGCATTATGGGAGATGTGCAAGTGGCAAGTACAAGTGTTATAACAAAATATGCAAATTAGGATTTCATATTTCTGTATTTTATAGGTGGAAAATGTAGTATTACATTTCTTAAGGCAAAACAAGCGAGTTTTGGTGGTAGGTTCTAGTCCAATAAGAATGGATTTCCAGAACAGAAGAAAAACGGATGTTGGACAAATACCATTAGAAGGCCTGATCAGTTTACTGTGTGCTCATCAACACTGTGGGGTATTTTGTCTAAAAGAAAGGTAATTCAGCATTTTTTTTTTCTTCCATAAAAATGACCTTTTGGTTCCTGTGTGGGAAATTGTGTCTTTATCACATCATTCTTAATTTAATAGGGAATATAACTTGAGCCTGTAGTCAGCCTGGTGAAGGGGCCCAAATCACCCAAGAGCATATGCAGGTGATTAGCTAGTAGCTGTTACAACACAGTAAACATGACTTTCATCTCTGCATGTATACCTTGATGAAAGGAAGGAAGACTTTATGATGAGAGGACAGAATGGTCTCCAAACAATTTTTCTAACTAAAATATAAATTGGAAACAGTACAGTGGAAGAAGCCAAAAAATTAAAATGTTATAAAACACTAAAATATAAACGATCTGTCCAAGTTTCAAGTCTTTGTGGCCCACAGTTTCTGAGTTATTTGCCAAAACGTTTCATGCACCTTCGTAGAGCTTTGTATGGAGACGCCATATTGGTGTACCATTTTGGTCCACCAATATGGCTGCCAGAAATCTACAAAAACGTCTGGAGTTCACTTTTTCTATAAAAGCTCTTTCTGTTCACTCGAGAACTAGCATATGTGCGCATAAACATATCTTCTGGTGATACTTGAAATGGTTATACTGCTGAAAATCAAGAGAAGAGACTTTTTTTCAACGAAACAGCATTCCTTTTTTGGTGTCACGCACCGTAAAGACTTAGTAGTTCAAATTGCTGTATTTTCGAAATGAAATGTGCCATGGGAATGGAAAGTTGTACAAAGTTTTATTTTTTGTTCATCTTCAAGCTAGTATAAGAATAATTCGTAAAACTTCGCGGTTTTGACTTTACAATTTGATGACTTGGGAACAACCCTATACCAATTTGGGCATACAAATTATTTATAATTAATTAATTGGAATTACCTATACAGTATAAAAGTAAAAATATGTAAACTACACATAATATATTATACTCTATGATAATCTAAAATAACTGAGAGAGAATTGTAAAATTAAATGGTTATGATGTGCAGAGAGGATGGCTCTTACATCCATCACCTATCATTGAGCTTATTTTTTTTAAGAATTCTGCTTTTAAAGATGTTCACAGTTTTTGCTGATGTTAAATCAGGTGGTGATTTTCACCATAACCTAGGCCCAAGGGTTAGTATTTAGCCAACCAAGACTAAAGATTGTCAGTGATGAAACTTTATTCATTTTATAACATTTTGTTTCCATGCAACGGTTGCTAAGATGTGTTTTTTTGTAAGAAATGCCCCTTTTTAAAGAAGATCGAACAGACCAAGTCACTGGCCCCAACAATTTGTAGATCCAATTGTCAAATAAGTAATCTATGGGTATTTGGCTATCTGAATCTGTTATCAAACCTTTTGTGTGGTGGGGGTGGTACGATGTTGTATTTTTTCTGGCCTATGCTCCTCGACAAGATGCAAAGATAAATCATGAAATAACAAGAAAACACTGTGACCCTGAGGTTGTATGTCAAGTTTGAAAACTCCATGGAAAGGTGATCCTGTTGTAAGAGAGGGGAAGAGTTAAAATTTGTTAATGAAGTAGATATAAAGAAGCTCTTTTTGGTTTATTTGGCTGCTATTGTGAGAACAAAAGGAACTTTATTGGTTTACATGTTACAAGCTAGCCAATGAATTTGTTATTTTCATTACCAATGAACTAGTAATAATTTTGAGGGAGTGTGATTAATGATTCATTTGTTTTTCCAGTTCAATAGATGATGTGTACTTTCTGAGTGCAGCCGTCCACTGTGGATCAGGTACTCTTCTGGTGTCCCGTGACATGTTTGGCAATCACATCAGTAGAATGGATCTGTGGATGAAAATTCAATTTAGGAGATGGCAAAGACTTCACCAAATGGTTCCTGAGAGGTTCATAGGCGACAACCCAGTATTTTTTGTATGTACTAATATTTTACTGTTTGGTTTTGACAGAAGCCGACCATCTTTTTCAAAAAAATATACAGTATTAAAATCTTTCATTCTAAGTTAGGTAATATGTAATTCACTGAGACATTCAAGCTGTCACGAAGCTTATACTATATAGGTTCATGGCACCACCGTTGCCATGGTACATTAGTTGTGGCCTTTAATGTCAGACATTTAGTTGTGGTGGTTACTAATCTTAAATATATCTGTTACAGGTCAAAATTATGTTGAGGTTAAATTTCTTAAACCTAGGTTGATTCTCTATTTCCTGTCTCCTAGCCCTAATACCTGAAGAATAGTTAGGTCTAAGAAACAAATGAAATTTCAAATCAACCTAGGTTAAAAAGTTTTAACTTGAATTTAACGTTGAACTTTGACATGGCTCATAAGGAGGCCTGCAATAAAACCAAGATATCAATAATAGAGTGGTTTTCGTTTGAGTGTCGTAAAACCAAAACCAAAGTAATTACTCTGGCCAATCACATAGGACACAGACAATACATTGAACCAATCAAAACTCGAAGTAATTACATGTGGCTGACGCAAAGCGCGGGAAAATGCATGCGAGCGCGTCACAATTGGCTTTGGTTTTACTTCTGATTGGATGAAAAGGTGGCGCGAATCTTTTAAGCCAATCGCATCGTGTAGAAAGTGCAAAACCAATTACTTTTCGACACTCAAATGAAAACCGCTCTATCAAGCAGGTATTTGGTTATTCTGAACACTCATCTAAGTAAACAGAAGTGGGGATCCAGTAATCTTAATTGTGTCAAAATATGTGCAAGTCACACATATTTGTTTGTTTGTTTTTTTTTTCATCTCATGTTTTCAGAACAAGATTCCTTTTGACCATGCTGTTCAAACTACAGGGGACAGCTGGCACTTTCCAGCCAAGGATGGAAAACAATGGCTATGCGTTAGAAAAGAAGAAACTTTTTCTGCTCTTCCTTAACAACAGAACAAGGGAGGACCCAGTAACCCTGCTATAATGCGCCCAGAAATTTACTCCCACCTTTGAATCACTTGGCTCTACTGGCACCTTGTTATCACATACAAGGACTGGAGACTGCTGCATAAACAATTCCTGACTATTATAGTTTTTAAATGGAATTTATCATGTTAGGATGACATTTTTAAGAACAAAAGTTATGAGCAGCCATATTATGCAGAGATCTGCGTTAATGCAAAAAAATTCACAAATTGAATTTACGTTGTTTCCAAGGTAATGAGTGGTCAAACAAAATACCATTTTATGATTAAAGAATGCTTCATGTAGTTACATCAGAAGGCTTTATTTTGTCACACTATATTATTTCTACGATACGCTTCATCTTTGCACTTTTATCCTTCGTTCAAATTATGATTTCCTCTGTTTTATGTTTGGTAATGCATGGTTATGAGTTTGAAACACTGGACAACATTATGTCATGTGAGTGACAGAGTTGCACCAGATATTACAATACTCAGTGAAAAGGATAGTGCTGTTCAATAAAGGATTGATCATAGCCCCCCCAAAAAAATTTCTCTTGTGGGCAGGACAGAGTGGTAAATCTCTTGCACTTGTAAGAATCCTTCCTCCTCCTTGAAGTTAGAAAACCTGTTTTTAACCAAGAGCCTCTCTGCATTTTGCTAATGGTTACATAGTCGTAACAGTTTCCATTTTGTGACAGATGTATATGAAATAAATCATCATAACTGTAGAAATGAAATCAAATGAAGAATGATCCTTGCAGTTGTGAACTCTATTAATTTATGCAATTGCATAAGAAGCCTGTTGAAGTCCTGAATTTTTTTTTCAGGCTTCTTCCACAATTATTGCAAAAATTTTGTTCATGACTGTGACTGGGAAGACTAAACTGCAAGCAAGAGCATTATTTTATTATTACTAGGTGGTTTTGTGTCCAGCTTGCATAAACTGATCTTTGCTGTCATTGGTCATAAAAACACATTAAGACAGAATCAATCAGGAAATTGAGTACTTTGAATTTCATTGGAAAAAAACCTTGTACCAGAATATTTTACGCAAGATCCCATTCTTTTTTACACATTTCAAGAGCTTTAAATTAATGTAATAGATTAAATGAAATAACTTCAAAGAAAAGGTTCCTATGGGAGCCCAAGAAAATAAATTTCAAATTTCTCAAGAACTGAGAAAACACAGGTAAAATTGCCATGCCTGACGATGCCTGACTGGCTGCTGAGACTTCACTTTGTGAAAATCTGAAGCTTTTGAAGTTTGTTTTCTCAGGGCTCCCATAAGAACCTTTACTTTGGAGTTATTTTATATTACTTATTACATTTAGAGCCCCCAAAAAGTGTAGAAAAGAATGCAATATGATTACAATTATTCTGGTACAAGATTTTTGTCCACTGAAAATTAAAATTACCGTACCCAATTTCCAAATGGATTCTGTCTCAAACATTCCTAAACTATTTCAGGGGTTCACAATTTTGTTCCTTTGACATTAAATACTTTAGTACAAAACAGAGACAAAGAGAAGAAAAAATTACAGCCTGTCATTTTAATAATATTTGTAAAACAAATCACAAAGTACAAAATAATGACCTACTCAGCAACATTTACTTCAACTTAAAACAATAACACTTTGGCAAAACAGAACAGAAGGCCTGAAGGCAGGGAAACAATGAATAACGTTTCCCTTGGTAAATCATTTAATATGCATGTATGCATGTATAAAATTAATTTATTTCACTATTATATTAGTATGGGAAATTAAAATAACTTTTATCATTTTAAACACTGTACATTATTACACTAAGTCTTGAAAACTGCTAATTTTCCACCTGCAGACCTTCCCTCCATTAGTGATTTAATGATTTTAACAAATTTGGAAAATTTATCTTGTATTCAAATCTCGCTTTTATCATTCCTGATTGTGTTGAAAGTATCCTTGGGATAACAGAATACTTTGTGTTTTCACTATTTATTAATTTCCCATGTCCCCATAGTCTCCCTTGCAGCTGTTTTTAGTGTCGTCATGCAACACTCCTCCCCTCTAAAAATGGCTGCGAGGGAGACCAATGTCCCCAGTGCTTAACAAACAATGGAAAATTTCTTGTCAGTAATTAACAGACACGAACTACTGATTGAAACAGAGATGAGAGATTACAATACTTCTCAATTCCCCTAGCAATAAACATTAAAAATCTAAAAGCTAAAATATTTACACATTATAAATAACTTTCTGCTGTGCGAAAATATTGAAGAACTGCACTGCTTCAGGAGCATCTTAAGCAGGAACTTACAATAACTAGCCAAGTACATGTATGCACCGATGGTGATCTAGCCCCAGTCATCATTTTTCCCTCAGTTAAGAACCACCTTTCTTGGCTCCAGGTCAGGATCTATTACCACAAAGTATGTTGCCAAAATCACAGATGGAACGCAACACAAACTTGGATATAATCAGTCATGTGTTCCTAGGTATTACAGGTAACCCAGTAATACCCAATAATTAAAGACTACATAACACAACAGCTGAAATACAAACAAGCTTCTTTACAAATCTGTGATAAGCTTGATATATCTTTGTTTGGTATTCATGGACTCCCACTTATGTCTTCAGGAATTGGTGTTAATGTGTAAGTAAATTTTCACTTCCTGATCATTCCTCGACCACGTCCAGCCATCTTTAGTGAGTGTTGATAAACTGGGTTCTTAACACCTGCAATCAAACATTTATAATAAATCATCAAAATTGTTGTCAGATTCTCAAAGTGGTCGTGACTAGCATGGATACCTCAAAATCAGGTTGGACACCTTATGATTATTACACAACGCTATTCTCTACACTACGCTATTTGGGCACATTTATTGGGCACAAGAACTTTTAGAAAAGAGGGGAAATCGGAGTAGGAGACAGTTGTGCAAGGAAAAGAGTTGAATACAGGGTTTATCACCAAAGTACAGTCATTAGGGTTAAGCACTGCTTTAAAAAGGGTTAGCTTTCAATAATGTAATGATAATGTAATGTACGTTAAAATTAACTGGTCTCGGCAGTTAGCCCTTGATGGTGTAGTGGATATGGATATGGATTATACATCAAAATAAATGACACGGGTTCAAGTCCTACATACTACCTACTGTTTTCTTTCTTCTCTTATTTAATGCTTTAAGTTATAAGACTCCTATCATGTATTTTGAGTGAAGATGACAATCTGACTTTGGAGTATCCATTCTAGTCACAACCCTTCCAAAATGAATGGCCCAGTGAAGTGACATCAAAATTAAAGACAGGAAAGTGGCCCTAGTCTCCACTAAAACAGTTCTCATTATGCCAAATCATGAATTTTACCATCACATTGTCTCTTGTGTAATTGAATGGAAAAAGAACCAAGGGTAGAACCAGGGGTAAAATGTTACTCCAAGTCATTTGGACTTTAAAACAGACACCAAACAGAGCAAACCAAGAGTCCACATAACAGGGGGTGTGCATAAGGAAACATGACTAATAGAAGTATTATTTCAATAATATTGAAATTTTGAAAAAAGTGAGGACAATTTTAAAATTTGTTTAATTTTTAAAATTTATTTTATTTGACTAAAAATTAAAATAATAAAAATGGAATCTGTTTACTGAAATGGCTTACCTTTTCTGGTCACTGCTGTCCACTCATCAGAGACAGCTTCACCATTGGTTGCCTGAAAATTAACAGACAATGTACGTTTGTAAAAATATGATTAACAAATAGCCTTCTAGAAAGATCTTTTCTTGCTAGAAAGGTAAGGAGTTTTTTTCCTCGTGATGGTATGGTCGAATAGAGCATATTCTGCTCAAAACCTTTACACACTGCAAGCAGAGGTTTCTCTCGCATGGCTTGGAACAACTTCGTAAATGCTAAAAGCCATGGAAGAGAGAAAGAAACCCAGAGGCAGATCCAGGGGGAGGTTTGAGGGGGTTGCAACCCCCCCTTGGGAAGTTTTCAAACTTGTCTGGGTACCCATGTCTATCCCTTTTTCATACCAAAAATAATATTATAAGTTATAATATATGTTCCAGTCCAATCGACCATTACAAGATGACTGTAGCTATTCCTCTTCTTGACTCCTTAATCATCCAAATGCAAGATCAATTTTCTGACAAAGATCACCACGCCTGCCATCTGCTTTGTCTCATGCTAACGATTATAGTAAATAAGGCACTGCAGCTGGATGATGAACTAGAAGGCATGCTGTTCTGGGAGAAAGACACTCCATTTCTCAAATCCATTGGAAATGAGATACGTAGATGGAAAACACTCTGGTAGTCAACAGATAGGGAGCTTCCACACAACCTTTTATTAGCACTTGGTGTTTGAGATGAAGATGCTTTTCCAAACATCTTTTGCGTTCTGGTCATTGCTTGCACCCTACCGATCACAAGCGCAGAAGCCTAGCGATTGTTTTCACTTATGAAATGAATCAAGACCTACTCTAGGTCAATAATGCCTGGACAGCGATTCTCTGATCTCCAAGTGATCGCCAGGTACTACTCTGAGAGATTTGAGGTAGACGAGATATGCTAAGCCTTTGTGAGGCTCATCCAAGAAGGCTCTTTCAAGCTAGTCTGTTTGATTAAATAGGCGGGTAAAAAAAGAAACAAACAACTCTCGTTGGTGCACTGTACAACTTAGTCCTTAATAATAGTGTCTCAAATTTATACCTCTGAAATCAAAATGAAGAAAATCTACAAATTCAAACATAACCCCATCCCTAATGCTCCCCCTCCCCCATTCCTTTGACCCTGGGATGTTTGCCCCTGAAACCTTTGCTCGCACAGTACAAACCCTTTAAGCTGAACAATTCAAAAGGACTTTTATAGTTTGAATTTGTGACAGGTGTTTAAAACATGACATCTGGTCCCGTGTGAGTAGTCACCTTGGTGCACCTATCTTGCCCTACCACCAAATGAACAGACTCACTGTTAAAATAAACCTAAAATGCAAAATGATCATTACCTCAGGCAAGTTGAAGGCAGTTTCATCACCTCCATTCTGAGAAGGCTGCTGAGAGACTGGTGGGCCAACAGCAGCAGATGGCATGGAAGAAGAGCTAGGAGGTTTAACTACTGGCTGCCCCTGCCCCCTCCCCCTGGGCTGCGGCTGCCCTGCTTGGTTCAGAAGATGTAACTCATGTGTTTCTCTTAGTCTCTGATGGTCTGTAGCAGTTCTTGCAGCCATTGGTTTGTTGGGTGTTGGGTCAACTGTTACAAAAATGATAAGTATACATAATTTTAATATACACCTAAAATAAAATTAATGCCATATACTAGTAACAGGAAAAAAAAATTAACAGCTCCATGTAAATAGGAGTAAATAACTTAAACTACATTCAAGGATCTGGTCAGACAAAAGGGTGGCATTCAAAACAATATTTATGGTGGCCAATTTAACTTTTCTCGACTCAACTAAAGTCAAATAGAGGTATTATTAGCTATTGTTACTACAACAAGCCTTTGAAAGGGACAGGCTTTCATGCATCAATTTCCTCAAATCAAAAGCACTCGCTAACTAAAAAAATTAAACGCAGGTACAAAACCCTAACTGCGGACAAAACTTCTTAAAACAGCTTACTTGTAACATCGTCCTTATCTGTAGGTAAAGTTCTGAAAATTTAATT
Organism: Porites lutea; assembly: GCF_958299795.1. Classification (NCBI taxonomy): domain Eukaryota; kingdom Metazoa; phylum Cnidaria; class Anthozoa; order Scleractinia; family Poritidae; genus Porites; species Porites lutea. Next base: position 17,186,821 of record NC_133202.1, read on the forward strand.
TAATTCTTGGTATTTCATAAGAACACGTAAAGTATTGATCACACTTACCCACAGGGATGTTGAGACCAAGCAAAGCAACCTTTGCAGCATCATGCCTTGCTTCCTTCTTAGTAGCACAGTACTTCATGTTAGTGAAAATCTGACCTTTCACAAACACCTGTGAACCATATCCACCCAGCACACCAGGTACTTCACTGTATTTGGGAACATTAATTCGACTTTTTTGGCAATATTGGTTTAAGATGCTAACAAAGTCCACAAAGCTGCCTGGAATTGTGAAAACACAACAAGCAATCACAATTGACAGTCTTAAGAGAATGCTATTGTTATATTCATTTTTAAAAAAGTAATGTGGTTACAGGTCACATTAATTTTGACTTCAAGATAATTTTGTGTTAACTTTAGGATGATTTTCAATTCCCCGTCTCCTTGCCCTAGGAGACAGAAGAAATTGAGAATCAACCTAAATTCAAAATTTTAACCTGACACATACAAATGAGGTAATTTGAAAGGGGAATCTACCAGTTAATCAACAATGATTGTATCTTTACATATTATTTTTAAAAAAATGGTAAAACATGTTGAGGCCTTTTATCTGGGTTTGTACCCTTTAATAAGTTTTAAAATTGCCTCACTTTGGAACACAGTCAACTACTGTTATTGCAGACACCCTTCCAACATCACATTAGTGTCCATAATAAGATGCCATAAAACTGAATAGCTCAAGTTGAAGACTAACTACCTTGTTATTCATGTTCGCTATTCAGTCACCTAGAACTTATTGGCATCTTCTCTCTTATCATACATATTGCAGTTCAATTTAATCCTTGGTTTAAATGTTACTGTAGGAGGCAAACCACTTGGCTACTTTACAAGTGTTGCCGAAGATTTGAATTCAAGACTACTGAGAACAAATACAGCTAGTGGTTAGGGGGGGGTCTTGAACTCTGGGCCTCCAGATTACAGCCCAGTGCCCTAAAGGCTCAGGCATGCTTCCTCCTTATTTTTCCTTTGTTTATAAGTAGGTAAAGGAGGTAGATAATGAAATTTAACCACAACATGTACATAGGCATTTTGTTATGTTCTACCTGATGTTTTGTTTCTAAGGACAGCATACTGATTAGCAATGGCCTGTAATCTTTCTTCATCTGTCATCTGAGGTTCGTCAGCATTTCTAGAAAACCAAAAAACCAACTCAAAGAAAATGCTGTGGTTCAATTTTACACCTGGTTTAAATTTGACACTATTTTGTTTGCAACTCGTTATCACACATTATCATACCCAATGACAAAAGAAAATAAAATTTAAACCAAGCATAAAATATTAAACTACAACATAAACATATCCATAGTAGGACAATAATAACAATTACGATCATTACTATTTATTGTTGCTTCTGAGCCCATTTCCAACGAAACAGAAAACATTACTAGTAGCAAGACACACTTACTCTTCAGCTTCCCTTTTCTCTTGCCGTTTTTGAGAACGTTTTAGGTTCTTCTTCTGTGTTGCTGTCAAACTAAATTGAAAAAGCCCTTTGTGGTTAAAATCATCTCAAAAAAGCTATTGAATGTTGCTAGAAAGTATTGATGTCTGACAGTTTTTCCGGGTCAATACCTCCCAAGTTTGAGCATAAACTACGTCGCCATAAACACAGATTTGTAAAAATTGACACCACCGTTGTATTAGATAAAGATAAAAATTTCTAATGTTTGGTTCCAGAAAATATCCAGACCCCCACCACGGAGGGAATTGGAAATTCCAGGGGGGTGGGGGGGTCAGAGGTCCAGGAAATTCCAGAAGGGAGGGGGGTTGGACCATAAAATCACTTTCCAGGGGGGCAATATCATTTCCTTTTCGACCTGAGTTCGAACATTGCTTCTTACCAACCTGGTAGATCATTTTTAGGACATAAATAACTTGAAATATATCACTTAAGATTGTTCCTTTTGAGCTTAACCAGGTTTCCTTTCTTCCAAAAGCGTTTTGGATGTAATTTCAAAGGAATTAGACCAACTACAACTCGTTTTATCGCATCGTCGTATGTTCGGCCGCCGTTACTCGTTACCAGTCTTCCTCAAAACATCAACGCGTGCAACACATCACGCAACACATCTCGTTGCGTCAGTCGATTGATAGATCAGAAGAGTGGCAATTTTGCCTCACGAAGCTCAAGCTATACATTGTAACCATTTTAGAATGTAGAGTTTTTATTCTCCCTTTCATTTTCCCTTAATTTTGTGGTTGAACGTGTGGCATGTTCATGATCGAATTCTCGCTGAAATGGTGTCGATTTCACCAAACACTTTATATGGCCATCACGCATCACGTCGCATCAGTCGATCGAAAAACAGTAAATTGAACTTGGTTTCCCTTCAAGTACCTTCAAGATGCAAAGGGGTATTCATTGTTATCATTTCAGAATTCAGAGTTTTTATTCTCCTCTTTGTTTTGCATTAATTTTGTGGTCGTAAGTTTGACTTGTTCTGCATTCCTGCACGAAATTAATTCTATCAACATTACGCCCTTACCCTGGTCCCAGAGGCTTTTCTTGATTTTTCCTCGTGAAAGAGATCAAGAGCAAGCCGCGAAGCGGCGACAACGAGTCGCGAAAGCGATGGGAGAGAGAAAAACCTCTGGTTACCTTGGCCTCGAATCTCACTTTCATGCAGACGACAGCTGTCAAACGCGTCAAATTGCTATGAAAAGAGTGACCAATGGCAATTTAGCAGACACGTGCTTATCAGCCACTATTTTTCTAAGTGGGGGTAGTCTATCAATCGGGCTTATTATATTGTTTACTTCTGAAGAGCGCGCCGTTCGCGTCGATTCGCGGGTATTCCCCCCAAAATAGTAATATTAATATGTATTCTGGCAATCTGGCTCGCATTTTGGTTTGGCGGCTCCATTTCCTTTTTTGTGGAACAACGGCGCTAGGAAGAGTCATGCAGCACAACAAACCCTTAAGGTTCGGAATGTAATTTCAGAGGTTTTTGTTGACCCAATGCCAAAAATAACGTTGGTTAGATCTTTGAAGATAAAATTGGGCGTCGCAGGAAAATGCAAGCTGCACCGAAAATGATTACGTACATGTACAAAGTTGTATGTTTTTTTTTCCTACAAGGAAACTTTCATTCCGTATTCGGAAATTTATATTTTGCTGCCCTAAACAAGTTAGTTTATTTAATGGAATGACAATATTGCAACAGAAAATGGTAAATACATCGAGACACAAGATTCTGGTCGTCAACGTCTGGACTGCTCAAACTGGTTGCTGAGACGCCACGGTTTCGCAGTTGGCGGATATGCAAGTCCACAAGAGACTTGAGAGCCGACAGACAACCAAAATTATTGCATGGCGAGGGTATGAGTAGTAAAGGTACTTGCAAACATCAGGTAACGTCTGAAATATTATATACTTTCCATGTCCGGTTGATAAAATGGTGAACACAGCCTTTCGACTCAACGCGGTGAACAAAGCTTTATTTTGTTGCTCAGTGAGACTCAGGAAAGTGCTCATCAAGTACCGAGGTCAAAATTTCTTCAAATATTCTTTCAGGAACAACATCCATGTCAAAATCTTGAAATATGGCGTGCCTTTACATGCCTTGGTCCCGTGCAAATGTTATTGCGAGTGCAGCATACAAACAATTTTCTTCCCTGGTAAAGAAAGGCAAAATGAGGTGTGGAAATCCTCAGCGTCCCCTCGGTAGTTACAATTAAACGAGCCAATCAAATTGGTTTGCGTGTTTGAGAAAAATATCAACCAATCAATGCCCGAGGGTCAGATCCTGACCCTGTCGTCTGCATGAAAGTGAGATTCGAGGCCAAGGTAACCAGAGGTTTTTCTCTCTCCTCATCGTTTTCGCAACTCGTTGTTGCCGCTTGGCGGCTTGCTCTTGATCTCTTTCGCGAAGATAAATCAAGAAAAACCTCTGGGACCAGGGTATTACGCCCTTGAGACGAAGAACAAATCGTAAGCTTGCCCTGATTAAGGTAAATTCACAAATATAACCGACTTATTAACTTTCTCTGTTTCATTTAAAGTAAGAGATGAGCAAAAATTACAGATCAGGTTACTTTGTGGTGGTGTAGTGTGTTTTAATGTTGCGAGATCACTCAAATAAATGGAAACTGAAGCATAGAAGCTTCTGATGGAAACCGTTGGGTACTAACCATGTTGCCTCATTCTTCTACTTTAATAGTCTTTCTTCGTGAAAATGAACTTTTCCAGAGGGGTTGGGGGGTCTTTGTCACACTTGTGGAAATTCCGAAGGGGTGGGGGGTCATCAGTTCCCTGCAAAAATGGAAAATTCAGGGAGGTGGGGGGGTCCTTAGTGAAATTCCCTCCGTGGTGGGGGTCTGGATATTTTCTGGAACTACACAATGATCAGGGTTGCAATGACATCGGAGTTGTCATAGCAATAAAATGACGCCATTACCTATTTTACTTGCAACAGTATTTCTCGGCACTGGGAACTGTTCTTCCAAAATCGTTTACTGGAGCTTTTTCTTTCAATAGCCGCCTCGATTTTCGTGAAGTTTAAGCAAAATCTGTAAGAGCGTTATCGAGATATTTTGGGAAGAAGCTTTTATGGTTAGAAATACGGTAAAAAATGGACCATCTTGATGTTCGACGGTTATCTGTACTTGAAGAGGCGCTTTTGACATGCAATTTCACCCGATAGTAGTTTCAATCCTCTTAATAAATGTGTGTGAAAGATCATGGAGATACCTCCAGCCGATTGCTAGAAAGAAGGATTTGATTAGTATGTATCGGGGAACTGTTGTTAGCGGTAATGTAAACATTTCGGTCTACTTTAACAAATTAGCGAATAATTTTTAAACCGCTCCATAGATTTTTTAAAAAATTTCAGAATCTTGAGATTAACCATCCTTTTATATTACCTCTTAGTTTCAAGATTATTGATATATTGTAAGGTAGTAAAATAAGGGCTACAATTCGCTAATATTTTGTCAGAAATTTTGTCTTTACAAGTGAGAGCCTCTTATTATTCAGGGGGTATTGTCTCAAAGTTTCATTTTCACGTGAACAGCAGTAACTAACAACGCATTTGACATATGCAAAACTGCTAGCTATTGTTGTGCATGAAAATATGAAATTTGGAGACAAAACCCTGAATAATGATAGGCTCTCACTTGTAAACACAAAATTTCTGACAAAATAATAATATTAGTGAATTGTAGCCCTTATTTTACTGCCTCACAATATGTCAATAATCCTGAAACTAAGAGGTCATATAAGGGACGGTTAATCTCAAAATTTTTAATTTTTTTAAAAAATATTATCGAGCAGTTTAGAAATTTTTCGCTAATTTGTTGAAGTAGACCGAAATGTTTACATTGCCGCTAACAAGAGCGCCCCGATACATACTAATCAAATCCTTCTGTATCTCCATGATCTTTCACACACATTTTTAAAGAGATTGAAACTACTAGCAGATGAAATTGCATGTTACAAGCGCTTCGTTTAGTACAGCTAACAGTCGAACATCAAGATTGTCCATTTTTTACCAGATTTCTAACCATAAAACTTCTTCCCAAAATATCTCGATAACGCTCTTACAGATTTCGCTTAAACTTCACGAACATCGAGGCAGCTATTGAAGGAAAAAGCTCCAGTAAACGATTTTGAAAGAACAGTTCCCACTGCCGAGAAATATTGCTGCAAGTAAAATAGGTAATGGCGTCATTTCGTTGCTATGATGACTCCGATGTCATTGCAACCTTGATCATAACAAATTTTCATCTTTATCTAGTACAACTGTGGTGTCAATTTTTTCCAAATCTTTGTTTATGGCAACTTAGTTTACGCTAAAACTTGGGAGGTATTGACCCTGAAAAACTGTATCGAGCCACCTTAAAACTGTATCATTGTGGAGTCATAAAAGTGATGTCATCATAGTGACCTCTTTTATACAGACATCTCTCTAATATGGGCTCTGTCCCTTTGGCGTCCATATCAGAGACATTTGACTGCAACTTTGAATTACATGTAAGCACATTATTATACATGCATGACTGTCGTTACTCACCCTGAGGTATCAACTGGTCTATGAGGAGCAGCATGTGCTTGAAGCTGAACCTCTTGCATAGCTTGTACAATATCATAAGCATCTTCTTGTTCGTTACATGGTTCAGACCTTGCTATTGAAAAGGGTTCACTAACAGCCTCTGAAAATGCAATATCACTTAATATTATTATATGGCTGGTTCTACAGGTGGCAAAGATTAAGCAATTCCCTTGTTCTGGTTGGATACCCAGGTGGCCAAGATGGGTATATACTGTATCTTGCATGCTGGGGTTTTCCTTCCTGTTTCATTCCTGATCATGAGAGCATAAAACTTCAAATAAAAGCATCAAATACCAGACTCCCAGTCCTCAGTACTGTCAGGTTGAATTGCTGGTGTTGGCTGTGGTTGCCACTTTTTCTTGGTCTCAATAGAACTCCGATTGAAAACTGAGAACAATGAAAACAATGATTAGTATAAAAAATGTTAGGTAAAGGCATGCACTAGTACAAATGTATGTATAGTCAAAGTCACCTGAGTGTAGTTATGCACACATGGACATCATTTTAATGTCTATATGTGATAGTTCAATCAATTGAAATTTTATGGGTGAATATAGCTCTACCAGTACAGGAACATAGAACAACAATAAATGCAAGAAGTGGTTCATGCTTGTGTAATAATGTTTTTGGTGAGCATTTACATTGTAACCAGAAAATGGGGACAAAATAAAACGTCCTTTCAAAATATTTCAACCCTTTACTTAGTGTTGATTAAAAACGTAATTGTCCCAGTGGGCAATAAAAGTGCACAACTTCCACAAAAAGGAAAAGGCCCTAAACGTTTGCAGCTACTAGCTAGTCATTCACGTGGTACAAAACTGCCATGCTGTGGAGCAAGGGATGCTCCGGGGCAAGACAAACAAAAGAAATCACCATGTTTGAATGATGTAAGCCCTTTCTCTGCCTTGTCCCAATGTGTCCCTTCCTCGTCACCATGGCAGTTTTGTACCATGTGAATGACTCCAGATGCAAAGGGCCCATCACACAGCATTCTTCCTACAATTCTATGCATATTTTTTTGCATGCCATAAACTTACCTTCTTCAAAGTCCTGTCTGATAGTATCCTAAAAAAAATAAGCAGATAAAAAGCATTCCAAGAGAGTTCAGTTGGAAATAAGAGGTAGGTTTACTATTCAAAGAAGCAGGGAATAGTAGAGCATTCCACTGAAACACCTCAATGTTCTCCATGGAATTGCCCTTTTGTCCTTTGATAAATTATCCATAGATAAGCACATTGATGTACTACACAGGGGAACATTTTGAAAGACACGGTTCTCTGGGATACTATCATGTGGTCTGGGAAAACAATACAAGCTGAAAAGGTCTACCGGAAGAGAAAGCAGACAAAAGGAGCTTGCATCATAGAAATGAATTCCTGTTAACACAAAGTATGCTGCACAAGGATAATCACTTTGGTATGTCTGTGTCCCAACATGGTAACTGCAGCTTTTATCTGAAAGTACCTCAGTTCAACATATGTGCAGCCCAATATATGCTAACATCAAGAGAGGGTTTTCACAATTAAAACTTGTAACTTAATTAACCAAACCCAACCCTGTCAAAATTCAAAGCAGTAAAGTTAATTCCTTTTTCTTCCAATATTTTGGTGTCACGTGCTGAAGGGAGTTCTTAAATCACACTACTGTATAGTCTTATTTCTTTATATAGTACCTTGTATTCACATATGGTTAGATGATAGTCATACTCCTCAACTGGCACCTCATGGCGGAAATGAAATGGACAATTTGTCCACCCTTTACTAGCATATTGCTGAAGAAGAAAAATAACAGCTTTATATTAATATATCGGCATTGACTATACAGTCTTTAGGGAGCACATCACCCCAGGCCCCCAGGCTAGAGCATCAATGAAGGGGGAAGTGAAGGGCAAGGTATTTTCGTCCATTCTTCTCATGGCATTACAGCCAAATGTTAAATTCTCCGGAGCTTCTGAGGTCTTTAACAACGGTTGTATACAAGAAATCAAGCCAACTACACAGGCTACAACAGGAACTACTATCAAAAAAGTCCCCTAAATCGAAGTTAGAAGAGGTAGATACTAGGGGGACATTTTTGTTAAGAGCACTTGACCCATAGGGGACTACATGTGTGCTATGTTAAATTCCCCTGTCCCAAGGGGAAATTCTCAACTTGTTAAGAAGAACGCCAGTACCCTCTCTTGGTTTTCTAGGTAAACACCTTGCCCTAGTGGATGAAGTTAAAGATCTGGGTGTGGTAATCTATAAGTACCTTTTGTTCAAAGACCATACAAGTGCCTTTTTGAGCTATTTTGAAAAAATAGCTCATATGTCAGTGGTGTGAGCGTGTATGTATCTTTGTGGCTTTGTCTGTAAGGATGTGTGTTGCAGGGGCCAATGAGGTAGAAGGCACTATGAGGTACTATGGTAAGAACCAATGAGATTTTGGCATCTAAACATGGCATTGCTTCACTAAAGGTCAAACAAGGGCATTTTGAGACCACTAGTTTTGTTGTTCACAATTTTGTCATGTTTTAATACAGCTAAAGGTGTTTAGAAGCATAAGATTGAAATATGTTCATTATTCAAATGGTGTGTACAGTGATGCAGCTGTTTAATGGTTCATATTTTAGTGTGGCTGCTGGTTTAAGACATTTATGACCTAATTTGGCTATCGCGAACGGCACAGTGTACATGAATTATGTTTCACCTGCTTCAAAGTGAAGTACAAAAAATCATAGTTTTCAAAGGTCTAAAAATAAAAGGTCAATAATTGGTATTTAGATATTGACTTTAACTTAGAAGTATGTGTAATTGTGTTTTTAGAAGCTTGAACAAGAGCTGATTTTTTTAAAGCTGTACCGAGTGAATATAATTCTGTAAACATGCTTTATTCTCTCTCGTACAAAGTTCAACAGACCTTTAAATTCGCCTTCCAGCAACTTAAGTGCAACCATATCTGATACATGTTTGCTGTCGTAACAGAAATTAAAACATAGTATTTAATTTACCCTGTGGCTAAGTAAAGATGCGTAACTTTTGCGTTAGCGAATAAACTTGGAAGTAGCCAGATGAAAAAATAATTAGAGATTGTTTCATTGAGTGGAATAACATGAGATGAGTAGAAATCAGTATTTCAGCAGACAATCATTCCACTAGAAGTAAAGTAATGAATGATACATAATTTTATTGCAGATGTTAGAAAAGGAGGTGATTTGTCAAAATCGTTTGAACAAAGTAATCTTGTAAACAATGTGCGTTCTTTCACGTACAAGTTTTAAAGGAGCAAAGTCCAACATCTTCACGTGCAAATTGTGTGTATGAGTTATTTTTATAATTCCATTTACTAGATTACTGTGTGATAAGTTGAATTCCCTCACATACAGATCACGAAAGGGGGCAAAGTCCGACACTTTCAAGTGCCAGCAGTGTGAGTGTACATATCATATTAGCTTTTCATGGTAATAGTAACTCGAAAATATGAAGACCTGTTTCGTTTTGTAACCAATGCTTTAAAAAGGCTCTTGTCTTTTAAGAAGCAATAGCTTTTGAAACATGAAGAATGAAGTTGTCAGAGTTAAAGACTGTTTCACTGAGTAGAATCGCAGGTGAAAACCTCGTGAATTACGATGATGCAACCATCTACCACAATGATAAAAAAATAAAAATCCTGGTATTGTGTAACTATTCGGTATTCGATGAGTGACATTTTCTTAAGAAACTCCGAGTAAACCTTAAAGTTTTCCTTCTAATCAACGTTTGGTGAGTCGATATTATATTGTACTTTAACAATAATTAATTATTTGTTTAACTTACACCAGATGTATCAGGGAAAGACAGAGGAAAGTGAACATATAGCATGGGGATCGACTCAGCTGAGCGTTTCATGTTTTCATTTATGTACCTCAATACCCAATTTCGCACAAAAACCCAGTTTACATTTAGGATGAAAAAGGGACAGTCATCACTCTTGGTCAGGTTACACTGAAGCATTCAAAATAGCTCATGCACATTAAACATGCCTAGGTTTGGAAAACTCTGCACGATCAGTAGGATTCGCCACCTGATGGATTTCCCCTCCTTAATGTGTACTGTGAATGCAATAATTATTGTTTTCAGTTTTCAGCTATTGTTCTTCAGTTTGAGCAAGGACAAATAAGGTAAATATTGCCAGGCTTCAATTAGTTCAAAACTTTGCAGCCAGAATTTTATCTGGTACACAAACAACCTAAATTCTTGCTAGTCTCAGTTCTCCTTAATTTCAGGGATGCTATCTTATTGTAAAATCCATCAATGGCCTAGCTATGACACACCTACCGCAATTAGTTGTCAAGAGATCTGACATTCACAACAGACTTACCCATGACAGTGTCAAAATCCACGTTTCTAAATGCCACACCGCTCTTGCTCAGAACTCTTTTATGTATCGATCTACTACCTTTTGGAACTCATTGCCTAGCAACATTCAAAACTCGCCCTCTCTTTCCCAGCATAACACTTAGAAATATTACCATAGTTATTTAAAAAATTAATTTCTCAGCAGTCATAAAGAACAGCATAGAAAGCTATACACGTACCTCTTTGCAAAGGGCAAAAGGACCATTTCAAGAAAAAAATATTTCTCTCTTTAGTATCCCATAATATTTCACCAAAAACATTCACAAGATGTCTTTTCTCAAGCATTTTTAATAATAAATAGAATAGTTGTGTGGAGAGAAGAACTAAAAAAAAAATTCTGAGTTCTAGAAGGGAAATGAACCCCAACCTTCCAGACACTAGTCAGAAACTCTAACCTCTGAGCTACTAAGAACTCTAGAGATGAGGAGGTTATCTGTCGCCTGACATAACAACTGCATCTCGTAGTCACATTACTACGAATAAATGCACCTAGATATGTTTCGTCCACTTTGTCAAAATGGCAAAAAATGATGAATATTCATAAGACAAAGAATCAGAGTTGTTCCGATTCAGTGACAGAAAGAAAAACAAACAGGAGCAGCAGAGGTGCTGCCAAATATAAAACAAATGTTCAACACAGAATGGGAAGGTTTGTTTCCTGTTACACTTATTCTTAGCAATTATTCATTTTTATGTGTTCCCTGCCATAAACATGTTTAGGCAATCATCAAGGATTAAAGGATGTTATAGACCATTGCAAAAGAGAATCACTCAAAGCGGCGGTTACAGAAGTGGACAGAAACAACCCAATTGCACAGTTGTTTCCAGCAGCCACCTCCACATCAAGAGATGACTTGTCATAAAAGCAAAAGTTATGGTTACAAGTTTCTTGATACAACAAAACCCACCAATCGCCACCACTACACATCTTAAACCACCACTCTTTACAACTATTTTCATAGACAGCAAAACTGCTACGTTGTATACTTGCAGTGCAACAAAAACAGGAGCAATTATCAACAAGGCCATGACTACGTTACATGTAAGCTCTCCAAGGAACACCCATTCAGTTTGGGAATCGATGGATCTAGTGACAATGATGTCAAGAAAATGAATCCAGTAACAATAAGAATTTTTTATTTCAAAAGGTCAATGTGCATGACAACCACTTCTATGCTGTGTGTGTCACCACTGGTCATGATGCATCAAAAGCACAAGAATTCTTTGATATCGTTGATGAGCAGTTTAGGGCTGACTATATTCCCTGGAAGTGGAGTATTGCAGTGAGTGTAGGTGTTGACAACACTAACTCTGTGATAGGAAGGAACAATTCATTTGCATCTTGGTGTAGACAGAGAAACTCATATATTTTTGTAAGTGGTTTCCCCTGTCATCTGGCCCACATAGCTGCCGGCAATGGTCATGATGCTTTTGCAAGAGTAACAGGTGAAAAGATTGAACATTTGCATAAAAATCTCTTTTCCTGGTTTGAAAAAAGACATATTGCTAGAGTATATGGAGTTTTGTGGACATGACTATGCAAAAATATTAAAGCATGTGTCAACAAGCTGTAAAGATGTGCACCACAAACTCATATAGTACAGTGCACTCAAGTCTTATTTTCTCACTGAAGAGTTTGCTGATCAGAGATTTTCCAGGATGCAAGATGTTTTTTCTAATCCACTTACAGAGGCTGCTCTGCCATTTCTACTTTCTTCAATCCCTCTGTTCAACAACTTCAACAAACTGTTGCAAAGTGAGAAGCCTATCATTCACATGTTGCATAATTCCATCAAGGCTAGAGTGATTGATGGGGAAGTGGATGGAGAGGTGTTGTTTCATTACAGAGTGGATGTCTTGTGGAGGCATATTGCTAGGCTTGGTATACCTGAAACAGCTAGTAAACAATTCACATATTTACCAAACGTTGCAGAACTTGTTTTAGTCTTGCCCCACAGTAATGCTGGTAAGGAGCAGTTGTTCAGTATTGTGAGGAAAAACAAGACAGAGAACAGCAGATCATCACTGAAGCTGGAAGGAACACTGTCAAATTTACTGGCCATAAAGCTACAGTATTTAGAGCAAACTGTGCCATGCCACAATTGGCGTCCTGGAGAAGAATTGTTTGAGGGTTCCAAAAAGGCAGCCTCTGCATATATGATGAGTTCTGACCCTAATCTATGAGTGTGTTGAAGCCTTCAAAATAAAGTTAATTTCTCTGTTGCTGTGTCACATGATATTTAACGTCATTGATAAAAGAAACAAAAAATTTATTTTGATGAACACCTGGTTTTAGTTCTTTTTGATGCCATCAATAAATCTCCAGGTTTTTGGTTTCTTGGGGTTGAGAAGTCTGTTTATGGCATATGTGAAACAAATGGGGTCTTTGAAGTCAAAGCTCTCGAAAGCGACCACCTTGAAAATTTGAAAAGTGGTCGAAACTAGAGCTGGTCGCTTATGAGAACGAGGTGTCATAAGCAACCACATGGTGAAACAATAGAGGGTGGTCGCTAACAAGAGCTTCAGAAACTCATTAATAATTTATAAAGGCTATGTTAGGCTCTATGTGCGATTGCTGCCAGTGGAACCTGGGAAGGACAGTAAAATCATCACTAAATGCTGAATCAAAAGTGGGAAAGTTCTTGATTTGAAAAATCTGTCTCCCTTACTTTGCTTTATATAGTAAAGATCCTCTCTGGATCAGGGTCACATATTTTTAGATTTTCATAGTTTGCCACGTTAGTTATTTCAAATTTGCCGTAAGGGCTATTAAACCTCACTTCCATGCAACTTCTGGTTTTTTCTGAAATCAGACTATTATTTCATCAACTGGCTACTTCCTCGTTTATTTGCTGACACAAAAGTTATGCATCTTTACTTAGCCACTTGGTAAATTAAATACTACATTTTAATTACTTTTATGACAGCAAATATGTGTCGGATATGGTTGCACTTAAGTAGCCAGAAGGTAAATTTAAAGGTCCGTTGAACTTTGTAATTAATGAAATTAATTTACTTGGTACAGTTTTAAAAAAAATCAGCTCTTGTTCAAGCAAAGACACGATTACGCATACTTCCAAGTTAAAGTCAATGTCTAAATACCAATAATTAACATTTAATTTGTAGACCTTTGAAAACTATGATTTTTTGCACTTCACTTCAAAGCAGGTGAAACGTAATTCACATAGGTTGTGCAATTCGCAATAGCTGAAGTAGGTCATAAAATAATGTCTTGAACCAGCAGCCCACTAAAACATGAGCCCTTAAACAGCTACATCACTGTACTCAGAGTTTGAATCATGAAGATATTTAAATGTCATGTTTCTAAACACCTTTAGCCGTAATGAAAGACGACAAAATTGTGAAGAACCAAAATAGCCTTCTTAAAGTGCCCTTGTTTGACCTTTAGCACAGCAATGTCATGTTTAGATGCCAAAATCTCACTGGCTCCTAGCAATCAACTCATACTACATTCAACCTTATTGGCCCCTGCAACACACATTTGAACAGGCAAAGCCACAAAGATACATACACTTAGACCACTGACATATGAACTATGTTTTCAAAATAGCTCAATAAAGAGTCCAGTCGGGTAATCCCAAAAGTGGTCGTGGTCGCTCAATTTAGGGAGCAATCGTTTACCAGGGTTTTTCATTACAAAGTTTAAACTGTATGAGAGAAAATCAAACGTCCAACGTTTACAAAAGAGAAGGTTCCAAAAAGGAATTGTTTCTAACATTCGTTGGCAATGGACAGGAATTTCACGAGCCAAGTCCTCTTGCTGAATTAAGCTTAAGCTTAAGCTTATCTGACGTTAGAAAAATAGTCGTTAGTAGGAAGTTATTGCATTCCGTGAGGAGCGAATTTAATACCCTGCGAGCAGAGGCCCTTCGATCTTCCTAGATAACTTATCTAGGAAGATCGAAGGGCCTCTGCTCGCAGGCTACGAATTTAATAAAACTAAGCTAAATATCAGTAGTGAAACTGCAACCCAAGTACACAATTAGAAATAACAGTTTTTAGTGTTTTTCGCGTTTCTGAAAGAAATATATAACTAACTGAAACGACCTTTACTGTACTTTCCAAATCATTCGATCTAGAGGCAGCCATGTTTTCGTCACCTACCTTTCGGCACTTTTGCAAATGGTAAGGAAATCTTTTTGCTGCAACACGATGAACAGCGTCATAGGGGCAGATTAGAAGCTCATTAGGATCATTATTGCCATACATATTTTTCCAGCGGGATAACCTGCCAACCAAGTGGACAGAAGCCTTTGTCTGTCCTTCCCGCTCCAGAAGTATCTCACAAAAGAATAGGGTGACAATTTTCCACGGGCGTAGAGGGAGGGTGAGTTTTCGTTACTCAATTAACTAGTCAGCGGTGTCCTTCAACGCGGCGTTAGGTACTTGGTGTATGGGAATATATATTGTATTGATTCCAAGTGACGAGGATGATTGAATGGGGCCGGAATTCAAAACCAAAAAAAAAAAAAGTTCTTCGATTATGGGGAATGTTTTGCCTCCCAATAACAGTGTTGTCCACAAGTCACAAGTACAGTAGTTGGATGTAACTAATTTTATTCACGATTCACTTTCACTTAGTTTCACCGCAATCACGATGTCTCTAAAAACTAAAAAGCATTTTTCTTTGTTCTATTCAGGGCGGATAAAGGTTGGGCGGTGAAACGAGCGCTCCGCTCTTCATTTAATGTGTGATGCGGAGTAGTACTGGCACGAGCGCTCTTTCCGCGCTTCCGGTGCGCTTGAAGGCTGGCGAAATTTTCCTTTTTGCAAACCGGAAATCCTATTTTCTTTCTGCAATTTCAGGCTACAATGTTAAATAGATAAATTCGTTTCATAACAATATCAATAAACAGTTTCATATGTTTGTGTCTGTACGTCTATAAGTCAAACTTGTTGGTCGTATAATGCCAAAATTTGAGTTTAATTTGAAAGTGTTGAATACCTCCTCCTTCCACTAAATATCACCTAATCGTCTTTCGCCGTTTCGTTTGCAAAAGCTTAACACTTCTTAACCTCAATTTTTGCATATGTTAAAGGGGGAAAAATTTTGTATAACATAACAAAAAATTAGATTGATATATATTGATATAGTGGCGTTGTACTTCTTTAAACTTTGCTTCTCGGGTGAAACGCGCCATGGCGATTCGCGCAATGCGTTGCAAATCCGGCAACCGCATGTAAACAAAATTTATTGAGGTTAGTTGTAAGGTTTTTCCTCCGTTTTTCTCTCTAAAACAAAACAAGTTAAACAGTAAAAACTGAGGGGAAACTAATTTTGAAGTTTCGAAGAAACAGAAAGACGTATGAGATGTTTTTTTCAAATTAAAAAGAAGGATGATGGTGATTGAAATTAGCATAATTTGACCTTGCGCGAGCTGCCCGCATTTATAAAATACACGTCATCTAGTTATGAAGTACGATCTGCTGTTTTTGCCATGGATGACATGGATGAGATTTTCCTTCGTGTTTTAGACAATACTTAGTTGTTTTTGTTTTGGAATAACATCGACATCGGCGAGTAGCAGAACGAAAATATAATTCAGTGGTAGAGTCATGGAAGTAATAAAAGAAACCCTTTGAAAGAGATGTTTGTCTACTCCAGCTAAACCTCCCGCAAAAAATAGCAACATTTGCCTCTCGGAGACAGCGTACCAGCACAAGGAACGAGGAAGAAGTGCAAGAAAACAAATCAAGCTGCTATAATTCAGTGACAGCGGCAGTGTCTATCGTAAAAACCACATCGCAAGCCCTGACCGAAGCCGAAAACAAGCGACATTCCTAAGCAGAGTCCCAGTCCACTGCATCACACCTTTTTGCTCGGACGCGCTCGTTTCACCGCCCAACCTTTATCCGCCCTGGTTCTATTTTAACGCAACCGCGCATTCCGAATCGCGAATCTATGCCAACCTCGTTCCCAGGGTTCTCTCCTACCCGCTCCATGGGGGCGGGTTGGGGGCGGGTAGGAGAGAACCCTGGGAACGAGGTTGAATCTATGCTAGAACTCGGTATTTGCCGAAAAGAAATAACAGTAATAACAGTGGTTTGTAGAATCTATTTTGATATTGAAGTTATTAGGATCATTGTATTTGTCACGCATTCTCTTGTAATCAAAAATATCCGATACGACAGAGAATCATTTTTTTAGACCCACCCCTCGAGTCCCGCGATTGAAGCATAGTACAAACCAGATCAACTGATCGGCGCTTTAGTTTCGATTGTCGAATCAGGGGGAAGGGAGGCGGGGCTTGGAAGGGCTTGCTTCTGCTAGAGAATGCTTGCAATAAGAAATCATATCAAAGAACATCAAAGACGAAATCCTATCAGTGTTTTAGTCTTGGCTGAGGTCGAAATGTTGTTAGTTTTGTTGTTGTGCTTTGATGAGACTGGGAAATAAGGCAAATTTTGGAGCACCACATATTGGTTGGTGTGATGTCTTAGCGATTTTTACGGACTTAATAGAGAGATTAAGATTCACGTTTACGACAAACGGCAAACGTCAGATATGAGTTGAGAATTTCTCAGCATATAAAATAAGCAGATAAAAACTGTCCAGAACAATTCTAATAGATAAAACTGGCGTGAAACTACTTATTTCTGAGTAGAAGTAATAAACAGTACACGACCATTAAGGGAAAAACTTGGTCACGGGGTACAAATTCACGTTTCCCGTTTGGCGTAAACGTGAATCTTAATGTGCCTAATATTCTTGGGTTGCACGTGACGTCACCAAAAATAAAACTAAGAAACTATCGATTCTTCTGAGTTTCTACTTTCACGAGGTATTACAGTACCTAAACACCTTTACATAACAAATTTTTAGTTCAAAAGGGTTCTTCGTTTTGCAAGAGGGGACGCTTGAATTTCCAGGCTTTTGCGTGACGCTGCATTTAGCTGGCGGCCGGGAAAGCTATTATGTGGGTTAAAAACATTACCGATTTTGAGAGATTTTGTAATCTAAACATTCCTTGTCTCCGAATAAATATTACTGTAATCTTTATAAGTTCCTCAAGCGAAGAATTCGAGCATTAGTAGGAAAACTCGAAAACAGATGTTTCTGTTGGTATCCGGCGGCCATATTGGTGTTCCTGAAAGGGACACCAACATGGCGTTTCCATACAAAGCTTTATAAATTTAGGTAAACCGTTTTTCCCAATATCTCGCATTTGAAATATTTCAAAGACCTGATTCTTGGCAGGGGTTTTTGTATATTTATCTTTTTTCATTTCCCAGATTCTAGTCCTTCTGTATTGAATGGTTTGCATTTTTATTTTTCATTGCGTGACCGTGCAAGCCGAGAATAGGTACAAGTAGATGTAGATGATGTAGATAATAATTTGAATCGATGGAAAATAATGTCTGTTTTACCTTAGGTCATACTTTAAAATCAGTAACAATCAATTCAACAAATTGCTAAACAAAACACCACAAACTTTGTTTTTCTAACACCCCCGGCCACTCTAAAGATCCGGAGACTTTCATGTTTAACTGTCAATCATGAGCAATACGAGCGAACTTAACTTTCTGTGCGATTTTACGCTCTTCACTTAGGGGCCGACCATTTAACTCTTGAGGGGGAGGGGGGGCGGTGATTTCTGGTCATCAAGAATATTTTTTTTCTACCAATCTGGTGGGCAGGATATTTTTTCCCCTTTTTTTCCCATAAGCTTTCTATTTGATTTGTGCTGCATGCAATTTTTTTCTTCTGACAAGCGCTTGCAGGAAATTTTTTTTTCAAAATCACCCCCCCCCCCCCCTCAAGAGTTAAATGGTCGGCCCCTTAAATAAACATAGGCACGTTAAACGTGCATGAGCTATTTTGAATGCTTCAGTGTAACTTTAATGGTTCGGTGTAACCTTACCAAGAGTGATGAATCTACCTCTTTCATCCTAAATGTAGATTGGGTGTTCATGCGAAATTACGTATTGCGGTACATAAATGAAAACGCGAAACTCTCAGCTGAGTCGATCCTCAAGCTATATATTCACTTTCCTCTGTCTTTCCCTGTTACATCATACAAGTTAACAAATCGTTAAAGTGAAATAAATTTCTACTCACCAAACGTTGATTAGAAGGAAAACTCTAGGGTTAAAATGTGACTCATCGAATACTGAATAGTTACGAAATACCAGAATTTTTATCATTGTGGTAGATGGTTGCATCATCATAATTCACGAGGTTTTCACGTGCGATTCTACTCAGTGAAACAATCTTTAACTCTGACAACTTATTTCTTCATGTTTTAAAAGCTATTGCTTCTCAAAAGACAAGAGCCTTTTTTAAGGCATTGGTTACAAAACGAAACAGGTCTTCATACATCCAAGTTACTATTTATCATTATGAAAAGCCAATCTGCGTGAGATGTACAGTCACACAGCTGGCACGTGAAAGTGTTGGACTTTGCCCCCTTTCGTCGTTCGTACGTGAGGGAATTCGAGTTATCATTCAGTAAACTAGTAAACAGATTTATAAAAATAACTCACGCACACAGTTTGCACGTGAAGATGTTGGCCTTTGGCCCTTTTACAATTCGTACGCAAAAAAAAGGCAAAATGTTTACTAAAAAATTTTCTCAAACGATTTTAAGAAATCACCTCGGCTTCATTATAACATCTGCAATTAAATTATGTTTCATGCAACGTCAAGTTTGATAACCTAACATTTATTAACATTTGTGAAACAGTCTTTAACTCCGACAACTTATTTCGTCATATTTTAAAAGCCATTGCTTCTTAAAATACAAGAGCCTTTTTTAAGGCATCGGTTACTAAACGAAACAGGTCTTTATACGTCCAAGTTACTATTATTATTGTGAAAAGCCAATCTGCATGAGATGTACAGTCACACAGCTGGCACCACAGGCGGCCCAGACGTAGTATGTGTCACTGAATGAATATATTAATATTCACATGGACAAATTAATGCGATGAGTCGTCGAAACTCCCGTGGACTAAAATAGTCTAAAAGTCAAAATATAACAAAACAAAGCTGAGATACCTTCAACTGAACGTATCCTTGTCTTTCCTGGCCGGTTTAAGTGGCATTTTGTTGAGTTTTGAAATTGTAGGTACTATCCACTAAAGAAGAATTAAAGGCTGGCTACAAAACAAACAGACCATCTCCACGCGCCTTCACACGAAGCGCTATAAATTCGAGAATAATCGACGAATCCGCTCCAAATAACCATCGGCTAATCTGCAGGTAACGTGTGCTCCTGCTTCTGGCTCGCTTGCTCCACAAAACCCATCGCAACTGCACAATAATTGCTCGCTCATCAACAACCACTGTTGACCTTTACGCTTCGATATGACCGCGAACGACCAGGTTTAATACGCGACGTGAATATTCAAACTTAGCGACCGCGTTCGCGCAACAATGCAGCACTTGCTATGGGAGGGATGGTACTATTGCTTCTAGGTCAATCGACTGACCGAAGGTTCGCTGCGTTAGTTTTGACCAGAAAACAAAAGGCGATCGCGCGACCGTCCGTAAGTTTTCAACAGGGTAGCCCTGGTTTTCAAGTTCGAATTCTTCTAACGTTCACTGTCTCAGCTGCTGTCACATTGTTCGTCCAGCCGCTTGAATAGGTTCTTGACTCTACCAGACTTATTTGCTTAGATTAACAACGTCTTACTCCATAATATGTTGTCCAAACTGGTGAAGGAGGACGAGAATTTTCCTGCCCAGGAAAAAGGCAAAATCTGGCCCCCGCTATGCAGCTGAATAGAAGATACAGCTGAAGATATCGTAAAGTAAACTTTATGTGCGCGATATCTTTTTTTATTATTATTATTATTCTCAAAACTCAGGGGCACCCAACCATGATTTCCCCCTAAATGCATTGAAAACACATTTAAGGCTGTCCAGAGTACTTTTGATCGAAAAATGCATTCTAAACAGCGCTTACATAAATTTAGTCAGGAGGGCTAAAAGCGAAGCTAATGATTTATAGTTTGCTCATACTAAATATAAAATATATCGTGTAATGCTAAGCGGAGAAGGCAACGAGACAGGGCCACCCAACGACTGTTTCCACAAATACTTTCAATTGAAAACACTTTTGTAGCTATTTATAAAGTACTTTTAGCTCTATAGAAATGCATTCTAAGTGGCGCTATAAAATTTGCGTCTCAGTGTTCGGCCATTCTAGAGGAACTTGAGTCTTTCGAAATTACGAGGAATTCAGAATTATTTTCCCGAAAATTTTAAATGCAATTTAGCGTATTACGAAGGAGATAATTTTTCAGATTCCTTCTTTCATCACATTTTTGAATCCGAAAATTTTAGGATTCCATTTTACTCTCTACGAAAAATAGCCTAACCCGGTGAGTGAAATTTGAAAAATTAAAAGTTGGATGCCCTTGACCAGAACTGTGAAAAACAACAATAGGTCTAATTGCAGCACACTTTCTTGTACATTTCCTTGCCGTTGATTTGCATGACTGCAACGTGAAACGTCCAGAAAACTTCCTGGTTTTCACTTTTTATGGAGAAAATGTGGTACATGTTCTTGTTTACTTTTTCCACTGCCGCTCATTTTTTTTAGCTCCGCTATAAGATCCGTATCTGTTCGGTGCTTCTTGGGCAAAGTGGATCTTTTTAAAGATTACAAGGGCTTCAATATTATTTTCCCGATTGATTGACCTGGAAGCAATAGTACCATCCCTCCCATAGCAAGTGCTGCATTGTTGCGCGAACGCGGTCGCTAAGCTTGAATATTCACGTCGCGTATTAAACCTGGTCGTTCGCGGTCATATCGAAGCGTAAAGGTCAACAGTGGTTGTTGATGAGCGAGCAATTATTGTGCAGTTGCGATGGGTTTTGTGGAGCAAGCGAGCCAGAAGCAGGAGCACACGTTACCTGCAGATTAGCCGATGGTTATTTGGAGCGGATTCGTCGATTATTCTCGAATTTATAGCGCTTCGTGTGAAGGCGCGTGGAGATGGTCTGTTTGTTTTGTAGCCAGCCTTTAATTCTTCTTTAGTGGATAGTACCTACAATTTCAAAACTCAACAAAATGCCACTTAAACCGGCCAGGAAAGACAAGGATACGTTCAGTTGAAGGTATCTCAGCTTTATTTTGTTATATTTTGACTTTTAGACTATTTTAGTCCACGGGAGTTTCGACGACTCATCGCATTAATTTGTCCATGTGAATATTAATATATTCATTCAGTGACACATACTACGTCTGGGCCGCCTGTGCTGGCACGTGAAAGTGTTGGCTTTGCACCCTTTCGTGGTTCGTACGTGAGGGACTGAATTCGAGTTATCACACAGTAATCCAGTAAACAGAATTATAAAAATAACTCATGCACACAATTTGCATGTGAAGATGTTGGTCTTTGGCCCTTTCACAATTCGTACGTAAAAATTTTCTCAAATGATTTTAAGAAATCACCTCGGCTTTATTACAACATCTGCAATTAAATTATGTTTCATGCAATGTCAAGGTTGATAGCCTAACATTTATAAACTTCCAAGAAAATTATCAAACTGCTGAAATATATTTCTGCTTATATCATGTTGCTCCACTCAATATAACAGTATCTAATTATTTTGTCAACTAGCTTCTTCCATTTTTATTCCCTAACGCTACTGTTTCTACTGAAGTTACGCATCTTTACTAAATAGAACGAAAAAGGTCGGTTGAACTTTGTAAGCGAGAGAATAATATTTTCAAAGTTTGTTTACAGGATAAACAATACTCGATACAGCTTTCAAAAAATAAGCTGCCTTTTAAACTTCTAAAACCACATTTTATAGGGCTCATACGTTCGAATTAAAGTCTATATCTAAATATCAATTATCGCTTCATTGGAAGAGATTTGAAAATATATGATCTTTTATACTCTACCCAGTTGTAGCAGGTGAAACAGAACTCATACTGACGTGCGTTGTACCGATAGCCGAATTAGGTCAGAAATGCCTCGAAGCAGCATCCACACTTAAATATGAACCCTTAAACAGCTGCATCACTGTTCACAGCGTTTGAATCATGAAGATATTTTATGTAATGCTTCCAAACACCTGTACCCGTAATAAAAGACGAAAAAATTGTGAAGGATCAAGATGGCGGTCTCAAAGTGCCCTTGTTCGACCTTTACCAATGCCATGTTTAAATAGATGCCAAGATCTCATTGGTTCCTAAGCATCACTCATAGTACCTTCAACCTTATTGGCTCTTGCAACAAACATCCCAACATACAAAGATACAAAGCCACAAAGATACATACGCTCACACCACTGACATATGAGCTATTTTTTCAAATTAAATAGCTCAAAAATGAGAAAAAATAAATAATCCTGACCAACTTCCAAAAATGCTGATAAACAAAATATAATAGAAACTGACGGGTTTAATTTACTATTACCTTCAACGATCCATGAACGCAATGTCTGGATTCAGAGCTTTCTACTGTAAAGGGGACTCCAAAGAAAGTAATGGGGATATTTCCTCCGTTGTGTTCAAAAATGGGCTGAGCTGTGTGTGCAAATTAAGAGACAATCAAGGAGTTACTTCAAGCAAATAAGCACAATAATTTGGTATGGAGACAGTTTACGAAGGATATTAAAACATGAAGATAATAATCTTTACGTCGAATTCAAAGAAAGATATCTGTCGATCAAATCAGTTAGACTTTCTGCGTCTCCTTTATGGACTGCAAAACAGTGATTCTCCGAAAAGCGAACATTGTCAAAATTTCCTTGAAGAAATGCAATCTCTTTTTCCCTTACTTCGTCCACGGAAGACTTCATAATTGTCGCTTGAAAAGCTTGATCTCGCCCGTCTGGTTTTCCGCCAGATTGCGAAAAAGGGCCATAAATAAGTCGACCGGAAGCGTCCCGAGAGGAAGCTCGATCATTTAACCGGAAGTCCCTCTTCATTTTGCCAAACTACCGCTTACTAATTAATTGAGTAACGAAAACTCACGCTCCCTCTACGCCCAAATTGTCACCCAAAAGAATAATTTACGTGGTGGTAAGTCATGCCCAAATTTGGAAACTTTCCTTGAGAGACTGGATACGAGAGGGTCGTGCGGGGGCATCCTAGGAATCCTAGAAAAGGCGGGAAGACTCCCGACCCGACTGACTGCCCCTGCGGGTCTTCGAGGATGGTGGTGCAGCAAATTTAGGGCAGCTGTTGTACAGTCCCCGGTTCCTGAAAGGCCGATTATCGCTAATCCGGGATTAAAATTTTGTTCCGTTTTTGTATTTTGCCTTCCTATGTACTGCTTGTAATAACACTTTGTGTTATCATTTCCGCAGGGACCGCGGAGGGGGAGGGGCTGGTAGGGCCGCGGCCCCACCACTTTTTTGCGCCCCCGCCCCCACTTTTTGCGCTAAAAAGAAAAATAATTAAAATTATAAAAAAAAAAGACTTGAAACAAGTTTTTTCCGTCTATATTCCGCTATATTTTCTGTATTTTCTTTAATTTCAAACGCCAGGCATTTTCGGGACCGACTTGCCCCTTGATCAAACGCCATGCCTTGGCCACCCCTTCGCTTCTTTCGGCAGCGCGTTTTGTACTTTTAGCTCCGGCAGAGTTTTTTATCAGTTTTATCCGACGAAATGAAGAAAATTACTAGCTTTTTCAAGCCAAACGAAGGTGAGTAGTTGTTTTGAGTTGATAAAAGTTTTATCTTTTGTCAGTTTCTCCTTTCGAATCAATGAAATATTCGATGGCAAGAAGAATTACATTACTTGAACAGTGAACGGCCAAAGTTAGAAATTTTTCAGATCACTTCAGTGTAGTATTTTCTATACTAAAATTGTAATCGCGTCTTTTCTCGCATCGAATCTGAACTGACCGTGTATGTTGGCCGACCTATAAAGAGCAACAAATACACTGGATAAAGTATGCAAAGTCACGCGACAGAAACAAATCAAATACTATGATTTTATTCGTTTTTGCGATTCAATATGAAAAAAATATTTTCAATTGTCAGCCCTGCCACTTTTCACCTTGCTCCGCGGTCCCTGTTCCGTATCTCAAAGTAAGGGCTGAACAGTGTTTGGTAAGCTCGAGTTGCATGTTTTTGTGCGAGAAAACCTTGCTTAAAAATTGGATTAATCTCGGGTTAAACTTAACCATGTTTCGGGGAACCGGGCCCAGGAGTACAGTGGAACCTCGATTTAGTGCCAAGGGAGTGGGGAAATTTGTTGGTAAAATCGAGGATTCATTATATCGAACTCCTCCATTTAACGAATTTTCCAGAAAACTACCAAAATGTTCGCTATATCGAGGTAAAGTCAGGGGGGGGGGGGGGGGGCCACGACTTAGCGAAATTTCGTGTACCTATGATCCACGGATTTATGACATCACATCCGGTTTCAGAGTTGCTGCTCTGTTTTCGCGCGAGGCACAAAGATGGACGCCCAGTGCTATTTGGTTTCTTCGTTATTTTAACCCAAAGGCTAACGGAATTATGTATCTTGAATACCGAGAATGTTGAAAAGGTATCTAGCCGGCCTTTCAAGCAAATGTCATGACCAAACAAAGAAGTTTTAGTATTATTTTAACGATAAATATCATGCAGCTGCGAGGAATGTCATTGCGAGTCTTGCGATGTTTCAAAACGAGTGTCGTTAACGTTTTGCGGCTTTTGCGGCCTCTGATTTAGAGAATTCATCAATCAAAATATAATTTCCTGAGCGGAATAGAATGGAAAAAACGCCGATGGCCACAGTTTAAAGTGTTCACCGCTGGAAGGTTGTTATCACGCCCCGTAAAGTTGCAGAAACTTCTACTCAACTGCACGGTTTTGAGGAATGTCATGGCGAGCCTTCATCCTCGGAGACCCAGGGGCAGTTAGTCGGGTCGCTAAAATGTTCGTGGTGAAAGTTTACTGTAAGATCGAGACGAGCCCCTGGGCACTTACTCTTACCGAACCAGTTCCAGAAGCGTTTGAATTGCCTGCTTCTGATTGGCCAGAAAAAATTTTTTCTGGCCAATCAGCGAAGAGAAGCTGCCGGGTGACTCTCGTGTTTTCTTACACGACGTAGTTTTCCTCATCGATCGCCATAGTTGCGTAGCCCGTTCAACGGGGAAAGTTTCTCGACGAAAGTTTCAGAACAAAATCTTAACAACCCGCAAAATAACAACCTTTAGCACGGCTACAAGAAACAAACACTCTCCGATGAATTTTAAGGGCGGATCTTTCCAAGGTATCGTAAATTTTTATTGCTGATACGATATGCGATATACGCGATGCATGACTTTCACTTTCCACACCTTAATTTGCTCACATTAGAGGATGTTAGCATCAACAACGAGTACGAGTACGACAACGACTTCAAGCCGTACTCGTACTCGAGGTCGTTTTCTCAACTTTCTATGTTAGCGATGACACCGAGTTCGAGTTTATAGAAAATAAAATTATGGGATTCCGCATGACTGGGCGCCAAATTTGAGACAAGGTAGCGCTTCCACAACAATTTCGAAAACAAAAAATGACTCGACGGTCCATCCTTCAACTTCAACTTCAACTTCAACTTTATTCATTCACTTTCAATTTACAATTACACGATAGCTTCCACCCGCGTATAGGAGAGCCTAATCGAGGCGGGGGAAGAGACACACAAATTTAAAGAAAGAAAAGAAAAAAAGAACTATTTTACAAACAGTACCCGCTGTCGCAAAATAAAAACTATAGTATGTATTAAGCTAATTTAATTGCAATATGATTTACACAGAGAATATAAATTTAGTTGTGTTCCTGAGCTAGTTAAATTTAAGTTGATGCATGATTTCAGTGATTTCAAGATGGTCATCAGATTTAGATAAAATTTCAAAGAGCTTTTTCCTTATCTTTTTCCGAAAGGTAGATTTTGGTAAGTTTCTCATATCTGAGGGTAAAGAATTCCAGATTTTTGTTCCAACTCTTAGAAAAGAACTACGCATTTTTTCAAGCCTTGAGAGTTCGGTATAGAAATCTTCATTGAGAGAAGATCGGGTAGGATATGAGTGCACCTCAGAAATCCTAGTAAAGGCTCTCTTGATATTTTCAGGTGCAGAATTGTTAGCAACGTCCCACATGATACTACAAAGGAAAATCGGTTTTTCGAGGTAACTCGAAGGATGGTTAGTCGCGGTCTTAAAACACGCTAAAACCCATCAAATTCAACACAACAACCACACTGGGTAAAGAAGTAAGTATTGCTTATTGATATCTTCGACTGTTGGGATATTTTCGACCAAATAATGGTAATTTTCGGGGTTATTTCGTGAGCCTGTGAGGCCTGTGGAGAGACATGAAACTTTCCCGGGTAAATGCAGATTTACTCTGTGTAGGAAATATCGCGTTCGGTTGCTTTTCTTCGACTTCAAAAGCAGTATTTTACATAAAACATAATATAAGGAATGTTCAATATGATAAAGAGAGGCTAGAAACGAAAAGAAACTGCATTAAACGATCGGAATTTACTTTTGAAAACCAGCTCTTCCCAGTCGTTCTACCCACTTCGAGTTTTTGGTGAGAACTCGTCGTAGTGCAACTGGGCAGGACGACTTGAAAGCGTGGAGATGCGCAGAACGGATGCGCAGTACGCAAAATCGCTGATCTCGTTCTAGAACTCGTACTCGTTGTGGATGCTAACATCCTCTATTGTCTAGTATACAACGCCAAGCTTACATTTTAGATGTCCATGTTCGTTGCACGACTTCTGAAACTTTCTACAGCGTGAAAATTTCCGTTGCACGGGCCACGCAACTACGTCGATTGATCGTGGGAAATGCCGGCTAGCTGCAGTGCCTTCTTCTTGCTTTCGCTCCATACTCCTTTCGAAACTTTAAAGCTTAAAAGCTTACAGCAATTGACCGTACGAATTCTGCCGAAGTTGATAGTAGTATTAACTTTAGATTTGAGGGAGACCTCTTGCAAGCGCTTGAAGAATTAAAAGGCTTGTCTTTGTTTCCTGTGGTACAGTTCAAAGCGAAGCAAAGATTTTTTACTGAGAAGATTCTGGAAAGAAGAGATGTTTTTGGGCATTTGAAAGAAGAGTCTAACCTTCCAAATGTTGGCTATAAGCTAGGGGGTTTAAAAATCGTTAGATGCTAAAGGTTATGAATTCCCTAGTAATCCATTGGTCATAGTGATTTCACCTCTCATGTCAATTGTTGAGGACCAGGTAAAGTACTCGAGGTCACTAGGAATTCAGGCCGGTTTCTTAGGGGAAAGCAAAACAAAAGATCGAGAAATATTGAATTGCTAGGGAGCGTTTTCTTTGTTGTACGGAAGCCCGGAATCATTAACTGGGGGACAAGAAATTCAGGGCAATGTTCTTTAAGGAGTTTTACCAGATGAATCCTGTTGCAGGTACATACAGCTGTTCATTGGTAAGTATGCTGATTAGTTTACTAGGAAGGGTGCTACACTGAATTCATTGTGGGGAGTTCTGAAGGGGTAAAATGGGATGTCGTTGCTCTGGGAAATTGTGATTTAAGTCACTGAGAATGGGAAAAAATGTAAAAGATGGGAATTGAGGGTGAAACAGTTTCAGTGGGATTGATATCCCCCCTTCAGGACCCTCATTATTCTTAAAAGTAGATCTGGCTTTTATTCAAGGATGCTCAGTAATCTTATATCTAAAAGCTGACAGACACTTCACAAGAATTATCATGTTTTTTTGTCACCATTTATTGACAATTGAAAGCTGATGAAGAAAGCCTTGTGACTGCTTAAGATAATAGTGCAATTGAACATTTACATATTATAAATGGAAAAACACCCCATAATACAGAACTACAGATGCCATTACATTAATTTTATATTTAAGCTGTTGAGATTTTTTTAAAATTTTTTTATTGGAGTTCACATGTCTACTTATGTATCTGCTTGAGTTATGTATATACTAGGGAGCTGTAATATTTTATTTTATCTTAATTTGTTAATAAACATTTATGCTGGGGTATTTGTTGGTGATTCTTTCTGTCCCAAAGGGTTTGTTTTACTAGGTGACCAACAAGTATACTTGAGTATATTATTTGAAAACTGTCTAGAAAAATGGGGTGTGCATTATATTCAGGTGCACATTATACACAAGTAAATATGGTATACCTACACATAACATACAAAAACTGTTTTCCAACACTCTCTGGAAGAAAGGGAACTGTGCTGAAATTGTCTCTTACTGTTTTCCATAATTCTAAAAGTCTTTCTTCTTTTAGATTGTATTAAGTGTACAACCTGCAGAAGAGAAAAAACTCCTTCCTTTTTTGACGACAGTAATGAAAACAGCAGAATCATTCCAAGCAACTTATGTTGCGACATCAGTGCCAAAGACTGTTAGTCTGCTTGAAGAAAATCAAAATGATCTGTGACAGGAATTTCAAGAATCAAATCTTCACTGCTTGTATTCTAGAATTTATGTTCTCTGATTGTCTTCTACAGGAAACAATAATTGATAATTGTGATAAATTATGTTCTGTGGAAAGTATTTTAGAGACACTGGGTGGAATGGTGACCATGCAATGACGATTTTTACCTTTCTGAAGAGGGTGTTTAAAGATTTAAAAATAATTATCAATGAAGAATATTATTGTCAGATGAGGAGAATTATGATAGGGAAGTTATGAAATATCAAACAAATGCACCAAAGGAAATAGTTAATATTGCAGCATTATTTTTTCAAGATAAGTCCAATCTTGTAGATTCAATTCCAAGGGAGTTAAAACAATGGCACTGTGGATGTGTTTGAGGGGGTCGGTAAGGGGAAACATCAAGTTGAGCATAGATAAATAGTTTGGCAAAAAATCACATATTATGTGAAATTACTTTTATCCATGTATTTGTTAGAAAATATCTTATAATAAAAATTCATTTATACTATATTAGCCATAATTCTAATCACAGTGAAGATTAACCTAGGTTCTCTTATGCGGTTTAGTAAGCCAGAGACCCAGGTCCTTTAAATCAAGAGCCGAAGTTGGATCTTTGGAAAGTGTCCCTATTCCTTGGTCTCTTCTCCCTGGAATTTCTTGAAGAGCGTTCACTTCTTGTAAAGTTTTAGTGATTACAAAAATATCTATATAGACATCCCACCCTTCCACGATTTCTCAACTCAGTACCTACACGTGTCACACACTGCGCGTTTATCGCCCTCCAAAACTTTCACACCAACCACTTTCAAACATTTTCACAAACTCACCTTTATTTTTTTTTCTTCACTTGTCCGTAAAAATAAACCCACACAGCCTGCAAAAATCGACCTCAATTAACAAGTCAGGATTCAGCACATAACCGGACCGAGATTTCGAACTAAACATAACGGCTGTATTTAAGATACGTACGGTAAGGGACTTTGGCGCGAAAGCAAGAAGGTGCGCGCACTGCAGCAAGCCAGTAATTCCCACGATCAATCGACGTAGTTGCGTGGCCCGTGCAACGGAAATTTTCACGCTGTAGAAAGTTTCAGAAGTCGTGCAACGAACATGGACATCTAAAATGTAAGCTTGGCGTTGTATACTAGACAATGTGAGCAAATCAAGATGTGGAAAGTGAAAGTCATGCATCGCGTATCGTATCAGCAAAAAAAAATTTACGATACCTTGGAAAGATCCGCCCTAAAAATTCATCGGACAGTGTTTGTTTCTTGTAGCCGTGCTAAAGGTTGTAATTTTGCGGGTTGTTAAGATTTTGTTCTGAAACTTTCGTCGAGAAACTTTCCCCGTTGAACGGGCTACGCAACTATGGCGATCGATGAGGAAAACTACGTCGTGTAAGAAAACACGAGAGTCACCCGGCAGCTTCTCTTCGCTGATTGGCCAGAAAAAATTTTTTCTGGCCAATCAGAAGCAGGCAATTCAAACGCTTCTGGAACTGGTTCGGTAAGAGTAAGTGCCCAGGGGCTCGTCTCGATCTTACAGTAAACTTTCACCACGAACATTTTAGCGACCCGACTAACTGCCCCTGGGTCTCCGAGGATGGGCGAGCCTTTTGCTGTTTGTAATCGTGCGTCACTCAAGAGTTTGGCTTTTGCGGCTTCCGATTCATCGAAGTCGTCAATCAAAATTGCCTATCCTGAGCTAAATACCGTGGGGAAAAAGCTTGTGGTCACAGTTTAAAGTGTTAACAGCTGGAAGGCTTTGCCACTCGACGTAAAGTTTTTGCAGGGGCTCGGTCTTCTACTGTTCGAACACCCTCTGGCATAGTGTCGCATAGTTAAGGTTAGTAGGTTTGCTGATCCAGGATTTTTCTTTTAGTGCACGTGAGAGAATTACAAGGAACGTAGAGTAAAGAAATATTAGAGTTACTCAATGTTAGAGCGTGAGCTTTTGTTAAGAGAATGAGATATCAAATTTTTTAAATGGTTGATGAAAGAGGAATTCTCAAAGAACAGGTGGTACTATTAGGAAAGGGCAGTAAAACATCCTAAAGAACTACCCTTTTTCTCACAGCACTTTCTACTGGATCTCTAAAACTGTATTTTATTGGGTAAGAAACACATAAAATAGAAAAAATGTGACAGAGAATAGGCCGTTTGCTTTGGCAGGTGGTGCCCCAAGAGAGGTGGAGATATTAAGAGGGGCTACAGCCAAGAAGGACAATATCATAACCAAAACAATAATCTTGCTGATCAATTATTATTACTAGTAGTCTCTTTTGAGTACGATAGTATACCAGAAAGATACCACATGCCTGCAACTGCTGTGATCATAATTTATTGTTTTAGAGGGAGGCATGCAAGGTTTTTGCTAAGAGGATTTCAGGGGTGGTAACAGCACACCTCCAGACAGACTGCATGGTTGCTTATGGGGGATTGTGAAACTTAATGACAGCAAACTTAATTTGCACAGATAAGCAAAATCACATTGCCAGTTATTTCTCTCTGTGTAGTAGGGGATAGACAGTTCAATTATGTGTGAAGGACTGGAAGTATATTTTTTTGCCAATTTTCCCTTGCTGAGCATAAAAATCTATATTGTAAGACAGTTGTGCATAAGGGATATTTGCATTGTTTGATTCTAGGATCCTTAAAAGTTGTAAGGAGAGAGGGTCTTCATGGCCAAAACAAACAAAAAGTATGTAATATGAAACTTGAATGAAATTTCTATCTGGTAGGGAGTTGTTGGGAGAAAACGGCCTCCCTGGAAAAAGAAAGTATAGTTTTTGTTCTGTAACGTGAAACTTTCATCTTAAGACTTGCACTCTTTGTTACTAGAAACAATACATGTAAGCAATGGAACCAAAATTTGAAGGATACTGCAATAATTCACTTCAGTAGAATGGTTTTTCTGTTTCCTAGTAACAATGTTTTTACTCGGTAACTTTTTAATAAGGTTGACAGTGGTCTTCTTTTAGTACAGTATCTATGTTGAATGGCATGCCTGAGGGGGGAGGGGGGAGGGGTATGTACCTGTAGCTGGTGGGGCAAAAGGGAGTATCCAACAGAGAGTTCAAACCCTTTTAGGAGAAACAGTCACCCAGTGCAGCTTTGAGTGAACCAGTGATCATTTTTTTTTTCTTTTGGCCATACATGACCGGTATATTTATCTTTTTCTTTATACTTCAATTTAAATTTTTCCTGTTTTTTGGGGTATGAAAATGTGTGATAATGAGTATGACACAAAGGAAAGTAAAATTATCCAGGGATAAAATTGAACCACAATAATAACAATATACAGCTGTGTATAAATTATTAGTATACATGTATACAACAGTTTTTCTTCCAGTGTTAAAGGAAATACTGAACTTTTATTCACCTACTTTATTTGATTGATCAATGATATTATTATTGTTCTAAAAAAAGAAACATCAAAATATTATCAATAAATTACATGTATGGATTTTAGAAACATGCAAACCAGCCCTGAGACATTCAAGCTGTATTGATTTCCTTTTTCCCAAGAAATATCCACATTCCTTTTTATTGACTAATGTCTTTTGACCCTGTATTTGGCTCAAAATCTTAATGCTTAGATTCACAATGCATTCTTGATTCTTTTCCAGTATCTACTGAAAAATACAGTCTAGGTATGTTGTAAATACCATCTCTTCTTAGTTGTATCCTTGACAACAGGCTTTCAATGCAATGTTCCGAGTTGTTTTAACACACAATCCCCCAACAAGTGAAGGTCTAGGAAATATTGGGTAAATGTAGATAATTATAAACATTGTTTTTGTGTCAAAAAGTGTTTACACTCCTATTTCAATCTTCAAACAGCTTGATTTGCATAAAAAGAGTATTTTTTATTGTTCAGTAGCTCTAGGCTCAAGTTCATATCTTGATCCCATCAATGTATCTTCAGTTTTAAACAGAGGTTTCAGTGGTTTCAAAACAAGCTGGTGACCACTGGAGTTCCATCAGCTACTTGATTGTATGTTGCCAGCAATTCTGTAGTCCCCCCCCCACCCCCAGCCTCCAGATACTTTAAAACATTTTGAAATCCCTGAAGTGTATGTACTGACGATGAGCTAGTATAATTTTACAAAGGAACCCTACCAAAGGATCAGAAAGCCAAGCCAAGTAGTGTACCATAAAGACTGATCATCTCAAAACCCACCTCCTATTCCATGGCACATACCTGTATAGAAGTACTACAACCTTCTCCCTTGGTGTTAAAGTAACAGTAAAGAGGGGTTTCAGGTGTAGCCTCTAGTCTTTTTTTTATTTTTCTGATATTTGCTACAACCTTTGCTCCTCTGTAGGGAAAGATGGTTTGGCAAGAGGAAAGCAGAAGACAGTTTGATGAAATGATATCATTTATTAATTCACATTTTACTATTCCATCTGTTAAGAGGATTTTCTAAACAGATCATTTAAATAGTCTGGAATTCATAAAGCTGACAAAAAGCACATGCTGTTCTTGTTGTTCCTTTATAAGACAGCCTTAAATAAATTGCAGGTCTGAAAGATGGAGTTGTAAATAAGCTCATCTCGCTATGTTAATTTTTGATAATCCTTTTCCCATCAAATTTAGTTACTAGTAAAAACCTGCAACTAAGAATCTGTATTTTTCCAAGTTAGCCTAAACAAGTCAGGTTCTTACATAAAAACCAATTAGCACAGATTTAGGCTATTTAGGTTCAGTCTCAAATAGGTCCTTATTTTCTGAAAAAAAAAAATACTTTGTAACTTTGAGCTAAAAGTATTTAGTGGCATTCAGCTCTTTCCTTAGTATATGTAAAACCTGTATACCATTGCATTGCAGTCGGAGTATTAAATGATAAATATTATTGGACACCTATGTCTCAAAAGAGGACCCTGTATGTTGACTTATCTTACTTTCCCAAGTGTACACTGTGCAGAAGTTTTTTCTTAGAGATTTTATAAATAATGGTAATAGGGCTGAGTGGAGTCCAATTCGGTCTGTAATCATACACATGTTACAAAATTGGACAACCACGAAGCAGGAGTCGGATTTGTTTAATCATGAGTATGATTACAGATTGAATTGGACAAAACAAAGTCCTGTAACCGTTACAATTTCCAAGAAAATATATGCATTCCTTTTTGGAGAAATAGCATTTGTTCATGAATACTAAATGTCCAAAATAAGGGAAAATATTACTGGGGGAGACACTTCCTATATGTAACATATTCATCCATTTTGGATTAATCCCCAGTTTGTTTGGGTAAGTGATTGTTGCTATGGTTATTGTAATAACTTCTGTGATTGGTGGATTTAGCTCAGTGCACTTAAAATGATTGGCTAATGTAATTGTCTGATTACAGGCAACTGTCCGACTACAGCCAACTGTCTGATTACAACCATACACAATGATTAAAGAAAAATAAAGCAGTTAATGCACCAATCAAATTTGAGGAAATTGTAATGGTTATGATTAATAACCTGTTTCAAATTTGAGTGCTCTTTTATAAAGACAGCCTAGCTGGAAAATTAGCCTGACAGGTTCTTAAAAACCAGTTTCTTAGTTGTGGATTTTTCCTGTATCCTTGTTGAGCTTAATACTGCACATCACTATGCTGGGTGTCAGCCCATCCCTTCTTTGTTTCTCCATGTCAGTGAGGTCAGATAGGGAATTTACATTTAGTCTTCTAGACCATGGTGCCTTTAATAGAAAGCTTTCTTCTCCTAATCAGGATCATATTAACAATCCTTTACTCTAACTGATTAATTGAAGGATGAAGAACACTAAGGGATGAAGTTGTCATAACACAACCACCAACTCCTTTCCACAGGAGGAACAGAATGCTTAGGGATGGAAAATAAACATGCGAAACTGACTGAAGTATAGAGAGTATGCACATGACGTCACGGCAGCCATGTTGGTGTCCCAAACTAATCCTGTGGGAGTTGAACTCTTTTCTTATGCAAATGATTTCTTTTGTTCCAATAAATTTGCATAGATGCAAGCCACGTGAGTGAATACTCTCTATGAAATTCAAGCTTAGTTTGGTTTCCTATAGTTGCATCTAGGGTGTTTGCCTTCTTATCTCCGAGGGAAATATGTGCAGCAGACAGTGCTGCACACCCCCTTCCCCCTTAGAAACCTTGATTTCTTCAAAGCTTCCTAGTGCAAGATCATTAGTTTCAGTCTTTCCTGTGAAGTTTTTTAAGTCTTACCAAAAAAACTACAGTTAACACAGTTGTCTAGTTAAATACTGCTGATCCCTGACAAGAAAGTGAATGTCAGGGAAACAGACACTTATCCTTGAGGTCCTTGAAAGAGAGTTGGCATGTAAAGTCAGGAAGTGTCTTACCAAGGACCAGCTTCGAAGCACACTACTGTACACTGGCCTAGACACTGTCAGAGGATTCCATCGAAACAGAATTGACATCCTGAACCAGCTCAACATGATTTCAGTGTCTTCTGTTGCTGCAGATTTTTTGTAAACCAGAAAAGTGTACTCCTTGAAATGTCAGCATTCTTCCTTCCTTTCAACTTTAATATTTGACAGTGAGTTGTACTCATCATTTATTAACATCTTTGTCCTCATTGACTTTTATCTCTCTTTACGAGTTGTGTGGTAGATATACTTTTTAATACTTCTTGATATTTTCTTGTTTGTGCTCTTCTGTCATCTATTTTTGTCTTCCCAGCTAAGCAAAATAAAATACATAATTTAAACATTAATGCCCAGAGGACTAGCCTGTGCCACAGACAGAACTAAACTTCTGGTTAAGTCCCCCTGTGAGACAGCACTGAAATCCTGGTTGTGGGCACCCCCTGGCCCACCTGTAAACTAGCACTTGCATATGTGCTATGATTGGCCTGTTAAAAATACCATTATTGAAGGGAATATCGAAACACATTGGGATTGGGAGCCCAGAATATTGGCACGGCTTTGCAGATGTTACTAACTGGCAATAGATTATGTCTGCAACAGGCTACACTGACAACCAGACTTACAGTGTAGGTTTTAAATATATATTGTTTATAAATTCAAAAGTAAGTTTATATTCAAGTCTTTAAAAATACACAAAATTCATTTTTTATACCTTAGATAATCGTCAAATAAAATAAGGTGCAGTACAGCATTATGAATGACCCTAACTGAAACTTATTAATAATTCATAAAATGCAATTTACATCAAGAAATACAAGTAATACTTACCAAGCCAAAATATGTGTTTTGCTGCAGGAAAAACTTACACATTTCTTCTAACGTGTTCTAAAGTAACTAGACCTCTTATTGAGTCTCATATTACACCTCTAGTGATCCCTCCAGAACTTCAAACCTCTAAAACAGTTAAACCAGCAGTTTGTTTTTTCACTTTATAAATTTCACTCTTTTTTACTCTACTAATTAATGTTATAACTATAATCACTGTAAGTCGTAGTATGTTTTTTTTTAGCTTTAAAGGTCAAGAACCAATCAACACATGTTTGGGAGCGATTCATTGTTAAATAAGTGTTGTAGTTATCAGTTAAGATAAGGAGTAATTTCAAACTAGTCATTTTAACAATATGACTAGTAGTGCATAAGGGTTTCTTTTCATGTATGTTACACCTGCAAGCTTAGAAAAAAAGGAAGGGCACAAACTTTCTTGATTTCTCTCAGATAATGACAAATTGGACTACTTTTGGGCTTAACTCTTGTTCTAAACATAAATCTTCAAAGGCTAAAAAATCTTTAAATGCTAAAAATCCAACACTAACCTTCCAGAAGCTCGCAACATGTGACCGTTTCGAAATCAGTTGAGTAGAGCTTTCAGCAACTTTACGTCAACTGGCAAAGCCTTCCAGCTGTTAACACTGTAACTGTGACCATAGGCTTTTTCTCCACGGTACTTCGCTCAGGATAGGGTATTTTGATTGATGACTTCGGTGAATCAGACGATGCAAAAGCTAAAATCTTGAGTGACGCTCGATTAGACACAGAGAAAGACTCACCATTACATTGCTCAAACCGTACAGTGAAGAGCTTTGAGCAACTTTACGACGAGTGATAAAGCCTTCCAGCAATCAACACTTTAAACTGTGACTATCAGCTTTTTCTCCATTCTATTCCACTCAGGACAGGCTATTTTGTTTGACAATCTCGGTAAATCAGAAGCTACAACAGCCAACCCTTTGAGCGGACACTCGTTTTGAAACAGCGAAAGACTCGCCATGACAGGACAGTTGGGTAGAGCTTTCAGCAACTTTACGTCCAGTGATAACGCCTTCAAGCAGTTGACACTTTAAACTATGACCACCGGCGTTTTGCCCATTCCATTCCGCTCAGGATAGGCAATTTTGATTGATGACTTCGATGAATCAGAAGTCGCAAAAGCCAAACTCTTGAGTGACGCTCGATTACAAAGAGCGAAAGACTCGCCATGACATCCCTCAAAACCATGCAGTTGAGTAGAAGTTTTTGCAACTTTACGGGGCGTGATACAGCCTTCCAGCGGTGAACACTTTAAACTGTGGCCATCGGCGTTTTTTCCATTCTTTTCCGCTCACGAAATTATATTTTGTTTGATGACTTCTCTAAATTAGACGCCGCAAAAGCCGCAAAACGTTAACGACACTCGTTTTAAAACATCTCAAGACTCGCCATGACATTCCCCGCAGTTGCATGTTATTTATCGTTAAAATAATACTAAAACTTCTTTGTTTGGTCATGAAATTTGCTTGAAAGGCCGGCTAGATACCTTCTCAACATTCTCGGCATTCAAGATACATAATTCCGTTAGCCTGTGGGTAAAAATAACGAGAAAACCAAATGGCATCGGGCGTCCATCTTGGTGCTTCGCGCGAAAACAGAGCAGCAACTCTGCAACCGGATGTGATGTCATAAATCGGTGGATCATAGGTACACGAAACCAGGGCGGATAAAGGTTGGGCGGTGAAACGAGCGCTCCGCTCTTCATTTAATGTGTGATGCGGAGTAGTACTGACACGAGCGCTCTTTCCGCGCTTCCGGTGCGCTTGAAGGCTGGCGAAATTTTCCTTTTTGCAAACCGGAAATCCTATTTTCTTTCTGCAATTTCAGGCTACAATGTTAAATAGATAAATTCGTTTCATAACAATATCAATAAACAGTTTCATATGTTTGTGTCTGTACGTCTATAAGTCAAACTTGTTGGTCGTATAATGCCAAAATTTGAGTTTAATTTGAAAGTGTTGAATACCTCCTCCTTCCACTGAATATCACCTAATCGTCTTTCGCCGTTTCGTTTGCAAAAGCTTAACACTTCTTAACCTCAATTTTTGCATATGTTAAAGGGGGAAAAATTTTATATAACATAACAAAAAATTAGATTGATATATATTGATATAGTGGCGTTGTACTTCTTTAAACTTTGCTTCTCGGGTGAAACGCGCCATGGCGATTCGCGCAATGCGTTGCAAATCCGGCAACCGCATGTAAACAAAATTTATTGAGGTTAGTTGTAAGGTTTTTCCTCCGTTTTTCTCTCTAAAACAAAACAAGGTAAACAGTAAAAACTGAGGGGAAACTAATTTTGAAGTTTCGAAGAAACAGAAAGACGTATGAGATGTTTTTTTCAAATTAAAAAGAAGGATGATGGTGATTGAA
Source organism: Porites lutea (assembly GCF_958299795.1). NCBI lineage: Eukaryota > Metazoa > Cnidaria > Anthozoa > Scleractinia > Poritidae > Porites > Porites lutea. The sequence continues at coordinate 17,225,248 of NC_133202.1, forward strand.
ATTAGCATAATTTGACCTTGCGCGAGCTGCCCGCATTTATAAAATACACGTCATCTAGTTATGAAGTACGATCTGCTGTTTTTGCCATGGATGACATGGATGAGATTTTCCTTCGTGTTTTAGACAATACTTAGTTGTTTTTGTTTTGGAATAACATCGACATCGGCGAGTAGCAGAACGAAAATATAATTCAGTGGTAGAGTCATGGAAGTAATAAAAGAAACCCTTTGAAAGAGATGTTTGTCTACTCCAGCTAAACCTCCCGCAAAAAATAGCAACATTTGCCTCTCGGAGACAGCGTACCAGCACAAGGAACGAGGAAGAAGTGCAAGAAAACAAATCAAGCTGCTATAATTCAGTGACAGCGGCAGTGTCTATCGTAAAAACCACATCGCAAGCCCTGACCGAAGCCGAAAACAAGCGACATTCCTAAGCAGAGTCCCAGTCCACTGCATCACACCTTTTTGCTCGGACGCGCTCGTTTCACCGCCCAACCTTTATCCGCCCTGCACGAAACAAGTACCGAACGCTATTGGAGTCGTGGGCCCCCCCCTGGGTAAAGTTAATAATTAATTTACAAAACCAAGCATTTCCGCATCTGAAAAACTACTGTACCGAGCTATACAAAGCTACGTCACCAGGAACTCAAGAAAAGGCAAACGAAACTGCTTAAAACTACCGTACACATAAATTTTATCCTTATTATTTTTCCATTCTAGTGTCCTCGAGCAACGCTCCTCCCCCTAAAAAACGGCTGCGAACTAATGTCCCCAGTGCTTAACAAAAAATGGAGTTTTTCTTGTCAGTAATTAACAGACAAGAGCTACTGATTGAAAAAGGGATGAGAGATTACCCTTCCCTTCCCCTAGTAATGAACATAAAAAATCTAAAACCTTAAATATTTACAAGTTATAAATAACTTTTTGATACGCGAAAACATTGAAGAACTGCTTCAGGAGTATCTTGAGCAGAAACTTACAATAACTTGCCAAGAACGCAACAATGGTGATCCAGCCCGCGTCATCTTTTTTACCAAACCCGAGGGGCAAGGCACAGAGGTATTTTGTTTCAGTTAAGAACCACCCTTCTTGGCTCCAGGTCAGGATCTATTACCGCAAAGTATGTTGCCAAAATCACAGAAGGAATGCAACACAAAGTTGGATATAATCAGTCATGTGTTCCTAGGTATTACAGGTAACCCAGTAATACCCAATAATTAAAGACTACATAACACAACAGCCGAAATACAAAGCTTCTTTACAAATCTGTGATAAGCTTGATACATACACATAGCCTTTATTAACGTGTCTAATCGTTCTAGAGCCTATTAGCACTAATTGGGGACACCTTTAAAACTAAATTACCTCATTAAATGAAACTAATTAAATACTATAAAACATATAAAAAAGTAGGAAATTAACCGGATATGTGCAGATTTGGGGCCGGATTGTTCACTTTCTGTTAAAAGCACCAAATTTTCAGGAATGACAGAACTAATTATGACTATTAATATGTGATATGGTGCCATTGCAAATTTTTCTGTTAAACTGTTTTTTGGAGTGAAAATTAAACTGGTCGCCATTTTGACCGGAAGTAAATATCATCTAACCGAAAGTACACAAAATTAAGCACTTCCTTAAGCCAAAATGACGATGAAATTGTTTATTATGTATAAACTAATCGTGTCTATTAATATGTGATATGGTACCATCGCAAATTTTTCCTGTTAAACAGGTTTTTGGAGTTATTACTAAAAAGGCCGCCATTTTGACCGGAAGTAAGTATCACCTAACCGAAAGTACACGAAATTTAGCATGTTAAGGTCAAAATGACGACAAAATTGTTTGTTCTATGTTTTTCCGGATATTTATGTCGTATAAAAAAGTCAGCCGTGTTACAAATTGGCTGTTTGAAAAAGAAAACCGGAAGTAAAAGCGGGATAACATGGAAAATGTAACTCATTCAAACAAGAGAGAATTCTCTCTTGATTCAAAGCAATTCATTTCAGTAGTGAATTTTAAAAAATGTGAAACAATGATTCACATTTTTAAGCATAGGAAAGGCCAAACATACGAACAAATTTAACTAGCAAAAAACAGATTATTTCTTTTTACTCGTTTTAACCCTATAAGTCCCAAAAGTGACCAACATCAATTTTTTCCCGACAATATCCATACAAGGTCAAGAGATTAGGGTTTTAGAATTAGTAAAATTATCACCCAAGAGGAAATGCTTTGATATTTTATCAAATTCTCTCAACTTATCCTTTTAAGGAAATGTATAGAGACCAGTTTGAAGAATTTGAAGAATGCTGGCCACATATGGAGTCAGCCGGCACTGGTATCAAGCACCTCGGTTTCTAGTCTGCAAGATTGGGGCTGGATATCTCTAAGAGTAGAGTGGCGACTCTCCTGCACACCACTGTCAGAAATTACAAAGTTGAGGGTGGAACTAGTCAAGTACGCTCGTAAGAAGAGCTGTGCCCAGAGGAGTGATAATCGTGAAAGGCAATCCCAAACTCTTTTTTCGATTACAAGCACTCGTCTGCATGAAGTATCAAGTATCAATGAAGTATCTGTTCTTCTTCGATATTCTGTATCATAGCCAAAGTAGGCTCAAGTTTAGTAATGGATTATACATGATGAAAATAGTAAATTAAGTGTATACATTAGATTAAAAGAAAATATTAAAGTTTTGAAAGAAAACTAGCGGGCACAACAGAAGTTTAAGCTCATTAGTAAAAGTTCCGACTCTGGTAGTTTTACTTCCGGTCTAGCTGGCGGTTACTTATATCATCTCTATTCTACTTTTTTTTTTGACAATTTGCATTGAAATAATATCTATGTGTATGAAAAAACAGCTGCCTTAGGCATTTCCTGACATTTTCTTATTCAAGTTACTAAAATTCAGACGTTTAAAAGAAAATGTTAATTTCACTTCCGGTTCAAAATGGCCGCCATTTTGAAACTCTTATTTTCCGCACTTAAAGGACTTTTTGGCGATGGCACCATATCCTATCTTTTTTAGGGCCTTAAAAACTATCATCATGCCAAATTTCATGCTTTTAACAGAAAGTGAACAATTGAAGCACACTCTTTTACACTTTAAAACTAAGTTGTAAATTTTTTCGTTAACACTTTAAAACTAAGTTGTAAATTTACAATATAAAAACTAAATACATATATGAGCTCGGATGCTGAAATAAATAAGTAAATTTGCGTACGTCCAGTCAACCTAAGCATAAGCGGCATTCACTCCCACATCCGTCAAGAAATGATGTTACATCCTTTTTACGTATCACTGTCCTAAAAGTTGTCAAAGTTCCAATATATAATCTCTCTCCTCCTTGCTTAATTTTGACAACAATTGTGGTCCCAAAAATCTGAGAAAATGTCTTCCATAAGCCAGTAACAGTTTTAAACCGAGGTAAGACAAAATTTGCATTTCTTAGGTTATTAAAAACATCCGCAATTTGGTTCATTGTTAATTTGTTTTTTACTTTAAACATCAAAATGAGTATATCCTGCAACCTCCTCTTTTGTTAAGTGGTTAACTTAGCTCTTTTCAGCAAGGTGTTATAACTTTCGGTAGTAGTATTATACACTAATCTTAAAGCCCTTTTTTGTAGACGCTCCAATTATCAGAAGCCGTGCGAAAATGCCACACTAGGTGGCAATAGGTAAGGTGCGGCACGATAGCCGATTTTTACAAAAGTAACTTGGCATTGACTGAGATAAGATTTTTAAGCCTTCTTGGTGGTTTCTTGGTGTTGCGGATCACGAAATAACGTCACCTTTATTTTTTTTGTGTTTCTCACTATCAGAAGGTTCAAGTTTTTATTCAACCTTTACAAATCCTCATTTCGGCAAACAAATGCAAAATTTTGTCGGTTTGTCAGTACCGACAAATTCACTGACAAATTGTGACTTAATTAAGCAAGGGTTCAACTAACATGAACCGACAAACCGACAACTGACAAATTTTGTCGGTTTGACAGTAGCGACAAATTCACTGACAAATTGTGACTTAATTAAGCAAGGGTTCAACTGACATGAACCGACAAACCGACAACTGACAAATTTTGTCGGTTTGTCAGTACCGACAAATTCACTGACAAATGTTGACTTTATTAAGCGAGAGTTCAACTGGCATGAACCGACATGAACGGTCAAAGGGCCAGTAAAGGAAAAACGGAAGTACACGCATGATGTTGCAGGCACGATACGAGTTTAATAATCTCGTTTTTATACAGTATCATTCCCATCCCTTTCACGTAATTTTTGGGACCAAAACCAATGTGAAACCACCATGATAAGGCCTAGGAGCACAATCGACAAAACTCAACAATATATAATACATTTCAAGTGTAAATATAGCCTTAAAGTCTAATCGTAGATCTAATAATCTCATTAGGGCCATTTATACGAGGAAAAATAAGACGCGTCTTAAACAAGACGCGAACTTTCCGTATAAACGGCACATTTCGTCTAAAATAAGACGCAGCTTAGCTAAGACGCGTCTTATTAGACAAGACATGCTCGTATAAATGGTACAGTTCGCGTCTTATTTAAAGGGACAGTGTCCCGATTATGCGCACGCGCGAGCGTCATCTGTTTTTTCTTCAAAAGACAATAGAACTGTCAAATTGACTCGACAAGATTTCCTTCCGGACCGCACCGCCGACAGAGATTTGTTGTTTATATTCTCAAGTAATATTTTAGACTTTCGAAGAAGTCTTTCGTCTTATATAAAAATTTGGCTCGCGGTTCCAAGACTCATCGCGATTTTATCGCCAGCTGGGCCGCCTCGCGACCCGAAAATCTCGTTCCGCTCGCTTTAAAAACATATTTTCTAATTTGAAACTCGTGTCAGAGGTCAATCGCTCCAAGTCCAGTAATATCTGCCTGATTTGCTCGCGTTCTAGCCTCAAACGTTTGAAAGACATCAATAAAAATGCAATCTCAACGCTATGAATCATCACAAAGATTAGTCAAGAATGATATTATGACTCATGTCACTAGTTTTTCGAAACGTGTAGCGCCTGTTTGTTCGATTTTGTCGGCCGTAAGGAGATTCATTTAAAAGTTTACTAACGCGTCGTTGCAAAACATTCTGCTTCACGAAGCTCCCCTCCACAAGATCTCCTCAGTCACATCAATGTCTCAACGGTTTCTTTCTTACAGTCTTTATTGTTGCTGTTTCATTTCTGCGTATTCCTTTCACAATTATCTGAGCTTGTATGGAAGCTAGCAGAAGAAATAAGCCTTGAATCGGCATCAAAGTGCTTCCAATCTTTTGGTCCTCCGGCCAACGGCAATAAAAGTTACGCCAAAAACTCCAGATTTTGCCCAAATAAAAACTTAACAGGAACAAAATATCATTGATCTATAATCCTGAGAAGTTTTAGTGTCGTATTGAACCCGGCCAAGCGCGATGCAAACGGATTTTTCAAGATTCTCTTACTCTCCTCGCATCTTTTGATTTCGCGACATCCTGTCCAAAAATCAAAGTTTGGTGCATGCGCAGTAACGGGATACTGTTCCTTTAAGACGCGTCTTATTTTTCCTCGTATAAATGGCCCTATTTTGTGTTTGCGCACTCCCACATTTCAATTGAAGCCATTCAATGACAGCGTAGAATGGCAAGTATATGACATTCCTGTTGTCAAATAAAGTATCACTATAGAGCCTCTGTATGGGCACTTGCCGACAACATCTTTTTTTCTTATAATAGTCAAAAATCAGTTCAAGAAGGGAAATGGTGAAAACATCTTTTTTTCGTTTCTCGCTGGCCGTCACCAAAGTGTTAACTGATACATATGGGCTTAATTGTTAAAAACGTTTTCAAGACTTGAGATGCGGCCACATCAAATCTCTTCTTCATTTCAGGAACTAAAAGTTGTTCGTTTTCGGTTTGTCGGTTCACGTCAGTTAAACTCTCCTTTAATGAAGTCAAAATTTGTCAGTGAATTTGTCGGTACCGACAAAATTTGTCGGTTTGTCGGTTCATGTCAGTTGAACCCTTGCTTAATTAAGTCACAATTTGTCAGTGAATTTGTCGGTACTGACAAACTGACAAAATTTTGCATTTGTTTGCCGAAATGAGGATTTGTAAAGGTTGAATAAAAACTTGAACCTTATGATAGTGAGAAACACAAAAAAAATAAAGGTGACGTTATTTCGTGATCCGCAACACCAAGAAACCACCGCCTTTTTAATACTCCGATCATCCTGCCAACATTCTTATACACACTACGTATATGATCTCTAAAGTTTCGGTTTTCATCTAGGTTTACACCTAGGATCTTGATGGATTGTGACTGTTCGACTTTTTCACCACATATATCCCGTTCAACGTTCCTTTCTCCTTTTGGATTTCCCAAAACCATAGCTTGATATTTATCGTAATGGACTTTTGAAAGAGTATCTTGATACCATTTAGTCATCCTCTCTCCATTGTCCACCAGTATCTTCTCCACGCTTTGTAAATCTTTGTTTGGTATTCATGGACTCCCTCTTGTGTCTTGAGGAATTGGTGTTAATTAAATGTATAAGTAAACTTTCACTTCCTGATCATTCCTCGACCACGTCCAGCCATCTTTAGTGAGTGTTGATAAACTGGGTTCTTAACACCTGCAATCAAACATTTTAAAACATTGATAATATATGTATAAACTCTGGGTCACTCATAATGAAAATTGTTGTAAGATTCTTCCAAAACTAATGCCCCAGTGAAGTGACATCAAAGTTAAACACAGGAATGTGGTCCTAGTCTTCATTCCTCAGTCTAACAACTTTACGTTTTACACTAAAACAAGAACGCTCTTAGTAGCGTTGAGTCTCGCTTGCTTGGAGATAAGTTTTGTTGTCAAAGGCGCCGGTGCTGTTATACTACTTTTTCGTTTGGAATACAAAACGAGTGTTATGTCATAATGTAAATACTCAAAAGTAAAAATTGCAAGGAGTGACAGGCCGCACAACTTAGCCTCAAACCGGTGTGAGACCTTTGAAAACCTTCTACATATTGATATTGATCCATTGAGGAGTACTCTTTCAGGGATTTTACACTCAAAAAATTGAACGATGAGTTTTATCGGTATCAGGGGCCCCTGACTCTGTCAGTATAAATATACATAGCTTCTTTGTACCGGACAAAAGTACGGCTCGGTACAGTATATGTTCAGCACAGGAAAACTGTGTAAGTTTAACAGAACCTTATACAACACACAGTTAATTCAGTTTGCGCGTATTCCTGCTGAATTTGTTGTCCGTTTTATAAGATATCAATACCGCTTGAAAGTAATTACATTTTCCATAGCTGCTTATTATCTACTTTAAATATCTCCGTACAGTCTCAGAGTACAATGTTTAGAGTTGTACACAGCATGCATTTTAGATAGATAGATAGATAGATAGATAGATAGATAGATAGATAGATAGATAGATAGATAGATAGATAGATAAGAACTTAGATAGATAGATAGATAGACAGATAGACAGACAGACAGACAGACAGACAGACAGATAGGTAGGTAGGTAGGTAGATAGATAGATAGATAGATAAGAACTTTACTTTAGCACGACAAAAAGATCAACATTGCTGGTGGGGTCGTACTGAAAGCAAATGTACAGTTAAAAATTAAAAACTGTTAAAGTTTTTTCTTTTATTACAGTATCACTGGGATAAAGCGTTTAATTTTCCCGGAAAATTTCACTTTCTCGTCAAAACAATCACTGACTCAGACAGACTCGGATTAGTTTACTTGAATTTAGTGTTCAGTACAGCGAACGGGGTTATGTTCTGTGAAATGTATCTACAGTCTGCGGCCCACATCACCACTGGTCCACCATTTATTTATTCATTGTATTTTCAAGTTCTTTTTAACCGATCCTCGATCCCTAATTCCTCGATCCTCATTTTTCAGTAAACCTTGAAGTTTTGCTGATTAAGATTATTCTTTTTTTGTTCGACCACTGAAGTGATCAGTTGTTCCAAGATAATCAACACTTTCAAGCAATAGATTTCTTCGACCAACCCGTTCCGGAAAAGCTCGATATGGGATTTCTATTCTATGGACATGAAGTGCTGCAAGCAGAGTGCGCGGATAGTCAGGTTCAAAGCTACCCGTATAAACACATCTGTGACACATACGTAACGTTAGGGTGGATTTCCACTGACGCGTTTTTGGCTCCGCACGTTAACGCACGTAAATTTTAATCACGTAAATAAAACAGAGCTAAGATATAAAGTGTTGAGATTAAACGTCAAGTTGAGCGAGTTTCTACTTTTACGCTTACATAATTGTACGTGCGAACTTTCATACATTGCCTCTATTTTTTTTGCGAACGCAAATTTTACGCACGTACGCACGTAAAAAGTACGTGGATACTTAATTTATCAAGTATTTATAAAGTGCAACACGACTTCACATCTTAACAACTGCGAAAATCTATCAATTAAATACATAAAACAAAGTGAATCTATTTAACCGTAGATTTCCGAAAGTAATTGCGACAATATTCTGAGAAACGTAACGCCTTAAGGTGACTCGACCCAGTTTTTTTTGGGGGGTACCATCCTACTTTGAAGCTCTCTGGTATCCCCACCTTTACTTTTATCGTAAGTCTAACACATAGAATGGATAACATATAGATCAATCTACAATATAACATAAAATTTTTGGCGATCGGAGTAAATGTCACGTGGTTATAATGCCACGCCCCTTTGAGGTCTGAGTCGAAAATCTGCTGTTGCCGGCATTTTTTCGTGAAAATCTCTCGGCTACACATAGTGCGCATTAGTGCCTTGCGCTGAACAGAGTTTCACCAAAATCGCAAAGACCCAATTCGAGAAATTCAGCGGTTTCCAAATTTAGGTCATAATTTATGCGAAAATGATAAGCAAACTTTACACGGATTATATCTAATAAACTATGTGATTCATCTCTGTATTTTGGGCATCCTTATAACAGATGGGTCCTTGCAAGTCAGCAAAACAATTTAGGGCCTTGTAAATGCGCGCGATTTCGAGCAAAGCAAACATTTAGAAATTATAGTTTTCGCTATTTGTTGACGTATGTCAGCGTTTAAGAGTCAATCTCACGAAAAAAGCATTTTCTTAAAAATTCGTAGTTTTTTTTCCTTCAAATTTTTTCAGGGCCACAATTGATTAACTAACAACCCGGACTCTGAATTTCATGGTCATTGAAAAACTGTGACATTATCTTCTATAAGCCCAAACTTGAGTAAACATTGAAGATTTTTAGCGTTTTGGCTTAGTTTGTGCTTTGGGAGTTGTCTATTGTTTCTAGTCTGTCATTATACAGCATTCTTGTCCAGCACGCGTGCAATGACCGCGCTTGGCTGACTTCCGAATATGATAATTTTGGTACAGTGAGACAGGCCATCCCGTGATACATAGAGGTTTAACTCACAATTTTTCATCAATTCTCGTGCTTCTTGTGCCTTTGAAAAAAAATCAAGAAGTGCTACACACTAAATCTACTTACTATTAAAAAAAATATCATTTTTTCATAGGTTTAATGCGAGCCACGGGAATCCCTTCTATTTTCTTATACTAAATTATCATATCTCGATGAGCATTCGGAAGTCAGCCAAGCGTGGTCATTGCACGCGTGCTGGACAAGAATGCTGTATAATGACAGACTAGAAACAATAGACAACTCCCAAAGCACAAACTCAGCCAAAACGCTAAAAATCTTCAATGTTTACTCAAGTTTGGGCTTATAGAAGGTAATGTCACAGTTTTTCAATGACCATGAAATTCAGAGTCCGGGTAGTTAGTTAATCAATTGTGGCCCTGAAAAAATTTGAAGGAAAAAAAACTACGAATTTTTAAGAAAATGCTTTTTTTCGTGAGATTGACTCTTAAACGCTGACAAACGTCAACAAATAGCGAAAACTATAATTTCTATATGTTTGCTTTGCTCGAAATCGCGCGCATTTACAAGCCCCTAAAGCGTTTTGCTGACTTGCAAGGACCCATCTGTTATAAGGATGCCCAAAATACAGAGATGAATCACATAGTTTATTAGATATAATCCGTGTAAAGTTTGCTTATCATTTTCGCATAAATTATGACCTAAATTTGGAAACCGCTGAATTTCTCGAATTGGGTCTTTGCGATTTTGGTGAAACTCTGTTCAGCGCAAGGCACTAATGCGCACTATGTGTAGCCGAGAGATTATCACGAAAAAATGCTGGCAACAGCAGATTTTCGACTCAGACCTTAAAGGAGCGTGGCATTATAACCACGTGACATTTACTCCGATCGCCAAAAATTTTATGTTATATTGTAGATTGATCTATATGTTATCCATTCTATGTGTTATACTTACCACAAAAGTAAAGGAGGGGATACCAGAGAGCTTCAAAGTAGGATGGTACCCCCTAAAAAAAACTGGGTCGAGTCACCTTAAAACACCACAAAATAGGATTTCCCCGCTACAAAATTTTCTCATCCTACTTGGGGATATTTCCTTTTTAATCAGTGCCTGCATGTCGTGCATAATTACACGAAAATCAAGGGCCTCCATTCGAGGAAAATTACGTCATTGCCAACTTACATGCGTCATTTCAGTCGTCGCCGAAAATATACCGCATGCTCATCACGAGACTCATTTGCATCCAGTGAAAGTCGCCACGATCCTTATCCCCAGTTTCCACGGTCTTCGCAAGGAACGCGTGGCCTACAAACTAGGTCCCACCGACAAAAAAGAAACGACTGCATTTTTAGAGTCTCGCTCTGCTTACAAGTTCTCATTATGCCAAATCATGAATTTTACCATCACATTGTCCCTTGTGAAATTGAATGACAAAAAAAATTAAGGTAGAACGAGGGGCAAAATTGTACTCCATGCGCACTTTAAAACAGACCCCAAACAGAGCAAACCAAGAGTCCACATAACAGGGGATTCATAAGGAAACGTGACTAATAGAAGTATTATTTCAATACAGTAAAAACCCGCGTATAAGAACCTAGTGATTTAAGAACCTACAGGCTGAAATTTTGCATTTTAATACCCAAATATATAAGAACCTATTCAGCCTGACAAAGAAACATAGGTTCTTATATAAAAAAACACTCCAGATTTGATGTTCAAATTCTGGATTTTAATTGTGACAATTTTTGAAGTGTAATGCTTTTTAGTCTTACCAATAAAATATTATTCCTTCCATAAAACTTTGCTGTAGTTACAAATACAGTCATAAAAACTGTACAGTACATTTAAAAATCAAAACAGTTTTTTAAATACAGAATATAAAAAAAAAACAGGACTTTTCTCTTGGATCTTGATTCTGTAAGTGCCCAGATGTGATTTTAGTGCATGTGACAAAATATCAATAAAGTAAAGAATGCACATGTCGTCCATGAAGTTTTTCTTTGTTTATCTGACATGCGTAAAATTCCAAACCCTATTTAAATACTTTCAGGTTTCTCTAAGATTTTTCAGTTCAACTGTAACACTGATACATGTAACCAGAATAAACAATTTATGGTTCTGCTTCTGTCTTTAAATCCTTTAGTGGTTCTGATCCTGATGATTGAAATTTTGAGGTCGCATGTGGTTTCTCTCTTCTTTATCCTTGAGACCAGCTTTTCCAGGTACCGCAAGTTCCCCGACAATTTGTAATCCACTGGAAATTCCAGACCTTTGCTTCCTCCTTTATTATATCGAACACCGATACACTCAGCCTCCACTTCCCCAAAATCACGAATATATCGGGCAAACACCTTTGATAGTTCTATTGGAACATGTCCAACAACTTTGCCTTCCTCATTGTTGACAGCAACGGCGTGTTTGCCGTGCACATTGTCGAGTTCTCTTTCGCACATCAACACTTTGACAACGGTCGAATCTTTGAAACATGCATGACAAACTCGAACACTAGCCTCAATAAAGACTTCGTAGTCATCTGCCATTGCTCCAGCTTGCTTATGGTTGGTTTTTGAGAAATAAATATCGATTTAGCACGTGAAAGCTTAGATTTTACCAGACGAAATAGCCGGGCGAAATAGCAAACACGCTGTGATAATTTCTGCAAGGCGTTCTTTGTGTCACTTGGAAGGCCGCTGGCACGCAGTGATGGCTGGCTCTTCGCACCTTGATTTTTCGCTGATCGCTGCACATTTTAGCCTTCCACGCAAATGTTCTTAGGGGTTCGTCACGCGTTCCTACCCCACGAACGTGGGAGGGGAATGATTGCGTGACGAACCCGTAAGAACGTCTGCGTGGGAGGCTCATGCACATTTCTGTTCCAAGCGGGTTTGTGTACTTCTAGAAAAATGAATCGAACTTTATTCGACTGTGGTTTCCACAAAAAAGTTGAACTGAGAAGTGGAGACCTATACAACATCACAGAAATACTGCATAAGGCTAAGCACCTGAGGTTCAAGCATCCTGAATGCAGCGCAGACGACAGTGTTCAAGAAGGCTCTGATCAAAGCATAAGCTTGCAAATCAGTAATGATGTTCAAGAAATTGAGGGAAGAATCACCCGAGATGACAGTTCGCGCACTACTAAAGGCGAAAGCCGACGTGGAAGTTCTAACCGCAAATCCTACACGATAGAGTTTAAAAAGCAAACTCTTGATCTTCTAGATTCAATGAGCAACGCCGAAAATAAATGGAAGAAAGTCGCTGAGGAAAAACAAATCAGCAAGTGTCTCGTTATCAAGTGGAATAAGGCCAGGGACAAAATCCTTGCGGAAGTAGCACGCAACAAACGCAAAGCCAATGCAGGAGGGGTGAGAGAGGTCAGGCTCAGGAGAAAGATGGTTGCGAAAAGGCCAGAAACAGCGAAAGATACCCGCTTGCAGTAAAATTAGTTCTCACAGAATTCAAGCTCAGGCGAGCGAAAGCGAGCAAAATCTCCAAGCTGTGGATTTAATCAAAGATGAAGAAGAAAATCGAAAGTTGCTACGGAAAGGAAGAGGCGAATAAATTCAAAGCCAGCGACAACTGGTTTCAGCGATTCAAGCGAAGAAATAATATCTCTTTGAGACGAAGAACCAACAAAAAAACGGCATTCTGCAGATGATGCCAGAGAGACCATTCAGGAATTTCATAGGAATTTAAGGAGAGCCGTCCAATCAAAAAGAAGGAGGAGCAATGCTGTTCCAGACCAAAAGTACGGACAATGGATGCCAAAACAAAGGTACAATGTTGATCAAGTCCAGTCAGTCCTTCTACCTTTTGTTGTTGAGCAGGACAGGACTTATGATTTTTGGACTTGTTTCGACAACAAGGCTTGACATTTTTGTAAATGCTTTACAATTATAGCATATTAGTTCTATTGCAGTTCCCTGAATGCTATTACTATAAAATAACTTTTGCAAATAAGAACCTACCAAGAACCTAATCAGCCTGTTATTGGAAAAAAACACTCCAAAATATAAGAACCTGTTCAGCCTGAACTCCAAAATTCTAGGTTCTTATACGCGGGTTTTTACTGTAACTGAAATTTTTTAAAAAGTGAAAAAAGTAATATTTTGGGTCAGGCAAAATTGTTTTAGTGAACTAAACAAAAAATTAATTCCCTGACAATTTCCTGACCTGAAGTAACCACATTATTAAAAAGTCAAAACCTTATAAAAAGCAAAATGGAATCTGTTTGCTAAAATGGTTTTACCTTTTCTTGTCACTGTTGTCCACTCATCAGAGACAGCCTCGCCATTGGTTGCCTGAAAATTAACAGACAATGTAAAAATTTGATTAACAAATAGCCTTCTAAAAAGATCTTTTCTTGCCAGGCAGGTAAGGAGCTTTTATCCTCATGATGATATGGCCGAATAGAGCATATTCTGCTCCAAACCTTTTATCTGAACAATCCCAAAGCATGAATTGTCACCTTGGTGCATCTGCCTTGCCACTTGACTACCACCAAATGACTAAAAAGCATCATTTTGAGGGGGAAACTAATAGTGCCGACGCAAAATGTTAGCTGTTTTCTCAGGCTAATTTAAAAATTAGCCATCAACAAACATGGGCCTGATACATGGCTTGAATACCCACCCTTCCCCGCTGGAAGTCCTTCCACTAGGAAATTTGAGAGATCTTCCCATGACTTTGGAGTAAAAGTTGTTTACAGCATAATTTTTTATAGATTACAATTCAGAAAAATGATCATTACCTCAGGCAAGCTGAAGGCAGTTTCATCACCTCCATTCTGAGAAGGCTGTTGGGAGACTGGTGGACCAGCAGATGACATGGAAGAAGAGCTAGGAGGTTTAACTACTGGCTGCCCCAGCCCCCTCCCCCTGGGTTGCGGCTGCCCTGCTTGGGTCAGAAGATGTAACTCATGTGTTTCTCTTAGTCTCTGATGATCTGTAGCAGATCTTGCAGCCATTGGTTTGTTGGGTGTTGGGTCAACTGTTAAAAAATTATGACTTTAATATACACCTAATGACAAAATTAATGCCATAGAACAGGAAAAAAGAAAATTAAAAAGCTCCATGTAAATAGGAGTAAATAACTTGCTTACTACATTCAAGGATCTGGTCTGAAAAAAGGGTGGCCTTCAAAACAATATTTATGGTGGCAAATTTAACTTTTCTCGACTCAACTAATGTGAAATAGAGACATTATTAGCTATTGTTACTACAACAAACCTTTGAAAGTGACAGGATTTCATGCATGAATTTCTCCAAATCAGAAGCACTTCCTAACTAAAAAAAAATTAAACACAGGTACAAAACCCCAACTCCTTACAAGACTTCTTAAAACTTGTAACATCATCCTTATCTGTAGGTAAAGTTCTGATTTCATTTAATTATTGGTCTTTCATAATAACACGTAAAGTATTGATCACACTAACCCACAGGGATGTTGAGACCAAGCAAAGCGACCTTTGCAGCATCATGCCTGGCTTCCTTCTTAGTAGCACAGTACTTCATGTTAGTGAAAATCTGACCTTTCACAAACACCTGTGAACCATATCCACCCAGCACACCAGGTACTTCACTGTATTTGGGAACATTAATTCGACTTTTTTGGCAATATTGGTTTAAGATTGTAAGAAAGTCCACGAAGCCGCCTGGAATTGTGAAAACATAACAAGTAATCACAATTGACAGTCTTAATAGAATGTTATTGTTATATTAATTTGATTTCAAGTAATTTGGGGTTAACTTTAGGATGATTTTCAATTCCCTGTCTCCTAGCCCTAGGAGACAAACAAAATTGAGAATCAACCTAGATTCAAAATTTTTTACCTGAAACATACATATGAGGCAACTTGAAGGGAAAATCTACCAGTTTATCAACAGTGACTTTGCGCTTTTTTAATACACCCATTTATCTTCTACCGTAATATTATTTTTAAAAGTGGTTCAACATGTTCAGACCTATTATCTGGGTTTGTACCCTTTAATAAGTTTAAAAAAATTCCCTTACTTTGGAACACAGTCAACTACTGCTACTGCAGACAACTTGCAACATCAAGTTAGTGTCCATAGTAAGATGGCATAATACTGAATAGTTCAAATTGAACACTTACTACCTTGATATTCATGTTCGCTACTCAGTTGCTTAAACTTACTGGCATCTTTTCTCTTATCGTACATACTGCACTTCAATTTAAATGTTACTGTAGGAGGCAAACCAGTTGGCTACTTTACAAGCGTTCCCAAAGATTTGAACTCAAGACTACTGACAAAAAAAAGAGCTACTGGTAAGGGTGGGACTTGAACTCAGAGCCCCTGGATTATAGCCCAGTGCCCTAAAGGCTCAGGCATGCTTCCTCCTTATTTTTCCTTTGTTTATAAGTCAGTAAAGGAGGTAGATAATGAGTTTGAAATAAGGAAAATACAATTCAAAACCTGCTGTTCTACCTGATGTCTTGTTTGTAAGGACAGCATACTGAGTAGCAATGGCCTGTATTCTTTCCTCATCTGTCATCTGAGGTTCTTGAGTATTTCTAAAAAACCCAAAAATATAAAGTCTCAGATAAAATAGCCTGCATAGCAAGCATTTCCATGTGGTTTTGCAGCAAAGAATGAGGAACGACAGTCAAAGACTGCGCAAATATCTTTGTTTTAAATTTCACACTCTTTTGTTTGAAACATTTTATCACACATTATCATACCCCATGACAATGGAAAATAAAATTTAAATAAAGGATAAAATATAACCAAAACAGAAATATATCCATAATGGGACAGTAATAATAATAATAAAATAATTATATTTATCAAAATATTTCTCCGTTTCTGATTGGCTAGTCAACCAAATTTGGAAGAATCTTGCGATATGTGAACTGATGACATCAATTATGCAGCCAAATTGCCAGACTATTGAACTGTTAACCGAGAAGACCTAGGGACGAGGTTGAGTTGTTTTGGTAGTGAATACAAAATGGCAGAACATTTCCATCATTTCACGAACTATTGGCTAAAAACATAGCAAGAACAGTAAGAAAACAACTTGACTATGGTGGCCGAGCATTCCGCAAAAAATTTGGCCAGATTTGTGCTGTGATTTCAAAAACAAAAAATAGCCTGCGTAGCAGGTGTTTGGAAGTATAAAATTGGCGCAAGAAAGAACCAGCGCATGAGATAGACATACGAGAAGGGAGAGGGAGCGCCTGCCTAGTGGCCCAGGAAAATCGTTTCAACTCACTTTCTGGGAGTGCGGACATTCCCAATTGGTCGAGAGTTCTACTGAGGTAAAAAATGATCATGCTGGGCGAGAAAACTGTCAATCAAAGAAAACACAAGATTGTTTGCGAACATGTAGTACATGGAAAAGGCAGTTAAATACCTCTTATTAGCTGAGTTTTCAGTCCGTACTGTAAATTACAGACCAAGTTTTTTTTCCATCGATTTATGGCCCAAGCGCGAAGTGCGCACGCCATAAATCGATGGAAAAAACGAGGATCCGTAATTTACAGTACGGACCAAAAAAAAAAGCTAATAAACTGTTTATTATATGGCTCCTTCCTGTTTGGGGGACCGGAAACAAGTGCAGGACGCACAATTTGACAGTCATTTGACAGGCGTCAAAAAAGAAAGTTTTTATTGGCGCACGAAAACGATAGCACACAACAAAGGGTTTCCAAGAAAGTAAAAATTATTCGGTCAAAACTAAGAGCACTGTAAGTTTTAGCTCTTTAACGTAACGCTGGAGTATTTTGGAAACCGGACAATGTGTCTGTCTAGAAGTCGTTTCCATCTTTCTTCCTTTTGTCCTTGTAAAAAAAAACACTGCAAAAGGCAAAGAAGTTTTTCAAGGTAAGTTTGTTTTCATTGTCAAAGGATTCACTCGTTAATTGTTCTTGGGAAAACCTCTCTTTCTGCCAGTTCATTCTCATCTTCAATTATGATCTGCGTTAAAATTTTCAAACACTGACTAAAATTCTCTTTCTCGGTAAGGTTAAAATTCAGTTTCTACATCAGCTTCGTTCTCATTATAACAAAGCTAGGTTAAAATTTTGGAAAGGCAAAGTCAACATCCCAGTCCTCGGGGTTTACAGACATATTTTAAAATTTATTTGGTCAAAACTAAGAGCACTGTAAGTATTCACTCGTTAGTGTGACACTGGAGTCTTTTGAAAACTGGTCATTGTGTCTGGCTCGAACTCGCTTCTATCTTTCTTTCGTTGGTCTTTGAAAAAACACTGCAAATGGCAAAGAAGCTTGTCAAGATGACCGGTTGCAGGTATGTTTGTTATCATATTTGTCGAAGGAATTACTCATTTCTTTTAGGCAAAACGTCTCGAATCTCTGCCAGTCGATTTTCGTCTTCTTAACTGTGTACTGCGATAAAATTTTCAAACACTGACTAGAATCCTCTTCGATAAGATTACGGGTTAGTTTCTTCATCCCCTTCGTTCACAAATAAACACAGTTTAAAATGTTGAAGGCCAAAGTCAACATCCAAGTCCTCACGGTTGACAGCCTTCTTATAATTTTATTTAAACCTTTTTTCTGAGGTAAAGAGATTTAAAGCTCCAAAATGAGTATTTTCTTTAAAACTTTTGGTGCGCATAGCAAGTTACGGACCGCAAATTGACCAATCGCTTGGCGAAAACAGACTCAGCCATATAATAAGGTCTTTTATTATATAAACTGCAGTGTTTTACAAGATTTCTACCACCGAGAAATGTGGTATCTGAACACACGTAAAAATACGATATTTTTACATGTGAAATTATTGATATTTGATAGTTTGAGAACATTTTAACCATTTATCTTGTCTTTATATTTTGAACAAGATACCGGACATTTTTAATATTTGTATTTATTTTTTACTGTACTTTGTAGAGCTCCGAGTTTATACTGGAGTATTTTAAACAATGAATTACATTTGTCGGGTTCTCGACTATATGGCATGGTTTTGGTTTATGGAATAGCTGATTCTTGTTTATATAATAAACAGAATAATACATGGACGCTTGGAGATATGGAATTTATCTTCTTGTGTTCACATTCAATATCTATGTGAACACTCGAAGATAAATTCCATATCTCCGCGCGACCACGTATTATTCTCTATTTATTACACCACTTACTGGTACAGTCGACTCCTGATAACTCGATCCAACATGGTTCGAGTTATTGAGGGTAAAATTATATAGAAATGATCTGAGGGGTAACAAAAACTTCTTTGAGTTAGCGGGAGGTTTGAGTTATCGAGGGTTTAAGTTACCAAGGGTAAGGTTACAGTAAATGTATGATGGAAATCCAGGGGAAATCAATTTTGGTTCGAGTTAGCGAGGGTTCGAGTTATCGGGAGTCAACTGTATAATGGAAGTTCAGATCTTAAAGGTCACTTCAATGGGACTATGTGACTGTAATCTAAAAGAAAAGTTTGAGTGTTTAAACGGTATTCACAAAGGAACTATTTGACATCAAATATGCATTAGCAGAAGCAGCGACAGACAAAAGATTATTTTGTCCAATCATTGAAATGAAGATTAGAGGAAATATTCTTTGTTTAAAAAGAAATTGGCAGCTGGTTGTCCATGGAACGTATACCATCAAAACCTAGACAGGATTGACAAAATGAAACACTTACCAGGGGTATGAATTTGAAAAACCTTTCGCTATTGTTATTATTTGTTCGGAGGCGACCTGAGGTGCCATTTTTATATCTCATTACTGCATCCTATAAAGACCAGGGGCACCGAACGATAATATAGTTATAAACGACTTAAACAAAGCATTGTTAAACGTATTTTAGTATTTAAACGGTAGATATAGGTATATATTTATCCCCCCAAAATTTTTCATCTGCTCGGATTTCCTAGCTGAAAGTCTAGTGATTCGAAAATTAGAGGGATCAAAACTTACCTTTTTGAAAATTTCAGTCAGAAATAAGGCTTCCGAAAATTCTGGGTGACCTTTTTAAGGTAAAAATCTGTTAAAAATGGCCAATTATACATGATTTTTTAGATGTTCGAAAATCCTAGGAGAGGCAGGCAAGCAAGAAATTTTACATCAAATGTTCCGAAAATTCTAGATCTCAAATCGTCTTTGGAACAGATATTTTCCAAAAATTGACGTTGAGTGTCCCTGAAAGACTTCTTGGTACAGTTTGTGTTCTGAAGTTTAGGTCCGTTTAGTAAGACATGTCTGCTCTAAAAACGGCTGCCACTTTAAGTGGAAAAAGCAGTGGTCATTTTCCATGTACACGGTGATCTGTTGTATACAGTTGTGATTTTGTAATCTCAGAGAATAATATTTAGCTTTTTATAATAGATAGCATGCACTCTTTACAAGAATATTCACTTTTGACGTTGTTTTTTTCTTATTTATCATGCCTTTGGTTGAAACTGATTAATGCTGTGTGTTTCTCGTCGGTTTATTGTTCCATTGCTCTACTATTATCAGATAGCATAGCTGATCTTTATAACAGGTAAATGTATGGCACTTTGCCACGCTTTAATAGTTTTCTGTCAAAAATTTTGACTGATCACGCAGTGGCCGCCATGTAATTGGATAGGGGCGGGAAATAATTTTCATGGGCCTCTCAGGTAGCCTGCGTAGCTGGCGGTATTGTGTTGGTGTGATTAAAGTTTTGGCGGCGGAGCCACGATCCAATGGCGGCTCTGCCGCCAAATCTCGCTTGACTAGTACACAATACCGCCAGCTACGCAGGCTACCTCTAAGGCAGCAACTCCCTCTCTCCTCGCGTGTCTCCCTCACATGCGCCCATTCATTCTTGCACCCATTAATTGCTAGTGCCACCTATGCAGGCTACAAAAATGTTTTTTCTTGTTTAAAAATATGAAAAAAAAAACATTTTATTGTCAACAAAATGTAAATAACAATAGAAAAAAATATTTTTACAACCAAAAGGAGAATAACAAAACGTGTCAACAAAATAAAATAAATGCACTTGAAAAAAAAAAAACAAAACAAAAACAAAAAGCAAAAACCCTTAAAGACTACGACTGTAAAAGCATTTTGAACTTTCAAATTGCCGTGGAGAACGTGGCCAATAATTCGTGTACAACATCTTGAAAAGAAAATGAAAAAGAACAATTTGAATGACCCGCTGATCATTCTCAAAAAATTATTGAAATCCAGAACCGATCTCATGGCTCATCATACCTTTGACCAGCAGCCCTATCAGACCATGTTTAAAAGTCGGTCGGCGCTGGTTACTGCGCTTTCAATTCAGCGATTTAGAGGCCGGCAGTTACTACCTGTTATGGCTTATACAGGGAGGCTCTTCCTGAAAGGGGTACCTCTCTCAGGCTTCAGGTAAATAAAAAGGTAGCGATTTCACTAGTTCAAGTATACGAAAGGGTAAGGGAATATGTCATTTCAGTCTATAAAAAGGCCCAAAAGGGCTAACACAGGACGAAAAAAAAACAACTCTAAAGAAACCAAGTACTTCCACTTCGTGGGAAAAAGGGAACATATAACCCGTCTGCTGAAATCAGCTGTGGTGAAGACATTTCGGGGGCAGAGGTACATGGAAACTAACAACTGCCAAATTGCTACAAACAAATGTAACAAAATTAACACATGAAATAAAAGTTAAGACCTTGAATGAATACCGGCCTAGATTGATTCAAATTTGCAATGAACAACCAAATATATCTCAGAGAGGCCACCCACAATTCCTCCTAGCCAACTCAGCCTACTGGTGTGTGCCAGGAAATAGCCATTTCTGTCTGTTCCGTTATACTACACTGTCAGGAAAACCATTTTACAGCAGATAAACAGGATGCAAAGTTCTACACTAGGTATGTGAAAGGGGTACCATTTGTCAATGGAAAGTTATAAAAGGGGTACAAAAGAGGTAAAGGTTTGGTCCTCTGGGCAGAGCCCAGTACAAAACTTTGTTCAGTCCACCCTTCCCCCGACGGGTTCAGAGGATTAGAAGCGAGACAAGTGGTATACCTGCCTGTCTGCATTAAGTTTGGAATGAGTTGCACCCACACGAAAAAATGTTAAAAAAAAGGATCAGAAATGAAGCTGGTGATCCATGACTGTACCGCAAGAGATAATTATTCAGAGGCTCTCATCAGAGCCCAATAGCAAGCAACCCTTGGTCTCAACCAAAGGTCCTTTTGCCACAAAAGAAATATCAACCAAATACCACATAGGAAAGATAAAGTAAGTTCGCTGATATTGCCGTGCGGTTGTGGATCACTTCTTCGAAGTCCTGGGGGGGGGGGGGGGGGGGTATTCCTGGGAATTCCTGGTGGAGGTGTGCTGCCCAGTTCTCCAAATCCTGATCCTAGTTGAGACCAAAAATTGGCACTTTTCATACCTGTTTTGAGACCTGGCCTCCAAGAAATTTTGTCATCATTACTTAGATTAGAAAAGTAACAAAAAAAGATTTCTTAAAATCCATTTCATAGTCGCACATTTCTCTTTCTTTCTTACTCATTTGGAATTGAAACGACAAATACATTTATACACTTTAGTAGATCCCTGGAAAACCATGCCCATTTCACATCAAAATGGCGCAGAAACCCTACCCTTTAGGGCAGTACATACCTACATGGCTTATATAAGGGAGTACCCCTGCCCGCAGGTCTGAAATACTAGCTTCATTTCTGTTCCTTTTATTTCACATCTTTTCATGCGCCAGTGCAGCTTTTTCCAAACTTGTTGCCAATGGGGAGACAACGTATTCTTGAGAATTGTGCCTCTACAGTAGAACCTTAATAACTCAAACTTTGATAACTCGGACTCCCTTTTAACTCAAACTAAATTTCATTTCCCTTGACCAAAATTTCACTTAAATTTACCCCGATAACTCGAACTCCCTGCTAACTCAAACTGGTTTTAGTTTCCCTGGAGCTCTACTGTACTTGCTTTGCTTTTTATCCTCTGAATGGTCCTGGTGGAAAATCATAAAACAACAAACTGATCCTTACGACAAGGCGATGAAGAAGTAAACAAAAGAATAAAAAAAATTGCTGAATCAAAAGTGCAGTAACCAGCACCAACTCGACCAACTCGTAAACTGCTGACCATGGCCGTGGCCTTATAGGACAGCCGGTCAAAGATATGATGGGCTATGAGAATGCTTGGCAGGCTTCGAACATTTCATTTTCAAAATGGAAACAAAATGTTTGACGACAGCCTGCCATTTTCGCAGCCCACTATATCTGTGATCAAAGTAAAAGATGATTAGCGGCTGGTCGTTCCCACAGGTTTTTTTCATTTTCCATTTCAATATTTTTTTTCAATATTTTTCTATTATTTTGTTGTTTTCTCAAGTGCATTTATTTCATTTTATTTTCATTTTCTTGGTATGGTTTTTTAATTATTATTATTGTTATTTTGGTTGTAAAAATATTTATTTCTTTTGTTATTTATCTTTTGTTAACAATAAAAGAAAAACATTTTCTTTTCTTTCTTTTTTTTTTAAGTTGCAGCACAAATCTGGCCAAATTCTTTGTGAGAATGCTCGGTCACCATATTCAACGGATGACATCTGCTATTGGGAGAATATTTGCAGAACTGAACAACTCTTTATCTCCTAAACTTGCAAATAAACATGATGCTCTATTCATAGATGAACTTAACATCGATGGAGGTAAGCATGTTTAGCTTGTTTTTAAACTAGGAATTATTTTGAATGAATAAAAACCAATATTATTGAAAATGAGGCTTTTGCATCATTTGAAGAATTATGGAGATCTCGGAGGGTGATAACACCCTCTGAGATCTCCTTAATTAATTCTTCAGATGATATTCAGCCTCATTCAATAATAATTTTAAAAAAAGCTAATTATTATTACGATTGTATTATTATTTATTGTGGCTAATAACTGAGCCTGTTTGCAATGAAACAGAGAACATTACTAGTAGCAAGACACACTTACTCTTCAGCTTCCCTTTTCTCTTGCCGTTTTTGAGAACGTTTTAGGTTCTTCTTCTGTGTTGCTGTCAAACTAAATTGAAAAAGCCCTTTGTGGTTAAAATCATCTCAAAAAAGCTATTGAATGTTGCTAGAAAGTATTGATGACTAGTAATACAGCTTCATGAAATGAACAATACCTTTACGTGCCAATCAATTCAAAACTTCAAAATCCCCAATTACCTTAGACCATCACTTGTGCCCAAAAAGATGCAAAAGGCATTTTTCAGGGTAAGGAATTTGAACTGGAAGTGTCACGTTTAGAGAAATCTCTTTCCCCATATCTGAAAAATTTCACTCCCACCAAAAAGATTATTTTCAATAATAATGCTGTCCAAATGGATAACAGTTTTTCCTCTGGAAGGTAAACAATCAAGCACCACTCCCCAAACATAGTTAGCCTTGATAGTTCCACCATACTATCTGGATTTTACCATACAATGATGAAGTTTGTCAGTCATGAATTGTCTAGGACAGATTGGCAGGTCAAGTCAGGGGTGTCACCATCATGTCTGCCCTCGTACATCCCTTCCCAAATCAACCCTTCTTAACCCTGTGGGTAGTGGTTTCTCCAGGCCAGACGTAATGCTACGAAGGGAGAGAAACCACTCCGAGCAACCCTTTCATCACATGCCCTTCCACTGAACATGTGCATCCACATGACGCTTACATCAAAACGTCCAGTGAAATCACTTCCTTTTGTTTCACAGGAAGTAATAGGAACTTAAAGATCCAACTACAAGATGGCAATGAGAACATCAAAAAAGTATAGGTTTAATGAGCAAAACAACAACCTAACATGGGCATCACACTTTTTGGTACATGTCTTTGCTGTCTTTGCCTAACTACAATGTGAAAATGACTCATTCAGAGATTTATGGGGAAAGTAAACAAGCAAGGACTAAATTATATTTCTCTTACTGAATGTGGATATGGTCCCTATAATAAATTCAACTACACTAGGGTCTGCCTACATTTGACAAAGTAAGTGGGACCACACATTATTATATGACTGTTGTTACTCACCCTGAGGTATCAACTGGTCTAGAAGGAGCAGTGTGTGCTTGAAGCTGAACCTCTTGCATAGCTTGTACAATATCATATGCATCTTCTTGTTCATTAGATGGTTCAGACCTTGCTATTGAAAAGGGTTCACTAAGAGCCTCTGAAAATGCAACAGCACTTAATGTTATGATATTGCTGGTTCTATAACAGGCAAGATTATGCAATTCCCTTGTTCTGGTTGGATATCCAGGTGGCCAAGATGGGTATATCTTGCCTGCTCCGGTTTTGGTCCTGCAAAAAAAAGGTTTTCTTGACAAAGATCGTGATAAATACAGTTTTGACCACACTTGCTTGGTTAAGATGGGTAGATATTAGCCTTGTTCTCTCGCTTTTTTGTCACTTTTGTTGACCTCAACCTTATCTTGGTCCATAAAAACACAAAAATAACTGATCAATAATGCATATATATGTTTAATTTACCCCTTTGAAGAATGGTTCTTGCTCATTTGCATTATGTCAGGTGAAAGATAATAATCTTTAGGTTAGTTGAGGCTTTTTGTTGGTTTATTTTTGTTTCATTCCTGAGAATGTAAAACTTCAAATAAAAGTATCAAATACCAGACTCCCAGTCCTCAGTACTGTCAGGTTGAATTGCTGGTGTTGGCTGTGGTTGGCACATTCTCTTGGCT
Organism: Porites lutea; assembly: GCF_958299795.1. NCBI lineage: Eukaryota > Metazoa > Cnidaria > Anthozoa > Scleractinia > Poritidae > Porites > Porites lutea. Next base: position 17,250,289 of record NC_133202.1, read on the forward strand.
TCGATAACATCCCGATTGAAAACTGAGAAAGTGAAAACAATGAAGGGTATAAAAAATGTTAGGTAAAGCCATGCACTAGTACAAATGTATGTACAGTCATTAATGTCTTAAAATGATAGTTCAATCAATGGAAATTTTACAGGTGAATAATTATGGCTTTACCAGTACAGGACAATAAAAACAACGATTGTAACCAGATAATAGACCATGGGGACAAAACAAAATGTCCTTACAAAATATTTCAACCCTATATTAAGTGTTGTTTCAAAAAAAATTCTCCCAGTAGGCAATAAAAGAACACAACTTCCACAAAATAAAGCATTCCCAGGAACAGGCCCTTAAGTTTGCAGCTACTATCTAGACATACTTGGGAGCGATGGATGCTCCAGGACAAGACAAACAAAATTTCTCCCAATGTGTCCCTTCCTCTTCTGCATGGTGGTTTTGTACCATGTGAATGACTCTAGATGCAAAGGGCCTATTACACAGCATTCTTCCAACAATTCTCTGGCCCGAAATAACGGCCGGCCAACGGACAATGTCCGGACTGAATCTGATCGATGAGTTGACCGGTCATCCTTTCACCGGTCATGTTGACTGGTCACATTCAATTGTATTGAAATGAAACAAATTAAAATTTCCATGCTGTTCAGTTGTTTCAGTTGTTATCAGTATGTAGCAAGTCACTAGGGACCTTTAGCATCAGGTTTTTTGTGGGAAACGGCAAACCGCAAACCGCAAAATGTCACGTGACCACGGCCTTGCGGTCACGTTTGCAGTTTGCAGTTCACGTTTGAACCGCAGGAAGGGCTTCCAGCGGTAAGTGATTTACGACAAGGTTTTTTGCCACAAAAAATTGTACAGCCTCACGTTTAAAGGTATGAACTAGCTTTTTGTATCCGTTTGTGATGTGTTTGTTGGATTTTTGATCTCGAATCAATGAATTATTGCTATGTTTTGGGCGATTAGAGTGATGCACTTCGACTTGATGAAAACAACATAGCGGCCCTAAACAATGAACGCGTAGTTCAAATCAATTTTATATTCCTTTCTGCCATACTAACAAAGGAAAGTATTCTGTTCCAATCCATTTTTTTTATCTTGTTTCTGAATTCATAACTTAACTCAGTCTCTGTTTAGTTCCTATTTTTAACGTATCACTCCGCGAATATCATTTTATTTTGCTTATCTCTTTTAGACTGGGGAGCCGAGGCTTCATAAAGCCTTCTGGTTTCTTCTGGGCTCCCTTACAACCTTACAATTCCTTTATGTATTCTTGTATTGTATTGTATTTTCGCTCAATAAAAATGAACTGAACTGAACTGAACTGAACGCCTTGCTAAAGTTTAAAATCTCGGCAACGCGAAACTGCAAACGCGTAACTGCGGTTTGCGGTCTGCGGTTTGTGGTTTACCTCATGCTAAAGGTCTCTACTGTGTATTGCAGAACTTTGATCTGAAATCCTGGGAGAAATGCAACTATACCCATTGTTTACAATTCATGTATTGAAACAGACATCAGGGTTAACACACTTTCGGTCACAAAATTAAAAATATTTTCACTTTCACTAGTCAGGCAACAACACCAGTTTTGGTTCGTCGGCCCTTGTTTGAAATGAGTTATTTATCTTATAAATTTGACCAGCCAGAAACAATATGTGACCGAGCTAAAATGAATTTGGCCAGTCATCATGTCCAGAGCCTCTCCAGCAATTATTTCAAGCCCGATTCTATGCATATTTTTTTGCATGCTTTAAACGTACCTTCTTCAAGGTCCTGTCTGATAGTATCCTAAAAAACACACAGATAAAAGGTATTCCAAGAGAGTTCAGTTGGAAATAAGAGGTAGATACAGTCAAACCTCCCGTAAGCGACCCAAAATGCAAACACTTGGTGGTCGCTTACGGGAGGTGGTCACTTACGAGAGTCGGAATGCAAGGGAGAAATTTTTTAGGCAACCTAGAATGAAGTGGTATATTTATTCTAAAAAAATAATGAAAGTTTGATTTCCCCTGCCAATTACTGGTAATTTTTTTGACAAAATCATTAGCTATTCTATGTGACAGTTCATTTACAGAAGTGCACTTGTACATGACTACTTGTACAGAATCTCCCTAAAACGTCTTACGAACAAAAAATTAACTTCTTAAAGTCCTTAAACTGAGACCTGGAAATCTGAGTCTTTTTCTTAAGGGTAATGGCAGAAACTCATAAGGGGTTGAAACATGTAACTCTCAGATGTTTGCTTCGTCTGATGCTTGTGATTATTCATTTTCGAAAGTACCATATTTGGAACGAGAAGAAGAGATAACTGACCAATCAAACTTCGTAAACAATGTGACGTAGTTTTAATTCAGGTTCCCACGCCCGCTTAAAAAGATGGCCGACAAACGGGGGAAAAACTCCCGAAAGCCGAGAAAGCTTTCAAAGGTTGAAACCAGGAATCTTACCAAAACACTGAGCCGGATATTATTGCCTCACTACCCAGGCCAAACATAACATTATGAAACCCATTGAAGTCCTCGCAACTTTGTGAAGTTGTCACTTCAAAAAAACGATCCCTCGTTGACCCACTGCACGGTAAACTTATACTGCAAATAGGCTTTTAAAATTCTTATATTAAAAATCTAGAATAAACAGTAACAAATATTTTCGAATAAAATTCATTAGCTACGTATCAAAAAGTGTCCAAAACCTGACCCTGACATCTTCGCAAAAAGTAATGCGTGTAATAAATGTGAGAAGCATTTAAGCTTAAATTCAGCTTGGATGTTGAAGTCACAATCGTGTTTTGAGCTAATTTTATGAATGAACAAACCCAAAACAATAGACAGAGAAGCCGTTTCTCGAAAATTTGTATTCAAAATCTAAAAAGTTAATCCTTTAAAGCAATTGCCTTTGAAGAGAAAAATTTATAAAACGTCTATGAAACATTTAAAAATACATAAATTCCCTTTCAAAAACATAATTGTCTTGGCCATAGAGTGCAAAATGTACCTGAAAATTCGACAAAATACTTCAATGCCTTGGTTGCATTTAAAAACAGACCATGCGGGATACGTGGGAACTATCATAATACCCCAAAAAAACCTACTAAAATCAAGCTACCAAAAAAAAACAGTTGCCAAAATTTTCCTTCCCAAAAAAAAATTGCGAAATCTAACATTTCAAACCAAAAAAACCCTTCGATCATTCCTGTCACTTGAAATCTAGAGTACTCCAGCCCCCCCCCCCCCCCCCCCAACTCCCCCTGCCTGGGCACAAAGTATGCAGCACTTTGGTATGTGTCCCAACATGGTAACTACAGCTTTTATCTGAAAGATACCTCAGTTCAACAAATGTGCAGCCAGATACATGCTAACTTCAAGTGAGGGTTTTCACTATTAAAACTTATAACTTCATTTTACCAAACCCAACCCTGACAAAATTAAAAGCAGCCAGGCTAATTCTTTTTTTTTCTAATATTTTGGTGTCAAGTGCTGAAGGGAGTTCTTAAATCAAACTACTATATAGTCTTATTCACAGGAAAAAATAACGGATTCCCATTTTTGGAAATTTTAGGGTACTTAAAGAATACCGATAAAAATCCCAAATTTGGCAAAGTGAGACAAGTCCCAACCAGGGAATTCCCAACCAAGTTCCCTGATTGGGACTTGTCTCACTCTTCTAAATTTGGGATTTTTGTGGGTATTCTTTAAATACCCTAAAATATCCAAAAATGGGAATCTGTTGTTTTTTTCCTGTGATTTCTTTACATAGTACCTTGTATTCACATATGGTCAGATGATAGTCATACTCCTCAACTGGCACCTCGTGCCGGAAATGAAACAGACAATTTTTTCACGCTCCACTAGCATATTGCTGAAGAACAAAAATAATAATTGTAGAGCAATATGTTAGCATTGATACAATCTTTAGGGAGCACATCAGCCAAGGCAAGAGAATCAATGAAGGGGGAAGTGAACTGAAAGGAATTTTTGTCCATTCTTCTCATTGCGTTACAGCCTAATGTTAGATCCACTGGTGCTTTTGTGGTCTTTAATAACAGTTGCGTGCAAGAAATCAAGCCAACTACACAGGTTACAACAGAAACAACTATCAAACAAGTCCCCTAAATCCCAGTTAGAAGAGGTAGATATCGGGGCCCAGTTTCTGAAAGGCCGATTAGCACTAATCCAGGAAAAAGATTTTGTTCCCTTTTTTGTATTTACCCTCCTATGCATTGCTTCTAGAGAAACATTTTGTATAATAATTACTGTGTCTCAGACTAAAAGCTCAGCAGTATTTTGTAAGTTTGAGTTACATGCTCTTAGCAGGAATTTCATTTAATCCTGGGTTTAGCTTAACCATCTTTCTAGGAAATGGGCCCAGGGGGACAGTTGTTGAGAAGTACTTGACCCAGAGGGGACGACATGTATGCTATGTTAAATTTCTCCATCCCAGGAGAAAATTCTCAACTTTTTTTCACCCATTTTACAATCCCCGTGGTTAGCTCGGAGTCCCGTCCCTGGGGGAAGAAGATGACAAGTGCATTACTACTGGCATTGTGTGGAAATCTTTCAAGTCTTACAATTTTGCTGTGAGACTTACGGTTTTAAGGGCAATCCTGCGGTCTCAAAATGAGGCACAAAAATCTCATGGTAAACAGATTCATAAGCCTATGAAATACAGCTTTCCTTGAATATTCTCTATTTTGTCTCGTAAAACTGACTTTCTGGTACCACTTCTGTAGAAATCCACAGTTCTAAGGTGTATTATCATATTTGATTAACACCAGTAAATTCAAGTCTTATATGGAGGCTTCTAAGCTCTACTTTGCATTTTCTAACAAAGATGTTGATGTCGGCCTTGAGGCTCTTCAACCTGATTTGCAACATGTAGCCTCATAGTGCTGTGATAACCATCTGTTGATAAACCTGGATAAAACAAAGTTCTGTGTTTTTGGCACTACACAAACATTAAGAAAAATGCCAGTGCCCTCTCTTGTTTTCCTAGGTTAAGACCTTGCCCCCCAGTAGTTGCAGTTAAAGACCTAGGTGTGGTAATCGATAAGCACCATTTGTTTAACAACCATACAAGTGCACTAGTCTCAGACCTTTTTGGAAAACTCTGCGTGATCTGTAGAATTCACCACCTGTTGAATTTCCCCTCCTTAATGGGTAACATGAATGTGATTGTTTTCAGCAAATTAGTCTATTGTTCTTCAGTTTAGAGGGAAATAAAGTCAAAGCTCTCTCGAAAGTGCCCATCTCAGAAAAAGTGGTCAAACTAGAGCTGGTCACTTCCGAGAATTAGGTCTCATAAGCAACCGCATGCTGAAGCAATAGAGGGTGGTCGCTTACAAGAGCTTCAGAACCTCATTAGCAATTCATAAAGGGTATGTTAGGGTCTGTAAGTAATTGTTGCCACGCAGGCCAAGTGGTCACTATAGAAATGACCTTCATACAATACTGCACTGTACAAGATCTTAATCAACGAACCATTAGCGCAATGTACAGTTTCATTAAGGTGTTGACTTATATGAAAAAGACTCTTAGTGGTCACTTATGAAAGCTTAAAAACAAAGAAAAATTCCAGTTGGGTAATCCCAAAAGGAGTCCGACTTTTCGTTGAGGGGTTGAGGGTACTACATATTTCATGTTTTCTATTTTTTAAAACTTTTCTTGCATTTTTTAAGCGCCAGACATGTAAAAGTTTAAGCGCCAGAAACACAGAAGTTCACTTTTTATTAGTGCTGACCCAAAGTGTTGATAGAGGCATTGTAACAACTGTTTGCTTCCAAAAGAAAAGAGTCTAATCTTTGGTCAAGGTATTCAAAAAAATACACTGAAAATAATAAACACACTACTGAAAGACAAGAGAAGAGACCTTTATCTCATTTCTTCACAGCCTAGGCTTGATTTCCTGCTCTCTCAGGAGGAGCGTGGGGTCATTTCTCGAACAGTGGCTGGTAATTGAGTGTTTCCGCAGCCCTGACTAGCTTGTCATGTAATGCATGTTTCAATCACTGGTTGAAACATTTGTGGGGTAGTCACTGCACTTGTGGGGTCATAGGGGTGGTTACTGAATTTTTCCCGAAAGATTTTACCTTCAATGATTTTTCTTTTTTTGAGGGGGGATCTCAGTCCCTCCCCCAACCTATAATGGTCCCCACTAATCCAATATTTCCAGGGTTTATTGTGCTTTAGTGTCTTTAACAGGACTTGTTATTAGCTAGTACAATTAGTATACTCTAAACACCAAAAATAAATCCCTGAAATCTTTTTAACACATATAAAAATTGATAATATATGTGTTAAAAAAGTTTCGGGATTTTCAAGGGATTTATTTTTGGTGTTTAGAGTATACTTATTGTACTAGCCAATAACAAGTCCTGCTACCCCAAAACGGCAGACATGACTTCCAAGATCAAAGAGTTAATTCATGGCCCAATCATTTCCAGGTTACTGTTATTTTAACAAAATTTGCCTTGTTTTTTGTTAAAACAATAGGCCATTTGCACTAAGAGATCATGTGACATCGTGGTTATGAAAATGAAAGTTATAGGATTTTGCCTTCGAAAGACGATTAGTGGGTCATGTCTTAAACAAAATAACAGTGATTTGGTTTTTCAAACCCGCACCATTTTCTTAAAATGAGTAAGTTCGTAGCTGGTCACGTGACCAAAATGTGATTTTTAAAATTAGGTATTACATCTTTCAGAACACAAATTTTGCAGTTAAAGTTCAAGGGAAATGTTGAAAAGATGATGTGGTAATGTTTACAGCACATCTGAGCGTAACTATCAAACGTTTAACAAGATATAAGCAAAAAGTAGTTTTGGCTGCCATGTTGGAGGGCACAAGTACGCCCTCCAACATGGCGGCCAATACAAATCATACTGCTTTGTTGAAAAATCAAAGTGCCAAAAAATATCAACCTTAAATGCGTTCCCTCTCAAATTTCGGGAGTAAGATAATTTTTATGTTCTCTGTCAATTTTTGGCATCAGCAAGATTCCAACGAATCGTTTAAAGGAAGCATTGGTCACATGACCTCTTAGTGCAACTGGCCTATTGCATCACTGCAACACCCTGTCTGGTAAAATGCATTGCCTCGTAATGTCCTAGTGTCATCATAAACTGTGTTTAGCTTTTTTATTTATCGTGATTCATCAGAAAAAGCAAATAATACATGATTTCGTGCTTTCTGCATAACACTAACATCATGACACGTGGAAAAGCTCAACCAAAGTTGACGTAAATTTGCCACTCATTTTCTCATTAATTGTGCAAGTTTCGTTCATAAGATTTCCTGAGACAGTTTTTTGGAATCGAAAGTCTGTGACTAGTTATTTTCTCTTTTAGTTTGCCATGATTAGAAGCTGGGGGAGGGAGTGGCAATGCCCTTAAAAAATTCACACAAGGCCATCGGTTGGAAGAATAAGAAAAAATTCTTGCAAAAAAAATTACTAAATAGCCCCCTCCTCCCCAACAAACACATACATACACCTGTTTTCTCACAGCGTTTTTCAAGCAACCTGATTGAAAGATGCATTGCATGACCAGCTAGTCCCCTAGTCAGGGCTTTGGATATGATAAAATGAGTTAAAGGCCATTTGTCTGTCATAAGGGCATTTATTTTTAGTGTATTTTTGTTAAATAACTTGACCAAAAGTTGGACTCCTTCCCTGGGTCAGCGCTATTTAAAACTGAACTATTGCATGTCTGATGCTCCTTGCTCACTTCCCACTTAAGTATATTTTCTTAAATACCAACGGAAGGTTAGACTAGTTTCTCTTATATAGCTTACAAGTGCACTTTTATTACAATGCATCTGTCAACACTCTGTGTCAGCGGTAATCAAAACTGAACTTTTTTGTATCTGGCACTCTTCGTGAAAATTTCTTTTAAAAAAATGAACCCTTGAAATGGTACCCTCAACCCTCAACCCTCAACCCTCAACCAAAAGTCGGACTCTCCCAAAAGTGGTCATGGTGGCTTGCAGGAGCAATCATTTACCCAAGCTTTTCATTACAAAGTTTAAGTCACAGTTCAAACGGGTTTTCACAGAGGTGGTCGTATAAACTAGAACTGATTGCTTACGTGAGTGGTCGCAAGGAGAGCTTCGACTGTATGAGAGAAAATCAAACATCAAACATTTACAAAAGAGAAGGTTCCAAAAAGGAATTGTTTCTGATATTCGTTGGCAATGGACAGGAATTTCATGAGCCTGGCCTCTTGTTGAATTATCTAACGCTAGTAGGGAGTTAATGCATCCCGTGAGGAGAGAATGAGTTTGATCAATATCGGTAACGAGCGTTTATAAGTGAAATAAATTAAAAGAGAGCCATTGAATGAAACTGAAACTTAAGCACCGAATTGGACATAACAGTTTTTTTGGTGTGTTTTAAGCGTTTCTAAAAGAAATATATAACTTTTAAAGCAGATGCAGCCGAAAGAAGGCCTTCGTGTTGTTAGAGACTTCTGTTAGAGGTTTAATATTGAAACGACCCTTCCAAATCATTCCATCCTGAGGGCGGCCATGCTTTCGTCACCTACCTTTCGGCACTTTGGCAAATGGTAAGGAAATTTTTTTGCTGAAATACGATGAGCATCGTTATAGGGGCAGATTACCATCTCATTAGGATCATTATTGCCATACATATTTTTCCAGCGTGATATATAACCTGCCAGCCAATACTTTCTCAACAGGCTCACAAAATGATTTACGTGGAAGACCGGTGGTGAGTCGTTCGTTGTTTTGCCCTGTGGCGATCCCATAAGCCTGTGCGCATAACTAAGTCTCCGATTACTGGAAAATCATTTATTGGCTCGTTTTCCCTATTCCCTATTGTTGAAACGGTGAACAGTGAAAACAATGAAATCATTCCGTGTTAAATAGGAAAACTGACTGCTGCACTCGATAGAAGCCCAGCGTAATGCGAACATCAGTCCCCGTTTATTCATACAAACACAAACACTTAGGTAATGCAAAGGCAGTGAAGTAGAAAAAATGTAACAAGTTCCAAGTAAAGTTCTTTGATCAATAATAAAGATGATATCGTGTCTGCTGCCCGTCAGGAAAAACCCCCTTCACTAAGGAGGAAACCTGAACCCTCCCGAAAGCAGAGCCAGACACTTAACATGAACCTCGAGGGAGAGAGGTTGAACTAGAATACAGAATTATGAGTACATCATCCACCAACGGAAATAAATTCAAATGACACAAAAAGAAAAAAGCATTGACAAACGAAACTCAGGCAGCGATGTCAGCTTAGAATGATCACCTCAGTAAAATCCCGCCCCTTTATACATGAGTCTCCGTGACAGCTGTCAATAAGCTGGAACCGTGAAAACAATAATTTGCTGCTATTCTTAGAACCGCAGCAAATAACAAGTTTTCCCTATTCCCTATTGTTGAAACGGTGAACAGTGAAAACAATGAAATCATTCCGTGTTAAATAGGAAAACTGACTGCTGCACTCGATAGAAATACAAAGAACGGGAGTGAAAATGTAACTAAAATCAAATTCCTAGAGATTTGGTAACTAGTAAGCGATTATCAAGAGAATCTTCTACATAACCGTCCTTGGCGGTCTCTGAACGCCATCTACCATGGCGTTTCCAGCATCTGTCTAAGACTTGTGCGTTGGCTGCTGTAGTAGCTCCGCCTGATCTGAATGAGTGCAGGCTTATGTTGGCCGTATTGGGCACAAATTTGCGCAACAGCTTAACTAGGGATTCCCTTGCACGGGTATAACTGAGAGGTTTTGCTTTGTCTATAACTTTATATCTGGATCTAACTTTGACTATAGGTTTGAACAAAAAATCTGAAACCTTATATGTACTGATGCCTGTTAATTTCATGTACCTTTCTAGATTTGACACAGGACAGGTAACCTTGCCGGATCTACTGATCACCACTTCATTCCCCTTACGATATTGATCAGTCTTACTATGGGACACTTTGATGGTTAAATGAGTGTCGGTTATGCTAATGTCACCGATAGTAAGGTTTGCTAGTTCACTGAAACGGAAGAACCCCGCAAATAACAGTAAGGCCATAGAAATGTCCCTACGTATAGGCAATTCATCAGAATGCTCATGTTTAATACAACACGCTGTGAGGGCCTCCTTTGAAATGGGAGATTTCTTCGAAGTGGGTTTGGCATTTTGACGCTTGGCCCCTTCCACCATATTTTTGACAAAGGTGCTACTCATAGGATTGGGAACCCCCGCAAAATCATGAGCCCATTTTAAAGCACAATAACTAGATTCAATCACAGAGGCTGATACCTGAGAGGTGGCCAAGTGGCTAAAAAACAGAGCTGCATCAACCACGGAGACAGGGAACACAACTAACTTGTTAGTATTAGCAAACTTAACCCAACGATTTAAAGAACTTGTATAATTAACTACTGTTCCACAGGCTTTGGATGAAAGGGCTGTTTGCTGCAACCCTTTAAATAGTTCAACAGAAGTAACTTCTCCATGACTGGATTTCAAACGGTCTTGAATTTCTTTCCATGGACCTTGGCTGAAAATATTCAGACCTGTAAGAAAGAAAATAGACTGTGTGTGATGTGATATAGCATTACATATTTGTGTAAAACTATAAGCAATTAACCAGTATTACAATGATGTTAAGATATCGCTACCAATAGCTTAAAGCATGTTAGTATATAATGTATCATCTCTCAACTTGGTGTGATGTCATCCATGGACTCCTAACTTCAATGCCACCCGTAAACAAGTAGTACCTTTCCTATGAAGAGAGGTAACATAAAGTTGTATGTTCTTTAATTGCCACCTGTGGGCAAGAAAATGCCACCTGTGGGCAAGAGAAGGCCACCTGTGAGCAAGGAAGAGCCACCTGTGGGCTTATTGCTGTACGAGTACCCGCGGAAATACTATGTATATATATCAATATTAGCTTAACCTTTGGTACAGTGTTCACACAAACCTTTCACTGACAAACAAAACCCCCTATCACTGTGGCCTTTGCGCACAGACTGCCAATTAACATACAATGCTATAAGTTTAAACTCCAGCTTTTCACCGTGAAACAAAGAATTGTAAGACCTGCCCTTAGTCGTAGCAGCTAAATGGAATTCAGGTACTCCAACCCAGTCAATCACGCACTTAGAAAGATGGGTGCCATCTGGGCAAATGCAGGGCCAGAACGAAGCCCCTTTCCAAAGGGGTATTATGAGCACTCCCTTAGCTTTGCACAACTCAAAGTGACGCCATGCCCTGATTATTTGGCTCGGAGGGGGTACCACCCAATTGTTTTCTCCCTGCCAATTTTGAATAAAGGCATCAATGCCTTCAGACCCTGGGTTCCAGAAGCGGGAATTGAACCTAATGCATTTAGTGTTGTACCATGTGGCAAACCTATCAACTGTGAAAGGACCCCACAAGGTGTTAAGCCACTGAAAGATATCTGAATGTATGCTCCAATCATCGACATCGGTGAGTTTGCTGAGATAATCAGCAAGTTGGTTGTTATCCCGTGGGACCCAGACTGGGATGACTGAAACCCTGTGATTGTTGCACAAATTTACAACTTCTTCAGCCAATGTTTGGAGGTCAGGTTTAGTACTGCCTCTGTCGATTATGTGCGTCACATTTTGATTGTCAGTGTACCACTGTACTTTGTGTCCTGTGAGGATGTGTCCAACGGATGATAACATATAATAAACAGCTCTGAGCTCTCGCCAGGTGGAGCTCTTTCTTTTTTCATCAAGGGACCACTGTCCCTGGCATACTAAATTTTGCTTGTCGGAAATGACATAACCTCCATACCCAAGTCGGGAAGCATCTGAATAAACAACAGAATCAAAGACTTGGGTTTTGTCAAAAAGGTCTCTACCATTCAGCTGACTCACATTATTGTGCCAAAACTGAAGCTCATTTATCACCCTTGGGGAGCAGGAAATGAAAGAATCCCAAGAGTCCCTAGTTTCTATGGTAAGGTACATTTGCCTAGTGTACAAATACACCGCGGAACCAATTGCTTTATGCATAGATATTATGCGACCCGTAACTTCAGCTAAGCGTCTGGCCGTAACCTTCTGGGGGTTTGCAAGAACAGATGAAATGGATTCCCTGAGATTGGACACCCTGGTGTCGGTTACGTACAAGCGATTTTCAGACATATTAAGAATATAACCTAACCAAGTCTGAATAAGGGATGGGTTCCAAACACACTTGTCTACACTAAGAAGGAAGCCTAATTTGGCGAGATCTGCTCTTACTGCTATGGCATCCGTGGAGGCAGACTCCTTACAAGAATTGCCACCTAGGCCGTCATCCAAAAACATGCAAATTCTCCTGCCTGCACTTCTCCAATAATTAATTACAGGTTTCAACACCTTGGTGAATATGTAAGGTGCGGTAGACATACCGAATGGTAGTACGTTAAAAACAAAATAAGTTGGTTTGCCCTGATATGGCCATTGGAACCCAAGGTAGGTCCTATGGCTGTCAAAAATTTCAACATGATGATAAGCACTTTTGATGTCGAATGTATACAAGTAATATCCTTCCCCTAACAGTTGTTGAGCAGTACTGATGTCTTCACATTTGAATTTGTACTTGAAAAGATGAGGGTTTACGTGTCTTAAGTCGAGCACAAGGCGTTTCTTCCCCTCGGCCCGCACGGACACAGTTAAAGGGTTCACTACCCATGGTGGACTGTGGACGATTGAAATACAATTGGCAGCTATAAGATCCTCTAGAGCCTTGGTGACAAAACAAGCATTATCTATGGCGGATTTGTTATTCGACAAAATGCATGACTCAGGAATAGTAAGCAGTGGTAATTTGTAACCCTCTGTAATAACACTCAGTACCGAGCTAGGGGACCCTATTTCCTCCCATGCTGAAAAATGAGATTTTAACCTCCCGCGAACACTTTCTTTTCCACATTCCAGCTCGGAAAAATCTCCCTTCGCGGGTGTTGTAAAAATACATGAATCTATGGGATCATCGAAAAACTCTGAAAATTCGGAATTCCCTGACACGGGTTCTACATCATATAGATCATAAAAATTAGCACTTAACTTCTTTCCTTCTTGTACTCCGGCAACCGCCAACAGAGGACATTCATTCCGCCAATGACCTGGTTTACCGCAACTAAAGCATGTGCCCCGTTTTGGAGCCGTCCCACTTGAAAATGGAAATGAGCCTATGCCTCTGGGACCTCCCGTGGAAGAAGAAAAACGGGGAGAATAGTTTCCTGCGGAAAGAGAGAAAGGGCTGGATGACGGCGATGAGTTTGCAATTGTGTTTCCCGGTGATCTAGGATTCCTGAACCAGGGGCGAGCCTTCGTGGCTTTGGCGGCGCGAGATTCGGCTATTTTCCGTTGAGCTTCTTTTTCTGCTTTCTTCATTTTCTTGGCGTCCTGATCATCGTCCGCGAGCTCGTCATCAAGGTATTCCCCGACAGTTTTCCAGCCGTAGTCAGATTTGTCTGCTATGAGAATTAGCTTTTGGCGCTGATCGATAAGTTCAATACCTTCGTTAAGCTTGGCGATGCATGCCTCGTTCTTTCCCGCCACAAAGGCGTCCTTGGCCTCGTTCACCGCAGACTTCACTTGTTCGTTATGCTTATACTGTTGTTCGTGTCCTTTCTTCTTAAAAATGCGAGGTTCAGTGAGGCGTATTTTCTTTAGTTCGCTCATTTGCGTGTTTGAAGACTCCTCAAGCTGTCTCTTCATAGATTCCAACTTGTTGTCCATGATGGACGAGAGTTTTTCCAGCATTGTTGATTGTTGCCGTTCCAGTTCGGCTTGGATTGTAGGATCCATGTTCGGTGTAAAGCACCGAAGAGAAATGTGACTGCTGAGCCTCGAATCCAAAAAGATTAGGGCGATAAAAATCGAGAAAAGCGAAAAAAGCATTGACAAACGAAACTCAGGCAGCGATGTCAGCAGGGCGGATAAAGGTTGGGCGGTGAAAGGAGCGCTCCTCTCTTCATTTAATGTGTGATGCGGAGTAGGACTGGCACGAGCGCTCTTTCCGCGCTTCCGGTGCGCTTGAAGGCCGGCGAAATTTTCCTTTTTGCAAACCGGAAATCCTATTTTGTTTCTGTAATTTAAGACTGCAATGTTAAATAGATAAATTTGTTTCATAACAATATCAATAAACAGTTTCATATGTTTGTGTCTGTTTGCCTAGAAGTCAAACTTGTTGATCGTATAATGCCAAAATTTGAGTTTAATTTGAAAGTGTTGAATACCTCCTCCTTCCACTAAATATCATCTAATCGTCTTTCGCCGTTTCGTTTGCAAAAGCTTAACACTTCTTAACCTCAGTTTTTACATATGTTAAAGGGGGATAAATTTTATACAACATAACAAAAAATTAGATTGATATATTTTGATATAGTGGCGTTGTACTGCTTCAAACTTTGCTTCTCGGATTCAACGCGCCATGGCGATTCGCGCAATTGCGTCGCAAATCCGGCAACTGCGTGTAAACGAAATTTATTGAGGTTAGTTGTAAGGTTTTTTCTCTTCTTTTCTCTCGAAAACAAAACAAAGTAAACAGTAAAAACAGAGGGGAAACTAATTTTGAAGTTTCGAAGAAACATAAAGACGTATGAGATGTTTTTTTCAAAATTAAAAAGAAGGATGATGGTGATTGATATTAGCATAATTTCACCTTGCACGAGCTGCACGCATTTATAAAATACACGTCATCTAGTTATGAAACACGATCTGCTGTCTTTTAGTTTTGCCATGGATGACATGGATGAGACTTTCCTTCGTGTTTTAGACAGTACTTAGTTGTTTTTGTTTTGGAATAACATCGACATTGGCGAGTAGCAGAACGAAAATATAATTCAGTGGTAGAGTCATGGAAGTAATAAAAGAAACCCTTTGAAAGAGATGTTTGTCTACTCCAACTAAACCTCACGCAAAAAATAGCAACATTTGCCTCTCGGATACAGCGTACCAGCACAAAGGAACGAGGAAGGAGTGCAAGAAAACAAATCAAGCCGCCATAATTCAGTGACAGCGGCAGTGTCTAATGTACAAAGCACATCGCAAGGCCTGACCGAAGTCGAAAACAAGCGACATTTCTAAGCAGAGTTCCAGTCCACTGCATCACACCTTTTTGCTCGGACGCGCTCGTTTCACCGCCCAACCTTTATCCGCTCTGGATGTCAGCTTAGAATGATCACCTCAGTAAAATCCCGCCCCTTTATACATGAGTCTCCGTGACAGCTGTCAATAAGCTGGAACCGTGAAAACAATAATTTGCTGCTATTCTTAGAACCGCAGCAAATAACAAATTGATTTTCCAGTAATCGGAGACTTAGTTATGCGTACAGGATTATGGGATCGCCACAGGGCAAAACATTGCAAGTCGCTACAAAGAAATGTATGGCGTGGAGCTGTTTCTCCTTTTAAAACCATTGTCTTTGGACAGAGAATGCCGCATTTTGCCGTAATTTTATGAGAAGCGGAGGTGACTAATGTTGGTGCGTTGATTGTAAGTTTTTGTGGGATCAATGCGATGAAATCTATCGATAAACACTCCTTCTTGCGAAAGGTCGACACTGAAATTTACTGAATGGTCTCGAAATATATAGTACTAACTTATATACCAGGTATAAATGAGCGGGGAATGTGGACTCATTTTTTAGGCCTTTCCAGTTGTAACTACATATGCTGATATTTACAACGAGTGTAATTACGTTCGGCTCGGCCGCGATCACAACGTTGTGCCAGTTTGTGACAACGATCGAAGGTAAGCTTATGTATTGTCGAATTTTATAGGTATTAACTTTGAAAGCAAAAACATCTTCCCCACATTGGTATATTGATTCCTTCTAGCCAAAAAAACACAAGCGAAATGTTTTGTCATGATCCAGAGCACCAATGAGTTCTAATGCCTTTTCTGATCATTTTGAGGGAAGATATAGAATCTCTGAATTTCGCACATCAACTTGGTATTTATTTACACACTCACTGCTTTTGTATCGGAAATCTTACTCGTTCGAATGATTTCTGCGTCATCTACTAATGGTTAAATACCATGTACTTTGCATGAAATATTTCGTAGATGTTACTTTGTTTATGCCAAAGTAAAGGAGGATTTTTTATTTTTATGGCCACGTCCTACGATTGTTGAGCGTCATAACCCGCACAGAGCTGATCGCGGCCGCGCGAGCGTAGTTACACCCCCGGGGGGGTACTTAAGGAATTTCTGGGTGGGGATGTGCCGCTGGGACCGTGGAACCCTTAACCTATACCAGAGCTAGTTCAGCTGAATTTTGCTACCCTATACTAGAGTAAACTCCCCAAATCCCCCTATCCTAGAGTAGCTGTTTCCCTTGTCTAGATAAAATCTTCAACCAACTGATCAGTTTCCTGAAAAATGATACCCTATTCTAGACCCAAACACTCTGATTCATATACCCTATCCTAGAGTAAACTGCTTAAAAACCATACCCTTCACAGCGGCACATACCTATATAGCCCATATATGGCAGTGCCCCCCCCCCGGGAGTTACACTCGTTGTAAATATCACCACACGTAATTAAAACTAAAAAGCTTAAATGAGCCAATCCCCCTACATGTATACCTAAATTTGCACTATATATTTCGAGACCTTTTCTTCATGTAGATCACTGTATAAATTCAGTAAACATAAATTTCACACTCAACCTCACGCAAGGAGTGTTTATCGATAGAATTTATCGCATTAATCACACAGAAACTCGAAATTTCAACGCACCAACATTAGTCACCTCGGTTTCTCTTAAAATCACGGCAAAGTGTGGCATTCTATGTCCAAAGACACTGCTTTTAACGGAGAAACAACTCCACGCCATACAATTCTTTATAGCGACTCGCAATGTTTGCCCCCCAGGCAATCCCAAAATCCTGTGCGCAAAACATGAGTATCCGATTACTGGAAAATCATTCATTAAATCAATTTTTCCACAGGTATACCAAGCACAATATGAGAGTACATGCGCTTGCGTGATTTTCGAAGTGGCCGCTATTATAAAGGATTTGTATGAGAATTCAAGTAATAGATTGGAGAAGATAGATACTCGCATTAATTTTTAATAAAATACACTTTACCTTGTTTACTTGGTGTCTTCTTGCCTCCTGTGTGGTTATTTTCGCAATTCGTTGCAATTTACGCTATTTTGGATCGGGAAAATAACCCAGGAAGCAAGAAGACACCAAGAGAACAGGGTAAAGCGTATTTTATTAAAAATTCATGCGTATTATTCAAATGCAAAATAGCAGGTTGTGACATGTGTACAAATACAGTGAAACCTGTATTAAGCGGACACCGCATTAAGCGGACACCCTCTATTAAGCGGACAGTAGCCGAAGTCCCCAAATTTATTTCCCTTATTTTAATACTTTAAATGAAACCTTTATTAAGCGGACACCTCTATTAAGCGGACGCGGACACCTAAAAGGTACCTAAAATGGTTATTTCTATTGTTTCCAACCTGTATTAAACGGACACTTGTAATTAAATTCCACCACCCAACATGCCAGACAACGGAAATGCTAAAGATTGCCTCCAATTGTCACCCACAAATATTTTCGATTTTTGCATTAACAAACGTCACTTGACGAACTTATTTGATTAGTTTCCCAGTACAGTAAATTTGTTTTCTATTTTGTTTTGTTTGTATAGAGCTTTGTTCACTCATCTGATTTCTCCAAATTTGAGTTGCAATCTATGTTTAAGGTACTATGATCAACTGGTTCATTTTGATAAAGAAATTCATGCAAACGTATATCGTCATAGTCTCTGTGAGTATTCTTAACGTTTCCACTGTTCATTTGAATGGCATTTGACACCTCATATGGCGTTATCTATTGAAACCTATATTAGGCAGACACCCTGTATTAAGCGAACACTACAGCTTTCCCCGAGGGTGTCCGCTTAATACAGGTTTCACTGTATTGGAATTGGAACATCTGACATGTAATTTCAATAGAACACGTGTACTTCTGTACGTGTCTCTTTGTTAAACGAGGGCTCTTTTACATTTCAAATGAACAACTGTTGTGCTCTATTCATTCAGCTTGATTTACAAAATGGTTTTTTCTAAGGGACTTGTCAGAAATTAGCAGGGGGAAGGGGGGTGGAGACAGAGGGAGGGTCACAACTTTTTGAGACAGCAGAAAAGGGAGGGGTCATGAAAAATGGGCCGTTATAAGGGGGAGAATCATGAAAATATGTGTCCGTGATCATGTAGAGGCTCACCCACAGGAGAAAAAAAAAGTTCTTTATTTTGTAAAAAAATCTGAGAGAAATAGGAGAGTCGAGTGATCAGGTGTCAGAATCAGAGTCGGACTCTTAATGCTGTCATCTAAAATGTATGTATATGGCATTACAAAGAACAGGTTAGAAATATATTTTGAGCTTTCATAATACTGACTCACCCTAATGTATTGCAAGAACTAGATTTTATCATTTATACAAGAGGGGGAGGGTCATGATATTTCAGGCCAAGGTCAAGGGGAGGGTTAGCAAATTTCACTCCCATTGCGGGGATGGGTCACCTCATTTCCGAACCAGACTTTAAAATTCCCACCCCCCTCCCCCCCGGTAATTTCTGACGAGTCCCTAAAAGTCCAGTAACCGAAATAGGAAGTATTGTATTTTCACCATAAAGGAAAAGTCTTTTGACCAATCGAATTGTAACGCGTTGATCAGCTAGCATGGTATTTTTGAATAGGTTTTTGTGTTCCTTTGTGATATCAAACACCTGTGTTTACTGTAGACTGTATAAAAGTAGTACTTAAACTGTTGTAAATCGATTACCTAGCCTGCGATTACCTGCACGATTACCTACGATTACATGTGAAGTACTATCTACTAAGTTCACTCTACAATAAAGAAGTTGCAGCATTACAGAAAAGTCTCAGTTCTTGTCCAACCTTCGTACCTTGGGACTTGGAAATTAGACCCTGTACCTCTGGCAGTATAGTAACGAGTGCCAGCAGCGAGCCAGTCGCTCTACCGAATTGCAGTTTCCCGCGTCAATAACTTCCATTATAGCAGATCACGTGACTATTTGCTAATTCTTGCGCCCTCGCGAAGAGCTTTAGTTCCGTTGTTTTCGTAGTTCGACTTTTCCGCTAATTTGGTTTGACAGGCCGAAAAGCCGCTTGACACAGTGGAATTTCCTCTCGTTACACAAGGCACCTAAAAAATAAAAACTACGGCGCGCAAAATCGAGTTTCACCTTGGGCAGCTTTGCTGCTTTCTCATTGTTTCTAGTGTTTAAGTAATTAAGGTGAAATCGTTGAAAATAGTTCCCTAAACGGGAAACATGCAGTTCCATTCTTAGGAGGCAGTCAAATACAAAACAGCATGCTTTCTTTTGGAAAAGGTTGTCAATTATTAAAACTCGAAGATCGCAGTTCTTCTGACTGCATTTCTGGGAAATGATTTTGCACTTCGTTTTTCAATGGAGCGGATCATGCTTTTGCGGGACTCTGACCATCCAAGACTATTATAGCCGCAATGCGTAAATATCGACAAAATCATCGATTGGTAAATTTGTTGGGCACTAAAAGTATCAATACTGGAAAGGATGCGCCGTAAGGCCATCCCCTTTTTTTTTCTTCGTTTAGCGTCGAATGCGTTTCCTGATATTGAGTCGGTCGGTCGGATTGAAAAAAAATAAACCTAAAAAAAAATCCCAAGAAGTCTCGGAATAGTAGGCCCTGGTACCCCAGGACGACGTTAAAAGTTAACATCCACATATTTGGATTAACAAAATGTACAGTATACTGTGAAAAATGTTCATGTTTTGTTCCTGTTTTTCTCTATGCTGTTACTATGCTTATTTTTCAGATTAAAAGAATTATTTCAAGTGAAAAATGGTGTAAATACGTCGTTCCTTTTTTTTTGGAAAATGCCAAAAAATTGGGTCGGTCGGACGACGGTAAACGGAGAAAAAAAAGAGGATGGCCTAAGAGGTTCACTCTTCCTGCTGCCTTCTTGTAAATTTTGTGAAAATGTGTTTCAAAATTAATTTGTTGGAGGAAAAATTGCCATTCCGACGACAAAATACCGTAAAATTCCGAAATAAGCCCCAGGGCTTATATTTTTTAAAGGCCCTTTTTGAGGGGCTTTTATTCGGAGGGGCTTATCTATGGAGGGAAATTTGCGTTTCAAAATCGATTGGGCAAGCCAGTTATCGTTGGAAGGAAATTTAACGGTTTTGCTTTGTTTTACTTTGTATTTGAAAGCAATTTCCAAGTACAAGCCCCCAGCAACCTCGTCCCCACGGCTTTTCCATCAAAAAGTGGGTGGGGCCCAACCTATTTTTTGAGGAAAAGCCCTGGGGACGAGGTTGAAGCCCCCAGGAGGCTTATATTTGGAGGGGCGATTTAACGGAGGATTTTGGCGTTACGAGTTTGGAGGGGCTTATATTTGGAGGGGCGTATACAAGGAGGGGCTTATTTTCGGAATTTTACGGTATCAGAATTTCTCTTATTTTTCGGGCCCTGGGGACAAATCATATGTTTTGTTCTCCGCAAAAAAACCTGGGGAAAATAAGCTAAAATATGGTTAAAAATAAGCGACGGGCATCACACGACTCCTGCACTAAGTCGTATTGGAAGTGGTATGACCTTCAGAGCTTCGCTCTATAAGCTAACTAATAGGTCCTTAAAAGATTTTCTCTTGCGATAAGATATGAGGGGAGGCTTCTTAAAGATTTATCTTAGCCGTTGTTGGTTTTGTATGAGGTGCCATTAGTATTCTCTTCAGGCTAGGTAAAGCCGGGTGGTATTGCATAACAAAAGGCAGAAGCTTTTTACGTGCGCATTTGTTTCTCTGTTGCAGGACTGTTTTCCTGTCGGCAAACTTTCAAATTTTTCAAATTTACCGATTTTACCTCAGTGAGGTACTTTCTAAAAATAGTAGCAGGCCAGCCTCTTTCTAACGGGCGAAAATGAAAATGAAGTATGAGAGAAATTGTGGGTACATTGAGGAATATTTTTGGGGATCAAGGGAACATGGAGCACAATTTCTGGGAAATGGGGAACTCAGGAAAGGTGAATTTCGGGGACCACCTTAATTCATTTTTGAGGAACAAGGAAACAACTGTCAATTTTTAAAGGGAACAAGGGGACCTGCCCCTCCCCCCCCCCCCCCCCCCCACCGAGGCTCATTTTTCCTGAAGGTGCCAAGATGCCTTTCTCATTTCTACACACTCACTGGAAACAACTACAAGACAAAGTTTGTTTGTTCTCTGTTTGTGGGTGTTCGATATTGTCAGATTATGCACTAGTCAATTAAAATCCTCAACCCCCGACCCCAGGGATAGGGCGAGGGATTAACACGTCAATGCCGGGGATTAACGCGTATTTGACAGCGTGTAGTCACCGGAGGGCCAGTAATTTAACACCTACCCTCAAATAACGGGGCATTCTAGAGGGGATTTTAAATAATAATAATCCCGTAATACTCGTTATCTAACTAATTCAATATGGCCGCCGTATCGGTAAAAATAGAGCCCATAACCCGGAGCGACCAACTCCCATACCAGGCCTATGTCACGGCGTTATTACGGATCGGCTTCTTTTTTAAACACATTTTAGGGCACTTTTTCCCGCGAAAATGGAATCTCTGCTATGTCTATGGACGTATTCGAAATATAAGGTATTAAAAAGGAAAACGCATCGTCATTAAAAGGCAAAACTTATCATTTTTAGGTCTCTAGGGTGTAGGTTTGGCTGACTGGTTTGTGGTACTTTAAAGATATTCTAAATTCGCGCTAAAACCGTTCACAAAAAGAAACTGGTCCTTGAAAACGCCGTGACACAAGTACATGGAAGTTGCTCGCTCCAGGTTAAAGGTCTATTCCAAATGAGTAAGAAATAAAGAGAAATATGCGAATTCGAAATGGATTTGAAGAGTGTTTTTGATTGCGCTCTAATCTAAGTGGTGATGACATATTTTCTGCCTAAAGGCCAGGTCTGAAAACGGGTGTAGAAAAACACATCTTTTGGTCTGAAATAGGGTCAGGAATTGGAGAACCGGGCGGTACACCCCTACCAAGATTTCCCAGGATAACCCCCCTTCCCCGAGAGTTAGCATTGCACTATAGCTAGCTGCTGATAAAGACTTGTAGTGCATATATTCTTGTAGCTACGTTATTGTTATTTATTACAGAAGAATCCCGATTTCTGGAACCCTCGGTTTGTCGAACCTTCTGTCAAGTCGAACCAAAACTGTAGCTAAACTGTTTACTGTTCCCCAGTAATGGATAGCACTACAGTCAAACTTCCATGTGCGACCACCTCTCGTAAGCGAACACCTCTTATAAACGACCGCCAAACCAAAACGCCTAAATTTTTCCCAGCTAATGCCTCTACTAAACGACCACCTCCTGTAAGCGACCGCGACCGCGACTTTTTGGGCCTAAAAATTAATGATTTTCTATTGTTTTTAACCTCTTGTACGCGACCACTCGAGTCAGTCTTTTATCTCTATTTTCGCTGTGTTCACTTTGTTACTTGGAATATACGGAGAACTTTAGTGACAACATGGAACTACGCATACACTAACTTAGACACTGCATCCGATAAATGATCTTCCATAAAGTGGTGCCTGGACCTCTCACATGACCAAATTACACACTTTTATTATTATTAACAATCTTAATTTACAGTCCATTTCCGCCCGCAAATAACAGGTACTTATAGTCGAGGTGGGCGGAGATAATAGGTACAGCAGTCAGTAATAGATTACAAATAAATAGATAAATAAATAAACAACTAGATATATATAAATAAGTGAAATAAAGCTTAAACATAAATTAATAACGTTTACAAAACCTGAAACACTAAATTAAGATATGTATACTTTATAAATTTAACTCTGTCTTTGCTCGATAGTTAGCTATTTTTTGAAGCAGAATGGGCGATTCAACATACCCGTCCTCGGCCTCTAATAAGGAAAATAACATGCCATTGATATTTTTTTTGAAAGCTCTCTTAGGGAGGTGACGAAGTTCATCGCAAATGGAGTCCCAAAGCTTAGCTCCGAACTTAGGAAAAGAACCATGGTTTTGATTCAGTTTCGATCGTTTAATAGCAAAATTGCAGGAGGAGGAGAACCTGGTCTTCATTAGCTTTAATGAAAAGATTACTAATGTTAGTGAGAACAGTTAGACACGAGACGTCGAACATTATTGGGGAAACTGTAAGTGTTTCAACCTATAACATATTTAAAGGAAGGATTTTTGAGGAGGTAAATAAAGGCACCGCATGTGCTCTGGGTTCAGAAAAATACATTAACCGAAGGACACGTTTTTGTAGCAGGATAATTTTTTGTAAATGGGACTTAGCAGCTTGACCCCAAGCAGCCAAGCCATAGGATAGATAGGGTAGTATCAAAGAGCGATAAACACTTAATAGAATGGTAAAAGGGACGAGGTGCCGAACACGGGCAATAACTCCAATAATTCTACTTGCCTTTACTGCTACATTGTCAATGTGGTATTTCCAGCTCAAATGACTATCCAGTAAGACACCTAGATATTTTACATGATCCTTACACTCAAGGCAAGTAAGAATGTGATTACTATTATCAAACATTAGAATATTGACCGAATGGTCCATCTTACGTTGGTGAGGAAGAAAGATAACAAAGTTTGATTTGTTAGCATTTAATGTTAGCTTATTTGCATTGAGCCAATCCGAGGCTCTGACCAGTTCGTTATTGACCGTTTTTTCAAGAGATTTAAGATTTTTGTCGGCATACAACAAATTTCGGTCATCTGCAAAAAGGTAAAACGAAAATTTCGCGGAAGAGTTATGAAAATCATTAATATCAATTAGGAATAACAAAGGACCAAGAACAGAGCCTTGTGGGACACCATATGAGATCTTATCAATGGTTGATAAATTAGAATCTATTCCAGTCACTTGTGAACGGCCAAGAAGGTACGAAGAAAACCAGTCGTTAATGATGCCCCTGATACCATAGTGATTAAGTTTTTTCAGTAAGATTGACGGTATCAAAGGCCTTAAATCCAAGAAGATGCCACAAGTAAACAATTTTAGGTCATATTGTTGTATTTGATATTAACAATGTCAATAACAGCGTGTTGAGTCGAATGCTTTTCACGGAAGCCATACTGTGATTTAAATAGGATATCGTTTTTATCAAGAATGTTTTTTAGTTATCGATGAATTTTTCAAATCTTCTATTACAAATAGATGATAACGAAATAGGCCGATAATTTCCAGGTTCAGTTCTATCGTCACTTTTGTAGACAGGGCTAACTTTCGCTTGTTTTAATTTGGATGGAAAGACGCCTTCTTGCACAGAAAAATTAAAAATGTTGGATACAGGGCCAGATATAATGTGTTTAGCACCGGATAAACCTCTTCTCGAAAGACACCCCCCTGCGGTTCGACTCTTGTAAACGACCATCTCCCGTAAGCGACCACTCAATCTTTGCAGTTTCGTTGGTCGCTTACAGGAGGTTCGACTGTATCCAGCTTTTGAACTAGCCTGGCCGTAATAATCATTATCAAAGACGAAATGGCTATTCTTTGTAGCAAATTAAAGTAGAACCTTCAGAATATGGCGAGGCAATGTTGGTGGTTCAGGAAGAGCATACAGTTTTTCAAGACAGTTGTGGATAGTTTCATCAAGGGAAACATTTTTAAATAAGGATGAGACATCAGGGGAACTCAACGACTGTTTTCTGCATAATATCTGTTCGGAGAAACAAAAATTGCGTATAACTTTCTATAGATTGAAGAAGGCTAAAATTTTTCTATATGACCGTTCCATTCATGTACAATTTTGGCAACCTAGTCCCCAGGGCGCTTTTCCCACCTCCAAAGCCAGGGAAAATTGAAAATTTTCGAAGCATATATAATCAGATTCCCTCCGATTTTCTAAAAATCAATTTGTTGGAATTCAGTCCCCAGGTTAGGCTATTTTTTTGTAGAAAAAGGAAACCTAACATTTTCGGATTTGAAATGCGATGGAAATTGGGATCAGAAAAATTGTCACTTTCGTAAAACGTAAAACTAGGTCTAAAGTTTTCGAGAAAATAATACTGAGGCCCTTTTAATTAGAAAAGATTCAATTTCCCCAAGGATGACCTAACAAATAAAAAATTTATAGCGTCGCTTAGAATTCATTTCTAGAGCTCTAAAAATACTCTGGATAGCCTGAATAGTGTCTGCAATGCATTTAGGAGGAAACCGTCGTTGGGTGCCCCAACGTGGGACGTGAAAGGAGCACATCATCTCCTGGTTGTGACGATATGTCTTGGCCCAATCAGCGAAGGTGAAGGAATCCTTGATGGTGAAATTGTTAGTTGAGACGGGTTGAAGAATACGAACTAGATAAGAGGCTAGATTGTAATTATAAGTGTTTAATATGCCGGAACGAAATGGGCAACCCTGTTTGCGAACCTTGGGAAGGCCGTAGAGAACTCCATGAGAAGAACTAGACGGTTGATGATCATATCCCGTTTTAAATTTACCTCTTTTTTTAGCTTTTTTAATTTGAATTAAGACTAATCAGAAGTTAGCCGTTTCATTTTGCTCAAATAATTAAGTTTATTGATGATAATTATTCCATTTGCCTTATCGGGTTTTGCGATGATTGTGCTGTATATGCTGGAAAGCTTCATTGGTCTGAACGGACTTCTGCAGCCAGGGTAGTCTCCTAGCTAGCTACCTTGTGTATTATTTTGTATGGAGGGTGAATTTGAACAAATTATCCAGAAAATTTATTTGAGCATTAAGGACAAGAACAACTAACTGCAACTAAGTTTCATTGATCTTTAACTAGTATTTCCTGCAAATTTTAGGATCGTATTTTTACCCCATAAAAACACTGTAATTTTACTGGAACCGTACTTTGGTAACCTGGGTAATGCTGGGTTGCCTGTGCTTTAAAAGGGAGCAAGGGAAGAAAGGTTGCAGCTCGTTGCAGTTTCGCTGGGATTTTGTAAAACTCTCTGAATGATGAACAAAAACAGCTTTGTAACATTTTTTTTCTTTCTTTCTTGAGGAGTGCGAGAAATATTTTTTTCAGTTGTGCTGCATTCAATTTTTTTTCTTCTGACAAGAGGCTTGCAGCGAAGTTAAACTAGGTTGGCCCCTTATCAAAGTTACTGTGTGTTTGTCGTTTTCTTTTGGAAAATAGTAATAATAAAAAAACAAATCTCAACAAAGCAAAGACTCGTACAGTAACTCACAGAGCTCATGAATCGAAGTTCAGTGGGTATTTGGAAACTACATTTAGGAGGGGAGGGGTGGAGGTTCGGTATGTAGCATTTTCTTTGTTGTATTTATGTTTTTTCCCTCCCTGTTTCGGCTATATATTTTTGTACTGGAATTGTTCATATGTGCATGTTTTTTTGTTTTGTTATTTTTTTACTCACCCTCCCTTGGTAGGTACTTTAAGTAGGGTTATAAAAAGACAATCTGCTGGCCCCTCAACTTGCCGTCTCGAAGGGGCGGGCTTTTGACGCTGTCACTCTCGTTTGCGGCCTGTATGTGATCGTGTTCGATCGTCAGGCCATGGTTTTTGCTGCCTTCGCAGAGCAGGAGGGGTAAGTGTGTTTTTGCATGGCTTTTTCATGCGGTATGATGCATTTATACAAGTTTATTGTAAAGATTTGCTATGCTACAATTCAATTAGGAAACGCTGAGTAATGTTCGTTCAAAACTGGGGCACAAATCAGCTGTTTCAGCTGTTTGCTCGTTGCCGGTCTCAGAGCTAGGTGAGATTTCTTTGCGTTAATTCCGAAAGTGTTAAGCATTTTTAATCATTTTAATCCACCTTCTGGACCTGTGAAGCTTATGTTTAGGCCTACCTGGGAAGGATTCATGCGCGAGTTTAAGCTCAATTCAAATAATAAACATGTGGCAACTGACTGGGGACTGCATGTCGATCTGACAGTTCGTGCTGACGCGCTTCATTAACCTAATGTAAGCTTACTCTGAACACTCCGAACACTTTTACAAGATTCCATGCTTCATATAAAACAAATCGACGCTGTATCTTTACGTAATATAACGCGACAAGTAAATGCTATATTAAGCTTAAATTTCTTTATTAAACGCCAGCAGAACCGAAGTCCCAACTACGGAGATGTTTCGCTACGAAGTCGTTTTGATACAAGTCGTTTCGATACACGTTAATTCCTTCGAGGTGTAAATTGTATCACGTACTTGGAAAGAAAAGAACGAAGAATATTCACCCAAAATGCTTTTCTTATTCAATTGCAGACTTGAAGTGATCGAAAATTTTGTGCAATTTCACTCCTTGAGTTCGTATTGAAACGACCGGTATTTACTTAAAACCATTTTGTGGTCAGTAAGTTATCCTCTAGCTGCTTTTTTTTGCTTTATCAAGCACTAGAGTGCTTAGCATTCTTAAAATTTTGCAAATTTCTTGTTCAGTAGGTTGCTTTGGTTTGTGTTAGCGAGTGTTTAAATTGCTCAGTTGTATTTGAAATGTCTCTTAGAGGCGATAAGCCACTATGCTATGACATTGAGTGAGTGTAACGATAGAATCCAAGCTCACAATGACTCTGCTGATTTTGATCTCATATTTCTCAATCTCATGGGTTAAATGTTTGTCAGAATAGCTTTGAATGGCCTGGAATGTTACTCGGAAAATTTTAGCTTGTGATCACACGAGAAATCTTCGATTTGCCATGTGCTCTCAAAGCTGCCAAGTTGTTTGACATCATCGACTGAAAAGTGAGTTCTTTTTTCATAATGAGTTTAAACCATTTAGGTGTTAGAATCAGGTGAAGCTGTCTTCTCATTTATGGAAAACTTGTTAGCAAAGAATTCAGTTTCCAATTTTCCAGAAAACGTATGACTCCATTGAAGTGCAATGAAGTGTTAAGTGCAGCTGAACGTCTTCAGGGACGGATCTAGGGGGAGGGTGCAGGGGGTGCGCACCCCCCCTGAGATGACCTGCGGTTTTCTAATACACGTACAACTGGTATTCTGCAAAAAAAAAGAATTGTGGTTTATTGGTGTTGAAGTAGAGCAAGAGACGAGTGCACCCCCTCCTAAAAAAAATCCTGGATCCGCCCCTGATCTTTGTCGTGGGGTAATCTCAAAATCTTATGAAGAGTCATTCCTCTTCCTGGCATGTTCAAAAGTAGTAACTTGAAGAGTAAGAAATCGAGAACTGTGCAGAGTACTATTAAAAAAGTTATACATATAGTCACTGAAATTTAGAAAACTTAGACAGAAACGTGAGGGAAATGCTTCCCAAGACACTTCCTGTTTTACACAGTATTGCTGCAAATTGGAAACTCTGGAAAACAAGATTCATCTCCAGAGAAGATAGTTTTTATAGCTGCAATTCTAAGTCTACAAAAAAGTAAAAAATGATATGTAATTCATCTGAACAAAGCTGTTGTTATTCCTTTAGCATAGCGTTCTGCTTAGTTTGCCACGGTTTTGTGCGAGATCACAGATCACAATCTCTCTGACCTTGTTTAGCTTTTGTTGTTTTCGTCTCTTGTTTCGTATCATATGACTCTTGACATGAGTCACGTGCTATTTGTCACGCTTGCTCTTCTTTAGTGACCGAGCATGTTTCTTAGCATGTTGTTTACTTCTTACATTATAGTGTAGTTTTATTGATTATCGGTGTTAGTAATTTTTAGCGTTGTCGTTTTGATTTAGCGCCATTGCCCCGTTTTATTAACAGTGTCACTTGAAATAATTGTATGCCGGGGTAGTTATTGATTTTTTTAAAATTCATAGATGATTTACATATAATACAAACCTTAACGTGAGAAATACACAATATTGTTACAAGCGTCTCAAATAAACACTCTGTTATTTTCTGACTTATCTTTTGGACTGTTGCCTATTAAACATTAGCAGGACATTTATTCCTGTATCACTTTGACACATGTGTAGACGTCTGCATGCCCATAGTTTTCTTGCTATTTGTTCTACTCTGGTTTCCTTGTGGTTAATTCGATTATGATTTATCTTAATATGAAGTCTGCAAATGTCAGACTTCATCCCTTATTTGGATGAAGGTATACAAAGCCACATGCAGTCATAGACTGCCTATTTTTTCTTGGGTTTAATAGATCTTTACATGTCCAGTGCTTGACCGTAACTTTTTCACTTGCTAGTCCTTAGGGTAGTGGGGTTTGAAATTGATTAGCCAACGGTCATCAGCTGGTAGCCAAGGACTTGATTTTAAAATTGGAGCATCCACTGATAAAACTAGAAGAATCATTTGACTTTTGTGGACATTACTGGTTAGTGTGACAGAACATTTAAAAAACTCTGACAGCAACACACTTTATTAAGAAACAGACAATTACAATTTGAATAGTACCTACCCACAAATAGTTAAAAAACTAGTCAAGGTGGGTAGGTATCATTAAGTTAGGCCTACTAGTAATAACCAAGGGTTACAGAGTGTGGGCGGCAATGATCAGAGGTCAAAATCACTGTGCTTTGCAAAAGTTTCATGTGAGAGATAGTCAAAATACACTTGATCAGTTTACGAAAGATGGAAGGTCCAAATGCGTGTGATCATATTGCGTTCTGTACATTCCATTCATTCTAAGTGGAAGTCCAAGTGAATGCTGGCTACATAGATGAGATGCATGCATTATAACAACCTGGAGAATAGGATTGTGGGCTCCTCATGTTGCCTGCAATTAGTACTGTTTTTTTAGCACTATACATATTTGAACGAAAGCGA
This sequence comes from Porites lutea, assembly GCF_958299795.1. Taxonomy (NCBI): domain Eukaryota; kingdom Metazoa; phylum Cnidaria; class Anthozoa; order Scleractinia; family Poritidae; genus Porites; species Porites lutea. The sequence continues at coordinate 17,280,008 of NC_133202.1, forward strand.
TGTAATTTCTGGAACAAACTTTGGCACGTCAGACCTCGAACTGCATTGAAAATCTCCATTTCCCCATCTGCGTAATACACCCATGGGAATATTGCTTTGCATTCAGCTTTTATTTAAATTCATAAACAAATTACAAAGTACATTGGGACTGGCCTGCAGGTCCTCATGCAGTGTCGGCACATATAGGTCAGGTCTGTGTTTTCGGTGGTGGAAGCAGTTTGAGCTTCCCTCTTCTGTCGTTTGTCTCTGAGGGAGTCTCTCTGGTTCTCTTCAAACTGTGAAGCAGCCTCGTGGACTGTGTGGCATCAGGCGTCTCTGTCAGCGGCCATGTCAGACCATTGCTGGCAGTCCATGTGACACACACTGAGAGACTTCTTGAGGCAGTCTTTGTAGCATTTCTTAGGTGCCCCTGTCACAATGGCCAGTGGAGAGTTCACCATAGAAGACTGCCTTAGGGAGGCGGTGGTGCTCCATTCTGGATACATGACCAGCCCATCAAAGCTTGTAGTTCAGTAGCATGGCTTCATTGCTGGGGACTTCAGCTTGTTCAAGGACCTCAACATTTGTGATGAATTCACTCCAGTGGATGTTAAGGATAGTGCAAAGGCAGCGCTGGTGGAAACGTTCAAGGAGTCGGACATGACTGAAGTATGTGACCCAGGCCTCGGAGCCATAGAGAAGCGTGGTGAGTACTATGGCCTAGTATTCACTGACCTTGATTTGGATCTTCAGGTTGTCGTTGTTCCAGACCCTTTTATACAGTCTGCTGAAGGCACTGCTTGCCTTGGTTAGCTTATTGTTGACTTCATTGTCAATCGTGGCATCAGATGAGACGGTACAACCCAGGTAAGAAAACTGCTGCACTTATTTCAGCTCTGTTTTGCCAATAGTGATGTGAGGCGAGTGGTATACTTCCGGGGGGCAGGCTGGTAGAGGACCTCCGTCTTCTTGACAGGCCATCTGATATTACGCGATGGTGCGATTTCTCACAATTGACCTCAAATCGCATCCAATTTCACAATTTGAGGAAAATCGCATAATTCGTAAAAAATGCTAAATTCAAGTAATGTAAACAATGAATTCTAACTTTAATTAAACATTTTCCCAATCTTAATGTTATTTAAGGTGATTTACCACAAAAGAAAGCCTTGCAAGGCATCTGAAACCTTCGATCGCGGTATCTGGACAGCCATTTTGATTTCAGAGACAAGCAATGTGGTCAGCGGTGTAACAGCATTATGTTATATTAAGCAAGTGTCCTTTTTCTTTCCCGGGTCAAAATAATTAGACAAATTTAACTATTTTGTTTTAAAACAGATGTTTTATTATTCCTTTACATTCAAATTGCCTGTTAAACAACATTAAAGTGGTTTTTCTCCTTTGAAACCTGGTAAAACAATGTACATTAGCCCTGAAAAAATCGCATAATAGTCTTATCTTATCGCACAATCTACCCTAAAAATATCACACAATTTCTGATTTTTTATCTCACCCTATCAGATGGCCTGTCTTAAGGCTGACCTCGAGGCCGAAGAGTTGGCCAGCATTTGCGAAGCAGGAAGTGATACATTGCAGGGCTCATTCTGTGTGGGTAACCAGGGCAGCATCATCTTCAAAGAGAAGGTCCCGGATAAGCCTCTCATGAGTCTTGGTGTGAGTTAGCCTGTTCCAGGCTCCAAGATAGTGGTGAAAAGTCGTTCAGTAAAAAGAAGTGCAAAAAACGCGCGGGGGCTGGGGAGAGACAGGGCGGCTATTATGCCCACCGGTTTCGGCAAAAGTTTAATCTTTCAGCTATTCCCACGTTTGGCTAAAGCTGCTCTAATCTTAGAAAACTCTACGATAATAGTCGTTTCGCCACTGATATCTATAATGCAAGACCAAGTGGAATACTGAATTTAAAAAAACTTGGACTTTTGGCCGCAGCAATTGGCATCGGTGAAGAGGGAGAGGAGGACAAGAAGAAAGCGAAAGAAGGAAAGTGCAAAATTGTTTTCGGTAGTCCAGAGATCCTGGCTAATCACAAAGTGGCAATAACAAAACAGTCCAAAGACTTTTAAGCTTTAAAAAGCTATTACCAAGGGAGAAACTATGCGCTCCAGTCAAAAGACTCACAGTATTATAAGAGAAACATTAAGCTGGGGTTTACTGAGTCACCTTCCAATTCTCCTTAGTTGATGTAGCTTAAGTTTAAGCTGCACTTCATTCTTATAATTCTGGATCTGTAAATAATTTAACATTCTGCAAAGAAAACTAACAAGCTTGGCCCAGCATGATACAACATTGCAGAAAAACATTACATTCACGGAGTAAAGAAAATCACTTAGTCAGATCCAGAAGGCACTTTGGAGAAAATTAAAACCCTTATTCAGCCGCAATAAAAAGCTTTACGTTCAAAAGAGGTCAAAGAAAATGCTCTCTCATCAGAGGGCAAATCCTGCCGACCAGAAACAAAAGCCATAGTAAATCAATATGTGTGCCATGACCTCTCAGTGTGAAACAAGCGGCTAAAATCTCATTTGCTCAGTGAAAATGTAGAATCTTCCAGAGCATATATAAAACCTGCAGCACTTTGAATGATCGAGTGCGAGATTCGCAGACGCCGTTGACGAATTCGTAGCCTGTGAACAGGTATTTCTGGTCGTCGCTTTGGCAGGTGAAACTAGAAACTAGAGCCGAAAAAACCGGATGCTCTCACAGGAAAACAAATACGAAGACATAAATATCCACACATTCGCACAAGGAGGTCATGTCATGCAAAATGCTCGCGCGAGAAACTTGAGAATGATTGTAGCTAACTGAAGTGTTGACAGTTTTGACAGCTGAATCCAGACATGACAGAAATGGGCGGAAGAGGGTCGTTAAAGAAATTCTAACAGGCTCTATCTCCCATTTTTCTCGCTGCCACCGCCCCCTTTCCCAAGTCGCACGCATCTTATTTTCGCTTTGCTCGTTTTAATACGTTGGCACTATACTATCTGAGAGCCTGGCACAGGCTAGGTGTGAGCTTGAAGGCACCATAGATTGAATAGGCTGCCGTCTAGGCAGTACATGTACCTGACATACACGCCATCCTCATCCTCAAGGTCTTCATTTACCTGCTTTAGCATCATGATGTCTTATTTAAATGGCAACAAATCAACGTACATTTCATCCATTTCCTTTTCAAGATCCAATTGTTGTTCTTGTAAGTCCTCCATTTCATTAGCTGCAATTTCTTGAAAGAAAAGTTACATATTCAGATTACAGTGGAGAGTCTCGTCAGTGGACACCCTTCAGACAGAAAAAATGTGTCTGTAACTGGAGCTGTACTAACATCAGAAAATTGATTACAGTCAGTTTATAGATTGTTTTTATAAATAGAGCAGTTACAGATGGCACAACTGTCAAGACCTAAGTTTGTATTTGGGAATCAGTATTCACTGTACTGTTATAGTTGTATTATTGAAGTGTGGAGAAATCAAACTTTTTAATAATGTTATTCTACACATTTCAAAGTGCAGTGATTTGTTTATACAAAACAAGAAAAACAATTTTGCGTTATATGTATTACGTCATACTGTAGCCTCTATTAACTGATGTTTCATTTAAATGGCAACAAATCGACGTGCATTTTCATCCATTTCCTCTTCAAGATGCAATTTTTGTTCTTGTAAGTCCTCCATTTCATTAGCTAAAATTGAAAGAAAAGTTACATATTCAGATTACAGTGGAGAGTCTCACCAGTGGACACCCTCCAGACACAAAAAATGGGTCTGTAACTGGAACTGTGCTCACATCAGAAAATTAATTACAGTCAGTTTATAGATTGTTTTTATAAATAGGACAGTTGCAGATGGTACAAATGTTAGGACCTTAGATTCAATTAGGTCACTATTCATTGTACAAAAAGAATGTATTATAATGGTATTATAGAATCTTGGAGGAATAAAGCTGTATAATAGTATTATTTTACAAATTTCAAAATGCAGCAATTTGTTTCTACAAAACAAGAAAAAAATTTTGCTTTATATGTATCACATGAATTAATTGAAAGTCTCTTTAAACTGTTGTTTATTTAAATCACAATACATGTATATTTGGTCACCATTGTTCACTGTACAGAAAGAATCTGTAATAATTGTATTATATGAAGTGTGGAGAAACCAAACTTTGTAATAATATTCTTCTACACATTTTAAAGTGCAATGATAAGAAAAATAACTTTGCATTATATGCATTACATCGATTAACTGTGGTCCTCATTAACTGACGTTTTATTAAAGTGGCAACAAATTGACGTACATACCATCCATTTCCCATTCAAGTTGCAATTGTTCTTCATTCCTTTCATATCTGCAATTTAAAAAAGGTACATATTCAGATTACAGTGGTGAGTCTGGTCAGTGGACACCCTCCAGACACAAACAATGTGTCTGTAACTGATGCTGTACTTATGACAGAAAATTAATTACCGGTAGTCAGTTTATAGATTGTTTTTATAAATAGAAGAGTTGCAGATAGTACAACTGTTAAGACTGAAGTTTGGATGTGGTCAATGGTCAGTATTAATTGTACAAAAAGAATTTGTAATAATAGTATTATTGAACTGTAGAGAAAAGAAAGTTTTTAATAGTATTACATTTTTACGTAGTTCAAGATGCAGTGAATTATTTATACAAAACAAAACAAAAAAATTATTTTGCACTTTTGTATTTCATGCAGTAACTGCAGTCTACATTAATTGGTGTTTATTTAAAGAACAACAAATCAGCATACATTCCATCCATGGGTTCTTCTGTCTCTGTGTGATCTGTTTTGAACACATTTTGTGATATATAAAACTAATTATGGTCAGTTTGTAAAGTGTCTTTATAAACAAAACATGTATGACATAAATGTTGTAATAATAATGATTGAAATAGAACAGAAATGAAACTCCTTAATAGTGTTATTTTGCTGATTTCTAGTTGCAATGATTTGTTTATACAAAACAATAACTTAGAAACTAAACCCCGGCGAATTACAAAGAAAAAGAGGCCTCTGTTAGCAGGGAAAGTTTATTTGGAACAACAATCAAAAATAATTTGCTGAAACTGCTGATCAGGATGACACTACAAAAACACTCTTATTCTTTGGTCATTTCAACTTCAGTAAAAATCAAACACAAACTGCGGTAACTACTAACAAACATGATGAAACAACGCATGTTGCAAAAAAATAAGATGTTAAATGTTTCGTATTTAACAACATACATGTTCAGAAGTGATGGTTAAAAAGATAATTACAGTAAAATTTAAACATCTAGAAAAAGACTGGAGCATAATAAACTGGTAAAAACATTAACTAATGACAACAAATGATGATGACAGACTCAATTGAAGTCTACAGGAAATTATGATATACAATGCAACATTTTCATTTAAAGCAGATTTTAAGTCTGAAGCAATATTCCATAATGTATATCTGATTTCCCTGATATCTCAAAGTGATCACTTTTAATATTGTGGCGGATTGAAAAAAAATGATCTGCAATGGCAGAAGTGTGACGATCTTTCGTGTGAGGCAAATTTATTCTGCAAACCACAGTAAGGAAGAACAATGAATACTGCTTTTCTGGGGACCGTAGTGATGGTATCACTGTTCAAAACATTATTCATGTTCTAAGTAATGATACCCTGGAGGTAGCCATTACAGGACAAAATATTCCTCAGATCATCAACAGCAGACTGTAGTAAAGTGGTTGGTGAACAGATGTGAATACAACGATAAGAAAGTGTGCAGATGAAATTAATCTTGTACTAACCAGGTGTAAAGGAGTTGCATTTAGTGTAAAGGCAAGTGGTTGTTTTTTGCGGTAAATGGATGTTGAGAAAGAGTTGTTCTGTTTGCGCTTGACAAGGACTTCCAGGAAAGGTAATTCACAGTTCTGTTCAAATTCAATGGTGAATTGCATGTTGTTATGGCGACTATTCAGATAATGAAGAAAGTTAATAGCTGTGTTCTTGTTGCAAATAAGGTAAAGGTATCAACATATCTAAACCAGACAGTTGGGCAATCATTGTTATTCAACACCCACTTTTCTTCAAAATTGCACAAAAAATTAATGTTTGCAAGAACTGGACCCAAAGGAGATTCCATTGCAACGCCGTCAACTGGTTATCAAACACAAAATGACGTATCTTGGTAGCAAAAACAAGGAAATCATTAAGAACAGGGCAGGGTAACTGAGGCGGATCAGCCTAGGCATATAATTTGTCTTGACCAATTTTAATTGTCTCATCAAGTGGAACATTGGTGAACAATGAAGAAACATCAAAAGAGCACATGAACTGGTTGTTGTGGCTGTATGTCATAGCCCATTCAGCAAAACTAGGAGAGTCGGTGATAGTAAACTGGTTGGTGGAGACATGCTTAAGTCAACAAACAAGATAAGAAGCGTGATTGTAGTTGTAAGTGTTAATAGAGGAAACAATACAGCGAAAAGGGCGTCCAGATTTATGTAGCTTGGAAAGACCGTAGAGAACACCAGGATGAGAAGCAGAAAGTAATATCCTTTGGAGTGTGGCATCATCAATAATATTGTCCTGTCTAAGTTTACTGTCCTGTCCTCTCTAGACTTCGTCAGGCTGTGAGGAAGCTTCTTAAATTTTGTTTGATCAGAGATCAGCTGTTTCATTTTATTAAGATAGTCAAGTTTGTTGACAATGACAACACATTTACCTTTGTCAGGCTTTGTTATTATGGTGCTATCATCTTTACGCAAATCTTTAGGGCTACCTACTCTTCGTATTGAGTATATGCTTCTTTAGGAGAATTGTATGGGTAGATGTAATTATATGAAATGTTCTTGTGTCCACTTTTCAAGCTGTCTTGATCTTTGGTGGGAAAGAAGGGCCCATTTCTATTCAGATCACGGAAAAGCAGTTCAAAAGAACACTTGACATCATATGCGTCCACCTCCTTTGGCGGCAAACAGAAACGCACTCCCCTGGTGAAAACCTTCTTTTCAGCCTCTGTAAAGACGATGTGAGTAATTGAAGATGATATCATCATCATTAAGGAATTTAAGCTGAGGAATTCCATATTTCTGTTTTAAGGCATTAAAATTCTTGTCCAGCTTAAAAGAGATGCAATATTTGGTTTTCATTGCTTTTGATTCAATAGTAGAGAAAGTGTCGCTGAAATCAACCAGCGATAGGGTAGTTTGAAGAGAGTAATGGGACGATTTATACGACTGCTTGAAGTTGCACCGAGCAAAAGCTTCTGCTTCAGTTCGTAATTCAAAAGTTTGTCTTTGAAACAACGACAAGCTCACGTGCTCTGAAATTTAAAAAAGTTCTGGAGGTCAGAGATGTGTGTGCTTAAAGCGTTTTTAAAGTTATTAAAACCATCAGCTGCCAGCAAAGATCAAATCAAAGGATCAACATCTGTGGCTAAGAGACATGCAAAATTTCAACTCATTCCCCAGACTGTAAAAAATCGAAAACCTACAGGTCAAAAATTCCTCCTGTAAATTTGGCATGCTGCGGGAGGTAAAAGGCCGGGGCCCACTAGCGGAACTGGAAACAAAAGCAAAGGACTTTAGGCAAAAATCTAAAATGTTACTAGCACAATCCCATTTTTTACTAGCTCTGGGCTGGTGGACCCCCGCTAAGATTGATTGCTGATGTCCATTCAATGCTGTACCATCGACTGCATCTTGCATTTCTTTGTAAGCTAACATTGAAATCCGACAGCCCATCTTCAGTAGATCAAAATTGTAACGTGACTGTTCTTTTTCTAGGTGTACAGTTGCTTGATTATATCATCAGTTATAATAAGGGACATTGTTTCTTTGTCAGTGATGGTAAGAATGCTGGCCATAACTTTACTGTGGCATTTGCTCTTAAGTTGCATTAGGCCGCATTCAGAGCATTTGATGATCTTTCTGTCATTGTTCTTGACTTTGGAGTGATACCTGTTGCAGGTGGATGTAGCAAGCTCTATGATTTCAAATCCAATGGATAACAATTTTTTGGTTCCATGTCCAGAGATCAGGGGAAACCATCTGTAACAATTTTTGGTTCATGGAAACCCACTTTTATTTCTTTTTATGTACAGAAACATGTTAAACATACTTTAAAATTAAAGAACATCAGTGTGTACTATTATTTACAAAAAGCTTCAATGTCTATTACAATGACAGAAGAAGGTCAATTTAAGTGTTAAATGTGTGTGCATTAAAGTGTCTAAAACTCCATACTCCTCTTTGATCCAACTGAAAAAGTATACTCACTTGGTATGTTTGGCACAGATCTTGTCTTTTCATAAAGAGATTTGGGCCTCATCATCAGTTTCAACAGTGAAATCGTCACTAAAAGACCACCTTTTAAATGTTTGTAAACTTTTAGAGTCATAGTTTTTTTCTTGGTACTGTTTTTCTGCAAAGATTCACAGTTTCAGCAGGACCATTGAAAGAAACACGTCCAGAAATGTGGACAAGTGTATTGTTTTCTCTCTCTTGGATTTTTTTTTCATCCATCTGCTGAAGGTCAAAATCCATCTCTTTTTCATTGGCAACTTCAATTTTTGTTCTTTTGTTAAGAATAAATTCTTAGGGTTCTTACATGTAAAAAAACTTTTAAAAACAAAATATCTGATTGTGCTTTTCAAAATTGTGTGAATATAGAATTGGGTACAAGAAATAGAAACTTTTTGATTATGCTCCAATTAGAAATGTTGTGTAAGTATGTCAGTATTGTTCAATTTTTATTTTGTAATGAGGACTATTAAGTGATAGCAATTTCTTAATAGATCACCCAACTTCATGGTTTGTAAAAGGCCTCCAGAAAGATTTGTTATTCATGAATGTACTTAAATTTTACCTGTGAATATAGCAGATTTGAAAATAATATGTTCAATGGTTTTTGACAATTCACCATTGTTCTTCTAATCATTCTAAAGAATTTGAACAAGGAGGTGAACATTATTAAAGTGAGGTGTTCAGATGCCAGAATTTAGCAGACTTGTCTGTGGTAAAGAAGCGAGTGATGCATCTTAAACCTGTCCAGATTCATAAGATTTTTGCATACTGGATTTGGAATGTAAATGGGAAATGTGAAGTACCTGCACAATCGCTAACACAAAATGTATATGAGAGAGCAATAGGATATCACTCAACTTTTTTTTCAGATGTCAGAATTCAGCAGAATTGTCTGTATAGGAAAGAAGTGAATGATGTAACTTAAAATCTGTCGAGATTAACAAAACTTTTGTCTACTGGATTTTGAAGGTTAATGGGGGAAGTGAAGTTTGTGCACAAACATCCACATGATGTAAATGAAAAAGTGAGACAACACACACATACCATTTTCATGAAATCCTTGCAAAAAGGATTTGCTAAGTTACATGCTCATGTTGTTATTTGAGTTGTTTGTTGCAGAGTGCATCCTGGTTAATTACAATGCATTCCAGTGAAATGCAATGTATGGTGTTAAAATGTGATGAATGTGAGAATATGTCACAGCTTAAATCTTATTCTTGAATCCAGATTATGTTACTGCTTGCTCGTTGTGCTAGGTCCACAGCAAAAGTGAATAATAGCAACAGACAACTGTCGGAAAAGCTATATCATAATTATAATATTTAAACCTGATCACAAGTAAAGTATGTTTTGAAAGGTTTGAATGAAAACATTAAAACAGTAGCCCCTTTTCATGGTTTAAGTTTGCTCTTTTTGTGTGGGCAGCCTGTTCTCTTCTTTTTCTTTGTTGTACACGTTCAACCACTTGAGGTATTCAGTTTTGATTTTTTTAGTGGAACTGTGCAGTGTGTTTCTAAATTGTTTCTTGGGAACAATGCCCGTATCCATGTTTCCTACTTGGCATTAACTTTTACTGGCAAAGTTATCTGTGTTGTTTTCATCTGTATCACAAAGCTGTTTGAATTTTGTGGAAAGTATGTTGAGTTGCCATTTCTAGAACTACTTGTTGTAAACTACATTAGGTTGGTAGCCATATACATTGGCTAGTTCCTTGTAAATTGAACATTACAGGGCTTGAAAAAAACTTGAATTCCAGCTACTCCTTTGGGCAAGCAGCTATCACAGTTTGCTTGCCTGAGCCTCTTCTTGCTTTCCTTAATGATTAATGATTTAGTTAGAAGATGACTTACTAAGACCCTTGCCCACTAGGCAAGTGAATTTCAACAGTTTCTTGCCCGGGAAGAAAATCTACTTGTCCCAGACAACTAGACAGGAATTTTTTTTAACCCTGCATTACCATCAGTTGTTTCATAACTTGTTGTTGTGGTCCACAAAATCAATGGAAGGCAAGTGGGACGGCTTTCCACTTACCCTCATCCTGGTCAGCTTTTGGGGAGCATGAAGAGTTTCCCTCTGGTATCCACTCAACAATTTCTTGCCTGAATGATGTTTTTCATGGAGATTTTCAGGGTAATGTTGCATGGTCTTTTGCCTTTTTCTCTGGTGTCCTTGACTGAATTGTATGGTTTGAAAGATCTCTTCACTCTGCACAGGTTAGCGACAAAGTTGTCTTTGACCATCAAAGCTGATGATGTCACTGAGGTGTAGAAAGGACCTGGATCTTCACAGGGCGGTTATGGGCTGCTCAAGAGCAAATGGGTTAACAAAATGTACATGTAACTTTAATAAAAAGATTTAAGCCAACTAAGCAAAATTTTAAGAGTAAGAGAAAGTAAAAATACATTATTTGCCAGTCAAGGTGGGTCCGTATAGGAAAAAACTTTGGCCTCATACCTGTGATGGTAGTTTAATGGTTAACAAAAAAGAATTTCATTAACTATTTACCAAATCATCGTCAATCTTTTCTTGGGCCTTCTTCACTCACTGAAGACATTGTGTGTGCTTTGTAATGCCTTCCCCAAAAAATTTACTTCAGGAATTGAGCATTCAGCCTTAACAGAGTTAGCTAGTTTGTTGAGTTTAAACTATGGGAAAATGTTGCCAGGCCAGCGCTGCACTGCTGTCCATTGAATGCAACCCCTTCTGTCAAAACAACAGAAATTGCTGTAATGACACATTCTTATCCTGCTTTATCTGTCTATCCGTAGCAGGCTAGATAAACACTTGTGTACCATATTGTGAAGATGTTTATAAAATATTCTCTCGTTTGGTATCTTGTTACTCCGAATAAGGTCTCCATTGCTATCAGCAGCTGTAATGAGGAAGAAAAATTTCCAGTCTTTGTCCCTGACCTTGTAATCAGGACAAGATGAAAATAAAAAAAATCAGCTTGCCCACTACTTTAGTTAACTAGCTTGGGTCTCTGAGGAGCTAGCCCAAGAGTAAATTGAGGACTGAAAATAATCAAATTTAATTATTATGCAAAATACTGAACATATCCTATTTACAGCAATATTGATTCCTGAATTTAATTTTCTTTTAAACTCAATGTCCTACAAGAAAAGTCAAACGAAATACTAAATTTAGTGAAAGCTAAATATTGTTCATTCAGCAAATATTTCCTTCTTGCGGTGGGTTATTCTTCCTGAACTTTTTCAATAATAGTAAAAAAGTGTTACAGTTTTAGTCATTTTAGTGACCACTCTCTACTTAAAATGCAGGCTTGCCTTTTCTGCCCCTGGTAGGAATTTTCCTGTGCAGGCCTGCTGCAGTGAGAAGCACAAAGTTACATGTATACTGTCTGAAGCAACACTCAACAATTTTACAGAATAGTCATGGCAGAATTTTATTTCCTTCTGCTGCTGTGACTTCAGTAGCCCAGAGCTATCGGACAGCGCTTTTGTCAAGCCCTGCATACTGTTCATCCGAGATTGGATCACTCACCGCATCACATATAAACAACTCTTCATCTTCTACTAAATCTGTCTCTTCAGCTGTGGGGGCTATAAGTTGAACCTGTGGTAAGATCTGAACATCCAAAATTATCATCAGAGTAACCTTTGCGGTTTTCTAGCTCTGCTTTTCTTGCCTTAGTGTTGTGCTTTCTCTTGTTCAACACTAAAAGCACAATGATAGAAGTATACCTGTTTCATTTCTCCTGCAGTTTGGTTTTATGTGTCAAAATTAACTAAATTGTGCTTTGGAGTTATATTTAATGTTCAGCCTGTTGCTTTGTCTCCTGATACAAAGCAAACAGATCTATATAGATACAACTGTTGTCATAATAATGTCTTAACCAATGATTGGTGTGGATAGGTCTGACTCTTGCATTGCCAATGGATCATGGCTATGTTGTGGTGCATCCACCACAGAAGGTTCAGTTGTTTGCCATGTCATGGTTGTAGAAACGGCTGTGGAACCCATGACCCCACAATGACAACAGGTTCCTTGACCTTTCTTGTCCCTTGGGCTCCTTGGTGAAACAGCAGTTGGAAATTTCCGTTTGACAACAATTTAAATGATATTCTGTACAAAGGGAACACAAAAAATCTGATATTGAAACGAAAACTAGGATTAACAACTACACGTGTAAGACATTGCCTGTTTTACTTGCTCTTTTCAAAATAAGACACTTTTCCTTTGCATTTCTTTATCTCTTTTTATCATTATTTAATTTGTTGGATGTTATGAATTATTATGTACACAAAAAATATAAAATATGTTGGATAGAGAAAAAAAAAAAAAAAAATCAAATATTTCAACTGGGGGAGGAGAGAAGACGAATTTCCCAGTTGATACCTTGCCACAAAAACCAAATGGAATAAAACCATAAATCATGGACCCCCCAAACCTTAACCTCTAAAATCCTTCTCTTAATGCTAGAAAGTGACTGAAAGTAAAATAAAATAAATAAATAAATATTTCAACTGGGGGAGGAGAGAAGACGAATTTCCCAGTTGATATCTTGCCACAAAAACCAAATGGAATAAAACCATAAATCATGGAAACCTCCCAACCTTAACCTCTAAAATCCTTCTCTTAATGCTAGAAAGTGACTGAAAGTAAAATAAAATAAATAAATAAATATTTCAACTGGGGGAGGAGAGAAGACGAATTTCCCAGTTGATATCTTGCCACAAAAACCAAATGGAATAAAACCATAAATCATGGAAACCCCCCAACCTTAACCTCTAAAATCCTTCTCTTAATGCTAGAAAGTGACTGATTCGTGCTTTTGACATCTACAGCTACTTGTCTGTAAAAAAATGGGTGTCTTAAGTAGTTATGTTTATATAATTAAGGTATGTGGTAGTTAAATTTGTCTGCATTGCGCACAGACATTCGAACCCCTTCTGAGGGAAAATAGGGTATTTTTTTTAGCTCCAAAGGAGCTAATATGAGAGAAAAAGAGATACCATACGAAGGCTGCTGCCTAATGGGGGCTAGGGGAGAGGAGATTCAAGATGGGGAGGGAGGGAGAGAGAGAAAGGAAAGTCTGACTTAAAACCACACAGTGAACTGTAACGCATAGAAAATCTGGATGTGGCAGTGATTGGATCACACTCAATACCCTCTAACATCACAGACCGGAAGTAAATACAAGCAAAGCGAACGGCAAGGAGAAGGTATTGAAAGATCTTTTGTAGATGTTTTGATTACATGTGGTACTTTTATGGACAGAGGAATTCAAAAGGCTCTAAAGTGGGGCTCTCACGTTCTTTCCTGGAATAAAAATAAAATGCGAGCAAGAATTGTGTCTTGAAGGTCTCGTACTAAAAAGGAAAGATGTTCTTGGAGTATGGAAAGAGCCTCCTATACCAGCTTCTGTTGAAACTGTCTGAGTATCTGAGTAATGGTTTCACAAGACTGGGACAAAGAAGACGAAGTCAGTACTTCTGATATCTGACTTCTGATTTACAATATCCTGCCATTACAAGGGTGTTGTCTCTAAATAAAGTTAGGGCAAGGAAGCCATGAGTTTAGTATAGCCAACAGTGCCAACGCTTATTATTTCGCCAAGCCACGCCTTTATCCACATTGTTCTTGTCCACAATGAGTGGCAAAGCTGTTGCTAGTCAAAGTTGGCATTCCCAGCAAATGGTAATAGAAAATCAAAGGATCATAATTATTATTAGCGATGTATTATGAGGTGGTTCATAAGAAGTAGTTAAAGAACAAAATGGGCTGCTGATAAAGATATGTTGTAGACAAACTGTAGTGTGGATTCATATTTATTTACTCACTTTTTATTAAGTTAACCTCTTCCACTAACAATGCTGCATATCACTTAACATAGTGCTCCAGTTTAAGTCTGTCCTTACAGATAATCGACCCTGCCCAAGTGCGGTTGCTCACAGTACAGAGGGTACATCCTTTGCTCTTCTTGAACAGTGATGGGGCTTCTTTCAACTAAAAATAATCAGATAAAGATGGAACCTAAGGATTCTAGTCCTTATCCAAGAAAACTAGAAAGTACATAATCATTTTGTTTTTTTCATTTTAGTTGTCATTGCAAAGACAGCATTTTCTCTTCAGATTTTTTGTCTGGCTTTTTTTGTCTTTGTGTTTACCATTCAGGAGGTTGCCACTTTCCCAACTAAGCTAACTAGGCAGCTAGCTGTGAGTTTGGAAATATTGAAAGAAAAAAGTGTCTGGTTTAGAATAGACGACCTTGATTGGCACTAGCTGTGTGGAAAGAAGGATGAGTTATGGACATTCACATGTGAATGATATGCTCAGATGTCAGCATAGAAAGGCGCCACTGGCAGCCGCTCTCAGTCCATTTTTAGCTTTCTGCACCCACCCAACCCATGATGTGACTGATGTGTGAAGGTTGGCTACACCACCTGGGTGTATGTTCCCTACTCTTTTAGAACAGTGCTGTGGTTTCTTTTATGTCCCACAAGAACCTGATAAGTGTAAGTGCTGTGAGACGGGGCCTACAGTCTTTTGTCCTTATCTGTGAAGACTGGAAAGTCTAACCATTTGCAGGTGTCATTACAAAGGCAGCACTTTATCCTCAGTTTTTAAAGACCCTGAGTGTTGGTCCGGCCGGAGTTTGAACCCGTGACCTCCCGCTCAGCAGACCGGCACTCTCCCAACTGACCTAACCAAGCAGCTGTCTGATTGATTGGCATTATTTGGTGACAATGGGCTTATAAATTCCTTTCTGGGATGAAAGAAATGTTATAGTCTTAATGGTGTTGGTTTGAAATTTTGAAATTGAAAAGTTCAATTACCAGTTAAAATCCAGATGAAAAGATGTGCTTGTCTGACAACTTTGTGATCGTGGGCCGTAGTGTTACATAGACTATGTGAATGAATGTTCTTTATTTGGAGCTCCTTTGTTTGTTGGCATGAATGCTGGTGTATTTTTCGAAACAAAGAAAGATGTTATGGCACAGTGATAATACTCCACACTGGAGATGTTGTTAGAATCAACTTCCCCATTATCTGGTTTCAGCAAAGTTAAATTAATATTAAAAATATGCCTGTTGGCCTTCTTAGTTAATGTAGTTGATACTTTCAGTGTAACTACAGTCACACCTCTAGTAAGTGGTCACTCAGGAATTAGCCAGGTGACCACTTTCTTGTTCACAACAACAGTAGTGTGCAATATGATAAAGTATTTAGATGTTCTGATCTTCTGAGGAGTTCACACCTAAACAGCAAATTTTACATTCATTTGTTACTTCAGCGGAGCGTGAAGTAAAGGATTCGCGACACTCAGGAATGTATCAAAGTTGACTTTTTTGACAAAATTGGGTCACGTAAAGTCTGTAGGTCTTCTTTTTTTCTTTGGCAAAGTGAGAGCCGAATTAGTTTGAGATATCTCGATATCACTTGATTTCTTTGATTCATTCTTTATGTTTTTTGAGGAAGAAAGAATTATTATTTTGGCTTTCCCGGGGTTTGAACTGACAGCTGAACCGACTCACCTGTGTGACCCATCAGATCAGAGGAGACCCTAAGTTGAGGGATTAGCCGATTGCGCTACTGCGACCCAAGGTAGTTCGGGATGTGAAAAATAGTTATGAAATAATGCACTAGTTTCGGGAGAAGACTGGGCGTGCAAGTTAGTGACTTTTCAGCTTGTTTCGGCTATTTCACGAAATGAGACTGGACTATTTCGAGTTTAGTCTTTAATTTACTCAAGGAATAAATAGAGGATATTATGTGACCGCACAGAGACACGAAATTTCTCTTTGAGTGCTGAAAAACATGTCAGGAGTGAGCCCTCCCTTTGAACTGTTTTATGATGAATTTAAAGTTACAAAATGCTGCACAAAGACATTTTGTCTTTGTTGATTGGTACATAGTAAAATTGCTTTCATGTGTTGCATGACTTTCTTGAACGTTCTCTATGTTTTTGGATTATTCATGAATAATTATTTAGGGCGTGTTTACATTTCAGCATGAGTTGGCAGATTTGCATTAGTTACTGAAATCATAAAATATGTTGAAAAGCTACTACTATTCACCTGTTTAGTATTTTCTAGAACCTTATGTCAAACGGTATACAAGTTCCAAGCGAGTTCTTTTGATAAACTAAGGTTTTTTCACGAGCTGGACTGCTGTGTTTAGTGAACTGTGACGAAGGTCGATTTGAAGTTCTGTGTTTACAAGTTGGCAGAAGTGGTAAGATATCTAAAGTTCAAGTGAGAGTTTGTTATTATTGGTAGAGGCTGTTTAGTTTTACTACTAATAAAATAATAATAATAATAATAACGTCTTTATTAAAAGGCATCCGATAAAATTACATATCTGATGTTACAGTAAAAATATATATTGATACAAAAAAAAATTACAATGATTAAGACGAATAAAAAAGATTAAATTGATTAAAAATACATATGGGGTATTTACACAGCTAGATTATATTTAAAAATTAATCTATTAAAAAAGCTATCTTTGAAACGTTCAGTGTTAATGCTGGGCCTGACAATGGATTTCCTTCGAAGGTTTGCAATACAGTCTTTGTACCTTGGGAGCAAGCTTTTTAATGGATGGTCATTGCGTTTGAGGTTATAAAAAAGGCGTCTGTTGCTTTTCTCCAAAAGTTCATATATGTTGTAATTGACCGACGTATAACGCCTCTTATAGCATCTTTTTAAAAACCTTTGTATAACAGTAACTTCGGAAACACTTGCGGCATAAACTGAAAGACCGTGTAATAACTTAGGGATCACAATTGAATTAAAGAGGTGGTCTATTTCATCTTGTGTATATCCTTCTTTACGTAGGCTTCTGATGACAAATAAACACTTGTTGGCTTCATGGAGCTTGGCCTTGACATGCAAGCCAAACTTACAATTACCTTGAATTGTGACGCCTAATAAAGAAATGTTATTATATTGTTTGATATTGTGAGACATTGGGTAGACTGTTGAATTGCCTCTCTTATGCATAATTAGCTCCTTACATTTACTAGTGTTACAATGCATGTCATTTGCAACAGTCCAATCCATAAACTTGGACAAGGCAATGTCAGATATATCCGGGGAATCTTTAGTAATCGTGACTAAGACGGTTGAATCGTCTGCATATTTAAAACATAGGCACGTTAAACGTGCATGAGCTATTTTGAATGCTTCAGTGTAACTTTAATGCTTCGGTGTAACCTTACCAAGAGTGATGAATCTACCTCTTTCATCCTAAATGTAGATTGGGTTTTTGTGCGAAATTGCGTATTGCGGTACATAAATGAAAACGCGAAACGCTCAGCTGGGTCGATCCTCAAGCTATATATTCACTTTCCTCTGTCTTTCCCTGTTACATCTGGTGCAAGTTAAACAAATCGTTAAAGTGAAATAAATTTCTACTCACCAAACGTTGATTAGAAGGAAAACTCTAAGGTTTCCTCGGAGTTTCTTAAGCCAAAATGTGACTCATCGAATACTGAATAGTTACGAAATACCAGGATTTTTATCATTGTGGTAGATGGTTGCATCATCATAATTCACGAGGTTTTCACGTGCGATTCTACTCAGTGAAACAGTCTTTAACTCCGACAACTTATTTCTTCATGTTTTAAAAGCTATTGCTTCTCAAAAGACAAGAGCCTTTTTTAAGGCATTGGTTACAAAACGAAACAGGTCTTCATACGTCCAAGTTACTATTTTTATTGTGAAAAGCCAATCTGCATGAGATGTACAGTCACACAGCTTGCACGTGAAAGTGTTGGACTTTGCCCCCTTTCGTCGTTCGTACGTGAGGGAATTCGAGTTATCTCACAGTAAACTAGTAAACAGAATTATAAAAATAACTCACGCACACAATTTGCACGTGAAGATGTTGGTCTTTCGCCCTTTTACAATTCGTACGTTAAAAAAGAGGCAAATTCGTTACTACAAAATTTTGTCAAACGATTTTAAGAAATCACCTCGGCTTCATTATAACATCTGCAATTAAATTATGTTTCATGCAACGTCAAGCTTGATAACCTAACATTTATTAACATTTGTGAGACAGTCTTTAACTCCAACAACTTATTTCGTCATGTTTTAAAGGCCATTGCTTCTTAAAAGACAAGAGCCTTTTTTAAGGCATTGGTTACTAAACGAAACAGGTCTTCATACGTCCAAGTTACTATTATTATTGTGAAAAGCCAATCTGCAAGAGATGTACAGTCACACAGCTGGCACGTGAAAGTGTTGGACTTTGCCCCCTTTTGTCGTTCGTACGTGAGGGAATTCGAGTTATCACACAGTAATCTGGTAAACAGAATTATAAAAATAACTCATGCACACAATTTGCATGTGAAGATGTTGGTCCTTGGCCCTTTCACAATTCGTACGTAAAAAAGAGGCAAATTGTTTTACTACAAAATTTTCTCAAATGAATTAAGAAATCACCTCGGCTTTATTACAACATCTGCAATTAAATTATGTTTCATGCAACGTCAAGGTTGATAGCCTAACATTTATTAACTTCCAAGAAAATTATCAAACTGCCGAAATATATTTCTACTTATATCATGTTACTCCACTCAATATAACAGTATCTAATTATTGTGCCAACTAGCTTCTTCCAATTTTATTCCCTAACGCTACTGTTTCTACTTAAGTTACGCATCCTTACTAAATAGAACGAAAAAGGTCGGTTGAACTTTGTAAGCGAGAGAATAATATTTTTAAAGCTTGTTTACAGGATTAACAATACTCGATACAGCTTTCAAAAAAATAAGCTGCCTTTTAAACTTCTAAAACCACATTTTACAGGGCGCATACTTTCGAATTAAAATCTTTATCTAAATATCAATTATTGCTTCATTGGAAGAGCTTTGAAAATATGTGATCTTTTATACTCTACCCAGTTGTAGCAGGTGAAACAGAACTCATACTGACGTGCGTTGTACCGATAGCCGAATTAGGTCAGAAATGCCTTGAAGCAGCATCCACACTTAAATATGAACCCTTAAACAGCTCCATCACTGTTCACAGCGTTTGAATCATGAAGATATTTTATGTAATACTTCCAAACACCTGTACCCGTAATAAAAAACGAAAAAATTGTGAAGGATCAAGATGGCGGTCTCAAAGTGCCCTTGTTCGACCTTTGCCAATGCCATGTTTAAATAGATGCCAAGATCTCATTGGTCGCTAAGCATCAACTCATAGTACCTTCAACCTTATTGGCTCTTGCAACAAACATCCCAACATACAAAGCCACAAAGATACATACGCTCACACCACTGACATATGAGCTATTTTTTCAAAATAGCTCAACAAGGATATATCTTTGTACCCATCTATCTCTAGGTCATTCAAAAATATGTTGAATAGATATGGGCCACTGACACTTCCCTGTGTTGTTCCCTTGTTAACAATTTTCCACTGGCATGTCAAATTAGTAAAAATCACCCTATGTTTTCTACCTTGGAGAAAGTTGGCATACCAGTTAACAATGAAAGAATCAAGTGGACTATGTTTCAGCTTTCCAACTAGAAGATTGTGTTTAACGTTATCAAAGGCTTTAGAGAAATCCATCGTGAACATTCTCATCGCTAAGGTGTCCCGTTTATCCAATGCCACAAGAAATGTATGCTGCATTATCAACAGAGCGTTAACACAACTTCCACCTGAATGGTACGCAAATTGAGAATTATTCAGATATTTGTCCAGGCACCTCTTGTTAAAAATGTTATACACTGTTCTTTCAAACGTTCTGGCAATAACTGGAGTAACATTGATTCCTCTAAAGTCCGCATATTCGACTGGTGTCTTGACTTTTGGGAGTGGATTGATGTTAGCCTCCTTCCAACGACTTGGCCAGATCTGCCGAGCAAGAGATAAGTTCCATAAATTCTCAATCACTGGGGTAAATATCTCAGCATAATCTTTCCATATCCAGAAAGGAATCCCATCAGGTCCGGTGGCAGTACGCTTTATTCGCGATAAGGCAAGAAACACTTGAAATGTAGATAGTTGTGGAGCAGGGGTGTTCACATCAATCTCGGCAGGAACTGGTTTAGAATATTCCCTATCAAAGCAAATGTCGCCGAAATAATCATTTAAACCAATGATGAAATCTTTATCTGGATCGGAGCTGCACTTGTCTTTACGCATGGACAGTCGATCAACTTTCCTCCACCAGGCTCGTGATCCAAGTTTCCCAGACGCTAAAGCTTGGCGATTTTCAGCTATTAGTCGTCCTATCTTCTCCGTCAGTTCAGTTAGGTCTCTCCCGCCGCCTTTTCGAGATCTTGTTTTTTTCTTCTTCAGGAGCGATTTCACTAAGGGACTCATCCACGGAGGGTCTCTAGAAGACATTCGAATTGATTTTCTTGGAAAACATTCGTTCATTAATTTCTCTTAAGTAGAGTGAAGCGAGTTCACCGCTGTATCGAGGTCAAAGTTATCATTAACGTGATTCCAGTCTTGTTCGAGGAGCTTACGGTGAAACATGATTTTGCGATGCTCTCGGTAATCACGCATTGTGCAACTAATTCTCAAGGGCTTTAGTCTCACACCTGCTGGTAAAATTACACCTTCATGGTCTGTTTTCATTTGGGCGACAATAGGATAACACCTAGAAAAGAGAGCTTCATTGTTAGTCAAGCAATTGTCCAAAACAGAATTGCCTCGAGTTGGAAAGTCAACCAGCGCTTTTAAACCAGATAAATTCGAAAGCTTTTCCAAGTCAAGCCGGTTGAGGTCTCCTCCACATAGCACTAGTCCACTCGGATGACACTCGAGAAACTGATCTACAATGTCCATGATATATTCAATTAAGTTGTCTTCCTGGTATTTAGATCTTGGTGGATGATAAATACCACACATCAACATATGATGGCCCGATGGTAATTCAATTTCCAGACTGATGGACTCAAACAACTCCGATCTCGAAACCGATTTCACTTTTACATTTTTCCTCACATAAATCGCTACGCCTCCTTTCTCTCGCTTGTCATTGTCAAACCAGTTTCGATCCCTTCTGTGGATAGTATAATTGGATATAGCTACAACTGAGTCCGGCACGATCCTTTTTAAATGTGTTTTGGAAACAACGCAGATGTCGATATCATTCGTAAATAGATCAGCTTCAAGTGCCAAATTGGCTTTAATTCCATTCCGTGTCTTAGTCAAGCTGCAGATATTTAGAAACATGCATTTGGGGACCGCATATTTATCTTCGGTAGTGGAACTAGTGCTTGAGTTCCTGATTTGAGAATGTTTAATTCTTGTTAAGTTGTTGTGATTGCATCCGCAGCTTATCGACGTGTGCCTCTCGACTGGGCTTTTGGTAACCAAAACAGGAATACCATGCCATCTTGTTTTTCGTCCACCTCCACGCTTTCCTCTTTTCCTCTGTAGGTAAATAATCCAGATCTTTTCAGGTCTTCAAAGATATGCGTTTCAATGACAGACTTAGGATAATAGCTTAAACGGAGAAGCTTTGTTTTGGCGGATGCTGTTTTAAAGTTCTGTAAAGGCTATGTCCCTTTGGTGTTAAACTTCCTTGTGTTAATCCAACATCCATGCGTGCTGATAGTCAGTGAATAATTATCCTCAAAACATTCGAACTCGTAACATTGAGTTTTAGCCATGTCTTACATATCTTTAATCAGGACATGAGACCGCTATGCTGTTTTTGAAGCCTGATGTGACTAAGAAAAATAGAGAATTCTTTTTTTCACTGTTTGTTTTGTTAGACTTGTTATTCACTGCCAGTAGCCTCATCTTTGACTTCGGTCTAAACGTTTAGACCCAAGTCAAATTTAGACGGATTTGTATGGAGTCGTCAGAGCATAACTGGGCTAATATGAGGGTTCACAAATGGGGTTCTCAAATCCCGTCATCCCGCTCTATTTTACGCCTGAATACCGATCCCGCCCCATTTTTTTAAGAGATTTTTTGCTTGATTATTGAAATAGACGTTATATAAGACTTACCTTCTAACAATTGTCAGTTTTGATGGTCAAGGTTCTCAACATCACGATAAGCGACCATAACTTTATTTTCTGTTTTGCTTATTTTTTCATCTTCCCATCAGTACATTTTTACTTCAATGTTTTAAGTCCTGTATTTTTGGAGTTGGGTAGATTGATGCTATCTGTCTCACGATGATTCAACTGCTTTGCTGCTAGTTTCCATCAGGCGATGAAGCCAATTCTGTCAATTGGTTATGTGGAGTGTAGGAAAATGTATTTAAACACACAGACTGTAAAGACTGAGAAAATGGTCTCTTTCATGAAAACATAAACCTGTTATTGAATCGAATAGCATGACCAAATGCGGACACCCTTCCAAGCAGGAAGTTTGCTTCTCCATCCAAAGTGGCTACCCTTTGATGACTGTAGCGCGGGGCACAAAGTCCATATTCCAGGGTACTGTATATACAAGGATATTGAGGTCATTGGAACTCAGACCTCTCTTGAGTTCTCTTGAACTCTTAAACTCGGGTCGACTCACCTGACTGTTTCTTTTACGACTTTCAAGGTCTTCACTTGCCTTGAAGCAGGAGCTCTAAATTTTTCTTTCCGACGAAACGCATTGCCACTGGTACCTTTTTCGTAATACATAGCTGCAAAATTTATGATGTCTACCACATTGTCGTCACTGTCCACTTCCATCAGTGCAGGTGTGGCCGTACCGTGGCCAGGGTTACTTAACAAACCCTCGGTCCAAAGAATTGTCCAGGTCCGACAGGTCCATCCAGGCAAAAGCAGAAAAGGTCAAATCCGTGAACAAAACAGGAATCAGTGCAGATCTATGAAGGATCTTAATGAAAGTGACCTCTAACCTTAGTGATTTGATACCTCTTTCTGAGTGATGAAAACGAAACTAGCAAAACCGGAAAAGACAAACAACACACAAAAGTGATAATTTGACAGGCCTCACTTCCTTTGACACTCACAGCTTTTCTACATAGGTTGTATACTATAGTGGTCAATAGGAACAAAACAGAAGCACAAAACTCAAAACAGAATCACAAAACCTAACACAGAATCAAAACTGAAAACAGAAACACAAAACTGAAAACAGAATCACAATACTCAAAATTGGTTCATTGGTTACAAGTACGCTACAACCAGTTGCAAAAGTACTTGAGACACTGTATCGTATTTTGGCATAAATGGCCTGTCCATGATCTTGTGCTTGTGATCCCCCATCTACCCCTTATCAAAGTTGCTAGCAATACAAGACCATACTCAAAACTTGGAGGAACAACTTTGAATGAGAGGGAGGAGGGAGGTCAGTATTATATCTCACAGAGCTCTGACCAGGAGTGATTTGAAGTAAGAAACATCGTTTTTTTGTGGGAGTGTCTCAACATTTTTGCAAGTGGATGTAGCATGGTTAAGTTTTTTATTTTTTTCCCTTTACCACGGCATTCACATAACCGTAAGACAGCTAAAATACCTGATTACAATTAAATATAATCTTTCAAGGAGAAATAACAAAAGTGCAGCTCACGAAATATGGAAAGCAGTACGCTATGAATTGAATGGACCAGGCTGTTTAATGGGTTATCGTTCCATGACAAGATGCCTTAGATTTTGCTTTTTTTTTTCTGGAAACACTGGTGAAATTATGCCTCCCATAAACTATTTCAACGTTTTTTTCTGTCAATGACGTAAATAACGTGGGATCCGCACATCAAACATTTTGTGTAAGAGAGGCGAACGCTGTCAGAGGGCTACAGATACTGATGACCTTGAAAACAATGCTGATAAATCACAGACCATGTATATAAAAAGAGTAATGACACATGTAAACTGAAATGTGCTTTATTTTATCTTTCTCCTATCCTACTTGCCCTAGAGATTAGGACCCAACTTACCGAGTAGTCTCATGTTAAAGTTCTATCTCCAGCAAAAATAAATTATGAAAACACAAGTTTCATGACCCCTCCCTGCTGAGTAAAGTAACTTAGAGTGCTAGGCGCTCTCTGCATCCGATTTCGTTGTTTCACAATAACAGTTTAAAGTGTTGACGCCTGCACGACTCCTGCAGTTCACAAATAGATTGGTCTTAAAACCTTTAAATGAGGGGAGGCTCCTTAAAGATGTTTCTCAGGTATGGTTGGTTCTGAATAAGGTGCCATTTCTCCACGAGTATGTTCTGGAGGTTGGGCAACACAGGGTGGTATTGCATTACAAAGGGTAGAAACTTCTTACGTGCATTTT
This sequence comes from Porites lutea, assembly GCF_958299795.1. Classification (NCBI taxonomy): domain Eukaryota; kingdom Metazoa; phylum Cnidaria; class Anthozoa; order Scleractinia; family Poritidae; genus Porites; species Porites lutea. The sequence continues at coordinate 17,304,481 of NC_133202.1, forward strand.
TGTTTTTCTGTTCTAGGGCTTTCTTTCTGTCTGCGAAAATGACCTCTGAGAGATGTTTTATTACTGTTGTAGCTGGGTAATCTTTATTCTTTATTTTTTTTTATTCCTCATGTTCTCTTCAAAAGTGATTTCAGAGGAATTTGTTCTTAGAAGCCTCAAAGCGTCTCCTTTGACGAAGCCTTTTGTGACGCCTGGTGGGTGACATGAATAGAAATTCATGTGTTGGAATGTCTCTGTAGGCTTGAAGTGTGTTCGCGTGTCAAGGATAGAATCCTTGTTGAATCTGACCTTTTTGGACACTTCGTGTCCGAGAATGTAGTTTCTGTTTCTGATATTTCAGCCGTGAATTTGATTGTAGGATGGAAGTTGTCTGCCTTTACAAGGAATTCTTCTATTTCGTTTCTGCTTGTGTCCCATACTGATATGACGTCATTGATAAACCTTTTCCAAAAGATGGGCTTAATACTGCTCTGTCTGCGTATTTCTTTTTCTATTTTGGCCATGAAGATGTTAGCAAAGGCTACAGCCATTATTGTGCCCATGGCTGTTCCATGGGTTTGAAGGTAATCTTTCTCGTTAAATTGGAACGGGTTTTCTGGTATGGTAGGGACTGGAGGGTTTCCTTGGTGAAATTGTTGATATGCATAGCATACAGTGGTAATACCCTCTTGTTGTGGTATGTTTGTGTATAGGCTTGTGACGTCCATTGAAACAAGTATGGCACTTTAAGGCAGTTTAATCCTCTCAATTAAGTTAGTAAAGTCTGTCGTATCTTTAAGATTCGAAGCTTGTAGTTGTGCTATTGGCTGAATAAGGTGGTCAACAAATGCTGAGATCCGTTCTGCAGGGCCGGAACATCCTGAGATAATAGGTCTTCCGACAGGTGTCGGTTTGTGGATTTTAGTAAGTGTGTAAAACACTGGGATTCGTGGAGGATCAGGTGTAAGGGAGAGCCATTTAGCTGTCATTTTATCAATGTGGCCTTCTGAGAGCAGTATTTTAATAAGTTGTTGAGTTTTTCAACAATTGGTTTGTCTAGAGGTTGGTAGTTATTTGCAGAACCTGACCTTCGTTTAGTTTGTCTTGTCTGCTCATCAATACAGTGGTGTTACCTTAATCAGATTTCTTAAGAATAATGCTTTTGTTGAGCAATAACTCTTTGAGAGCTTGGTGCTCTCCCGTAGATATATTATCTTTTGGCTTGTCAAATTCAATACTTGCGAGCTGTAGTTTTACCTCCTCTAGGAAGGTCTCCAGAGCTACAGATGGCTGAACTAGTGGTTCCCAGTCCGACTTAGCGTGGAAAGGATGAGGTTCGTTTTCTTCCCCGTGAAAAATATATTGTAGTCGCATTCGTGCTTCAAATTGATTGATCGAGAAGCTCTCGCCTGATAAGATTTTCTTTTGTCACGGGTGTAGGGATAAACTTTAGACCACGCGACAGTAGAGTAATTTGCTCCTCTGTCAGTTGTTCATTTGACAGGTTTTTGATATACTGTTTGCATGTCTCAATGGCTTTACAAAAGCGCTTTTTGTCTTTGATTTTCTCCACTCTTTTCTTTTGCAGTTTTTGGCAGCTTTGTTGTCTCTGCGGTTTGCTTTCCCTTTTCCTCTTACTTCTAAGGAGTCTGATAAGAGACAAGAGTAAGATTCACTTTGTTTATTCGCACACACTTGTGATCTCATTTGTTCTAACAATACATCGAATTCACTAATCTTGGTCTTTAACTCTTCGGCTAGCTCGTTTACATCTTCATCTTTGTTGACAGTTTTCTTTCTAGCTGGTGATGCCGTTTTCTGGTGAGACATCTGCTTAGTTACAGTATTCCTGCGCTATTCATGCTGTTCAAGTTTACGAAGCTTGTTTGTTAAACGTTCTGCGCGCCTGTGGTGATATTTCACCAGCGCTCCTATGAGAGCCTGTTCTGCTTTGTTTCTGGTCGAGGCTATCTCGTTCTTAAAGGCTTCATTGGGCGTAACCAGCAGGACGTTGAACATTGTCAATGAGAGAGAGAATAAAAGGCCATTACAATGAGATTCATTTATTATATTACTTTCCAATGTTAAATTCATTACAGAAATTCAGAATGGGCATTATAGGATTTTCATTTCCGCTGAGCACGTCCACTTGGGAATTACATAAACAAAGTAATGAACATTAGTGTGGCGAACACGCTTGACCTGACAAACCATTGTGTAAAAATTCTCTGGTGAAAGATTGAAATGAAGTGGAATTGCTTACAAAAGCTATGTACAAAAAGGGTGCTATGGAATTAACTTGTTGTCCGCAAGAAAGGAATGTCACATGGTCCAGGGTGATGGGTGTTCCAAGTCAGAATGAAAAGTCGAATTTTAAGTCGAATTTTGGCAGTTTTTCTTTGTAGTCCATAACCGCTACTTTATTTAAGATTTCCTCGTCATCAGTGGCAACCTGTTGTTGAATATAAATGTGCATTGTTCGATTTCTTTCACCTCCTTGGTGGCTATCAAATTCCCTGTCCCCGAGCATAGGCACAGACTAAAGGTGGTTCTCTCTGCCAACAAGGCATAAAACTTGCTGTTTGCTGTGAGATGGTCATTTCTAACCTATTCCTTTGTTTAAAAGGTGCATTTTCCCACCCAATTTCAGGCCACCAGCACCCCCTTACACCAAAATACATGGCCAGCAAAGACACAATTGCTGACCATATGTCTAGTTGTAAACATTGGACTCTCTCTGTAAGAGGTGGGAGAAGGGGTAATTTCAAGGAGGCAGAAGGAGTATTTGAGTAGTGTTCACTCCACATGTTGTGAAAATGCTACCCCTTCTCCCAACCCTTTCAGAGCTAACCACATAGGCTGGTCTAATTTGTGAGTCATATATAGTTTATATAGAAGGTAGTGACCTTAAGGCGAAAGTATTGTTGACACAAAATAAACAAAAAAAAAGCAATTAGTAGGTTTTGAAACTCATGTTAAGAGGAAGCAATCCATCAATAAAGAAACATTGCTTGTGTGTTCTGTATGATGCCAATTTGGTCATGAAGATATGTTTTACATCACTTTTCAACTAGGGACAACTGTTTTGCTTACAATCAACACAACAGTTTATTGTTCTCAGCCAGTAAAAAACCAGCTGAATCAATTTTCTAATTTTTCTTCATATTTTGCAACATCATCTTCATCAACTGATTGTTTTGTTGTTGCCATTGTTGCTGCAGCTCACTTTGCTGTTGAAGCTGTCTCTGAATGGATTGCTGCACGGTGCTGACAGCATAATTTTGTGGGCCTGTTGTTGTCTTATACTTCTCTGTTCCTTTAGTTGGTCCTCTTGCAATTTGTCTATACCTGTCGGTTAGAATGATTAATTAGCCCAATGGGATCTTTATGAATTTGCAAGTATTGAAAAAATATCATTTGTTAAAGATTCTGTACATAAGTTGATCTCTTCCGTACTCTTATCCTGCTCATTGATCAGCAATGCTGGCACTCGCTGTACACCCTTCAGCTGTTCCTTTAGGTTTTGCTGCAGATCTTTCTTTAATCGTTCATCATTCAATGCTCTTGCTAAACATTCAGCTCTCAGCTCTGCCACAGTCATGTTTTGAAGGGCTTGATTCCTCTATTTCTTTTCCTTCTCCAGCTGGTCCAGCCCTAACTATTTTAATGCGATCTGCGAGGGATAGATGTGGGGACCTTAAGCGGTATGTAAGGTAACGATATCTGTGCGAGTCTCCACTACAGCCACTGCAGCCATTGTTGCCTCCCCGTTGCTCACCACTTTCAAATTGCTGCCCTGGCCCATTGGTATGGAAGAAGCGCATGATGTCTGTCACTGGGCATCCCTTACTTGTCAGCAGGTTGTTTTGCAGCTCATCCAAACATTGGCATCTTGTCTGACTGTAACCCAACTGCTTGACGTCTTTTCCAATGCACCTCCCAAGGATGTATATGTGGGGCTTCTCAACTAGTGCAGGAACATCAATGACACCATATCCCCTGTCCTTCATTTCTGCTGTTTAAGAAAAGGCTGGATCATACACACACTGAATGATATATAGGAGGAAGCCATGGTTTAATATTGTTGAACCACCCCCCCCCCCCCCCCCATACCATCAAGTGTCTGGTTCTCTCAAACCTGATCAGCCATTCTTTTCTCTGCTCTGGACTGTCGCGCAGATGGTTCTTATCATCCCCTAACACTTTCAGCCGTTCTGTTATCTGCTCATGGCTCATCTGCTCATACTCCTGGTTCGTATGTCCTCTCACTACCCAAGCTGTTCACACCTTTCCAGATCCCTTTTTATATTTTCTGCTAAAGGTATTTTCCTTCCAGAAACTGTGGAAAGTACTTCGTTTAAAGTGCCATCACTGTTTAGGATTAGTTTCTTGTGTTGCTTGGGCACCACCAACTCACCAATTGTATACCCTTCTGCTTCAAAGTTGACCTAAAATAAATGGGAACACAAATTAAATTCAAACATAAATAACTTATATTTTGTTGCAACTTGATTCTCTGGGGGGACGGGCTTCTCTTGTTACATGACTGTATACTTCAGCTTAATAATTCATTCCTTGAATTTAACTTGTTTTTTGTTAATCTTCACTTTTGGTCATGGTGTTGACTTTTTATACATATCTTATTCGATGATCTTTGCGTTTAAAAACGGGTAACTTACCGTGAGTGTTTCTTTGATTTCTCTGTTTGTTTTAGGTGTTGGAACAGGGATCTCCCCTCCAAGCATTTTATTGAGCCTCTGTCTTGGCCTTGCTGGCCTTTTGTGGAACTGCTGATAGCATTGGAGGTTCACCGCCTGTTCTATCAGGAACTCTTTGACAATCATGTTACCCAGTTTTTTATCTCCAAGGCCATGTCGCCTTGTAGGGTCTGAGTAATTGATCTATGGAAAAAATTACCTTTTATAAATATAATACTTTCTGTGTAGCTATGAGGCCCAACAATATAATAGAAGTTTTAAAACCTTGCCATGTGGTATGCTTAGCTGAAGTGGGGGAGGGGGTTGTGAATAAGAACTCCCAAAGTTATTAGCTTTTGAGGGCCGTCAAGGTATTTATCATGAGAAAATTATAATAGTGTAGATTGTAGAAATAAAGTATCTATGTTTAAACTTCTCACAGGGGTAGGATATGTGTATGCTTGCACATAAATGTGTGCATGTAGGGAAAAGGGTGGGGTTGGCTGCAACTCCCTCAACCTAGGCCTCCCCTAGATGTGCCCTTGAACCTGATGCTTTTGCCTAGGGACAGTTAGATACTGTCATTTGAAACAATTCACTCCCCTTTTCACCGTCTTCCATATTTTGTACTCTTGTGGGAGGTTTTCCCTCTCAAAGTGGACTGAAGCTGGTGATGGTGAATGGCACTTGGGTGTTCTTTCTCCAAGGTTTTCCTGGATCTTACGTTTCTGAGCCCTCAACAATGCCTCTGTGGAGATCTTAACCTCTGGGTCAACGACGGCCTTGTTCCCAGCATCACATCACAGTCTCTCTTAGCCCACTGATCCTGAATTTTATTTTTTTCTTGGTGAGCTTTCTCTAAACGTTCACGTTTTTTTCTCTATTGCATCTGTCTTGTTTGTGGTTGTATTCCTATAGCTTCTAAATCCCAGAATTCTGATAATTTCCTTTCCAACGCCCTGTTTTTTGACATGTCATTCGTTGATTGTATATTGATGGTATGCGTATGAGTGTATGTAAAATTGAGTTGTTTCAAATTTGAGTCGGATGCCCTGTGCACAGTTCCAGAAAGAACCCAGCCAACTTTGGTTTGAGGAACTGTTGGACCACTCTCAATCCGCTTAATAGTGCCTGAAAGGAAATGGGCACAATTTGATATTAAAGGTGGGGGTAATGTGAGGAGGTTTATTGAGAGCAGAAATGAGCAAGTGAGATCTACCAGGCTGGGTGTTCCAGGCTATTATAAGGACATGTCCATATGAGAAAACAGCAGTTAAAGATGCCTGCTCAGAACAAAAGCAGAATATGTGAAAGTGCAGCGAATAAAGCACAGTGAATGAAGCCTCAATGTTATATACTGTGGGTTTCTCTGGCAACACTCTTGATCATTCTTGATCTTTTTGCGTGGTCTGATGTGTCCTTTTGCCTAAACTCAAAACTGGCCATCAATTTAATGCCTTCCTTGGCTATGTCCTTAATTTGCAGGTTGCTATTGGTGACAACAAAAGCCCATTAATGACTTGATCATGTTGTCAAGAAATCCTTTGGTGGTACTTAACAGCTCTCTTGAAGACGGCCTTGGGGGATTGTGAAGTTTGATTTTTGCATGTAGGGAGCTGCCTTTCTTTTAATTTTTTTCTGTTTATCAGCCATTTTGCTAGTGTGAATGAAGCAATACTATTGAAATTGTTAAAATAGAATAAAAACACGAAACTAGATCAGGTAGAACAGGAGCAGGGGAAAAAAAACTGCTGACTGCTTACCCATAAGGGGCTACTGACTACTTGCACAAGTATTTGGGAACATCAAAGGAAATAGTAAGCTAAAGAAAGTACGAATACCACATGGTACTACAGATATTAGTGTGTTATAAACTGTAAATGTGGCTACAGAAAATGGCCGAGACATCTCCCTTTACGACAAGAAAATATGGAAACTACTTTGTCAATATCCACATTCTTGTGCCTATTTGTTTGGAGTATTGCCAAAGAAGACAGCCTCTCCTCACTCATAGTGCTTCGAAGGGGGGTTTTTAGTCTCTTCATGCCCCTTAAACTGCGTTTGGCAGCACAGGTTGACACAGGATACGTTGGCAAAGTGACAAGAGTGACATATATCCCTGGATAGAACTGGGGGCTTGTGCGATCAAGTGTCCCATTTCATAACTTTTTACTTAATGCGAAAATAATGAAAAATCAAAATTGAGAATTCTAGAAGCCCTTAAAACCTTTTTAATATTATTTGATTAAAGGAAGCCACCTTGTGTTGGTTCCGCTTCATTGATCTTGTTAATCACAATCCAGCCAAAGAAGTGCCTTATTGAACTCTTGGCCATTTACTTCATTTACCAATCAAATGTCAACTGAGCACCTTGAACACCTCATGAACTTATAAGTTCTGACCCGAAATGACTGTTTCACTCTGCTGTCAAATCGGGTCACACTCCTTTGTGGACTTCTCAGAAAAAGGAAGAAAATGACTTCAAGCGGTCAAAAGGTCGAGTCTTGGCATTGTGATTGGTGGTATTAAAATGAATAGTGCAATATTCACAAAGTTCTCTTTTCGTAAAATAACAGAGAAGCAATACAAGAGAAAACTCTTGTATAAGTAAAGGTCGCATTTTGCCTAAACATCTACAAATAAATAAAGAAGTGAAATGAAGAAATGAATAAAATAAAATATAGCTTCAAATGGGTTCCACAGTGGTAAATCCAGAGTAGTGCTCGACAATAATTGAGTGGAAAAAGCAAAGTTTTTGTACTCAATAGTGCTTCTTATGGACTTTAATACAGAACTATTTCGTAGGCCAACAAGCAGTAGTCCACTCATCAGTTAAATTCCATAGACACTCATTAACAATGATAATAATACAGGTTCTTATTAAGTGCATTTCTGTCCCCAATGCGCTTTACATTACGATAAGAAAAAGAGAAAAATAAGAAAAATCTCTAGCCTATGTGACAAACTGTACATTAAGTATTGTAAACTTTAAGTGGTTGATGGCTTTGAATAAGGTTTCTACTTCTCTGTGGTTAGGTCTTATGTTACGTCAAGGAAATTGACGACTTTTTTAGTGTGCAGGTTGTTTGTGGTGAACACTTAGCAGATTTCTTTTTTAATCGTTTCGATTTTTTGTGGGGTTTGGTCAAGAACTGCTAAGCCGTCATTTCTGTAAAGCCCAATTTCCATGCCATAAGACTTCTCTTTTAGTTGCAAGAGGATGTAGATTCCGATTAATTAGCATGTTTCTGCTCCATTGTAACTGCCCATGGTGACGTTGAAGAGTGTGTTGGTGTTTGTCTTCTGCCAAGGGTTTCTGTTGTTGAAAAGAAGGGACAGTTTAGCCTCCAGGATTATGTAGTGATAATCATCAGAGATGTTCACGTAATTGGTTACGAAGTCACGGGCATGCTCGAGTGGTGTCTCTGATATGGGAGAATAGAATTCCACTACATTGAAGCTTATGAAGGCCAATTTTGTTTGCTGGGCAACTTTTTTAACCATTGCAACACTGAGGTGTTTTTCCACTGATTTACTTTCGTGACACTCGGCATTTTCTTGTTGTTGTTGTCAAGGATTTGTTTGTTAATTTTGCTTATCTCCTGTTTTGACGAGTTAATTAATCTGCAGATGGGTTTATTTTCAATATTGTCCTTGTAATCCTTCAAGGTGATAAAAGCTTCTTTTGTGGCATTTGTTTTGACACAGTTGTCAATACTTAGTTTCTGGGTAATTAGTTTAGCCTTGTGAATTTCGTTGAATTGGTTTTTCTTCGCCTCCTTGTAGGTTTTTGTAATGTTGTCATTTCGGAGGTGATGGTTCTTCGTGGCTTCCAATTTGTAGAGGTTCGTGGATTTATCAGCCTTCACAAATAAATGGTTGTCACTTTTAATGGATTTGATATCTCCAGCGAGGTCTTTTTGAAACTGACACTTGACATTCTTAAATTTAACTTTTTGGATAATATTCATCCTGCCATGCTCAAACTCCTTTAGCTCCTCAGTGACTGGTAGGTTGTTTTTGGTCTTAAAGCCAAAATGTTCTTTTCCTACGACACAGAACTAAGCAATCATCTATGGCAGCTTAAGGATGAAACGATTTTGCGATCTGGAAAATTCTGGCCAAGGCTAAATCCTATATCAATCCCAAAAAAGGATGTAACCTATGTAATGCCAAGAAATTCTATATGTTATGTAGGCCGCATGGGAACACTTAACAAAGGAAAAGAACTTGTCTCAACTTGCAGGCATGAGGGAAAGTTCCTCCTCAATTGCATCCTTAAGAGCCAATCGTAAGTTTCCTATCGGGTTTTTGTTTTTGTTTTTAAGTTTCAATTTCATAAGGGCTTCTGTGAAGATCTATTGCTGGTGTTCATAAAATCGAGCGTTAATTCAGTGTGTATAGAATTTAACTGATGAATGGACCAATGCTTTGGTTGTCTAAGAAACAGTTCTGTGTCCATATGAAGGAATAGTGAGTAGAAAAGCTTTGTTAAAGTATAATATATATATTTAAAATTTCTGAAGTATGCACATCTGCATATATTGTCGCTATGCCCCTGGATATAATGGAACTCAACAAGGATCTTGCAAGTTGTAGCTCGCCACTTGGTAAAAGAGATTTCTTTCATTTTGAGGAATGTTGATGTTGTTTAAAATGAAAAGCTGTAATGGCGTCAAGTACGAAAAAGTAATAAAATGATAACAACAATATTGAAGCACTTAAATGTTTTGACTTAAGAAACCTTTTAAGGTTAAAAAATTGTCAATTTTAACAATAATTTAAAACTTGTCTTTATATTTTACGAATTTCGGAATCGACGTTTTACTCAGCCTGTGACTTAGTAACAATATTTCGTGCATTGTAAGAAATGTTCAGGTTCCTTAAAATAAGAGCTTTTGAACGAAATCAATGGTGTTAATAGTTTCATGACCAAATTGTCCAAGGAGAGTTTTTGAGCAGTCTTCAAATATCATGAGTGTATTTTTCTGAACTTCAGTAAGAAGGACCACAATGGCATAAAGCTTTGTTGGTCAGCTGGATGCCGTTATCATGTGTGACCATTGATCACATTTTACCACTCTTTCTTAGATTTGAACAACTCGCTTACTACAGTTGCAGCAAGCTTTGTATTTCTGAACATCCTCTATTGTGTGGATAGATGACACATGAATGACATGCTCATTAATTACTTTGTTTGTGCTATTTTCGATGCACTAAGGTGAACTGAAATGAAGGTCAAAAGTTCCTATGATCGCTGTATTAATGGTGGCAGTTAATTTTTTACATTGCTCCAGTAGCTGGTGGATCCGTTGGTAAATGGGTATGCATAAATTTCTTGAACTTGAGTGATCTGTTCATTCCATAAATCGAGTTGCCTCGTGTCAGTTTCATCTAGGATAAGGACTTAGCAACTGTCTTTGTTCTTCCTTGGTTAAGGATAGCCTGTGAAGGATAAATCTTTGAGTTTAACACATACTGTAATGTAATCTTCTAGGGAAGCATTGTCATTTGAGAGGTTGACCAGTGGTGTTAGGCTTAATGTCAGCTTCAGAGTACTGGAAGTTGTATTCTTCGTTGTTTTGCGCTGTGATGATAGTTGTACACTTTTGGTTTTCTCTGTAGATGTTGTGTAGCACGCAATTTTTATTGGAGACCTTGTGGTTGCATTTTCTTTTGCCATTCGCGTGCTTGGAATTGATGCTGAATGTTTCTTTCGTACAATTAAGGTCAAAAAGACTTCTGCAAATATTGATTAAACAATGTGAAAAAGGCTACGGTATACAGTGTTTAATACAACTGGCTAATGCCAGTCTTCATCAGGTTTGTTAGGAAAAAACATGAATATACAGAATATATACTACTGTAAAATAATAAATGGAAATTACGTGGTGAAGATTACATAATAACTATAGTTTGTCATGTTTTTTAATTCCTAGAGACTCGATGGTTTTGGCTTTATGAATGAGGGGTGCCTCACGTGCTTTCCTAAGACAATTGCATTCATATTTAAGTGTTTCAATTGTGATAAGTATCCTATGGGAAACAGAGCGACTATTGCTGAGAAAGTGTTCTGAAACTGCGGTTTCGATGTAACTGATGCACTGATATTGATTATAACAGGCAAGTTAATTAATTATCAAGAATTTAATATATTGTTGAAAAGTTTAATAATATTATTGTAGATATTAACAATAATTACTCAGTTCTCTAGAGTATTCAGTATACTTTTATTTACACTTTTCAATTGCACTTGAACAATGATTATATCATTCTATTTTTTTGAAAAATAGTTTTTGTAATATTTATCTTCATGGTCCTCCTCTGAAATGCAGTAAGGAATAGAATAACATTGTTCATTCCGAACATTATAGTTATTACTTAGGGAACAGTGACTGCGATTGATACACCTTGGGACGGTTAAGAACAAGAAGACTTCTTGACCACTCTTTAAAATCTTGGATGCACTAAAATAAAAAGGCATTAAGGAATTTAACAAAAACGACAGTTGTAATTCAAATTATGGAAACTGTTGCATTGAGTCAAAGACAAATAATTAACAATTTGTTCCAAGAAACTATTGCTATTAAGCCTTGTTGCTGTTATTAGTGTTGCATCAAAATCAGTTGAGAAACTGTCCTCATCGTGACTTGGAGCCATGTCCATCAAGGTAGAATCATCCAGCAGTTCTACCCAGTCCACATCAATGTCCATACCTTCCATTAGCTCAATATCAGGTTCTTCAACTTGCTGTATGTCACCAAAACACTGGCTGATGATGTTTATAATGGCAACTGCATGCTCTTTGCACCACACTTCAACTTATTTACAAATATCCTGTACAGTAAAATTTTTTCAGCAATTTTCCAAAACCTGCTCTATAAAAAAGTCACCAAGCTCAAGCAGTACATTTGGACAACTAACAAACTGCCATTTTGGTAGTTGTCCAAAGGTAGTGCTTCGGGTCTAGTTCATTTAATTGTTTGTTTACTTCGTCTGTCCTGTACCTTTTTAGGGGCATTTTTAAGTAGAGTTTGCTTTCTGAAGACAGGCCTCTCTGTAAAGTGTGATGGTCCGGGTAGTTCAACAGTTTCTGACATTTCAAAACAAAATGCCTCTAATCGCACAAACAATTTGCAGCACAGTTGTTGCAGCACTCATGTTTATAAGGGGTGACTTGCTTTGGTTTATTATTGAATGGTGCAAACAACACTTCCCTTCTGCACTGATCAGTTTTACAGTACTTTTTTATATCTTCCACACAACGGTTTTTAAGTATCCCATTGTAGAGCAGAGTACAAACAGTAGGCAAGCCATCTCTTCTGCCCCTGCCTCTTCCTTGCACGTAACATTCCAGGTTCTTTGCAGGACCCATATGGTAAATCTTCCCGCCTTTTTTGCAATTTATATCCCCATTCTGAAAGCAATTGTTTTATTAAGGCAGCGGATATGGCCATCATCACAGGAGAGGTTCTCAACAATGTGCTTTTTAATGGAAGAGGGGGTCCATGCATGGTACATTTCTACCATTCGGTTTTGGGGCTGTTTACTTCCACTAAACAACTTTTCACCTAAAAAGAAAGTGAATGTTCTGAAGATCACTGCCCGCTGCTTGCATGTATGGTAGTAAATCATTGCTCGTTCTGCCATTTTACTATGTATACTATGATTCCTTTCATGGCTTCTGCAAATATTTTTTCAAATGGATGGCTCTTCTGTATGTAAATGGCACTGTACTTCAGATTTGAATGGTCAGGACTCTTTTCAATAACCACAGTCTGTGGAGCAAGGTGAAGGGTTTCAAAAAATTTCTGCCTTGTAGACTTAGTTGCACTGGCAGTTACTACAACTAATTTGGCCTCCCTTGGGAGGAGTGACCTTAACTCTGCGAGGTTTCCAAACCATCCACGAAATGGGACACTTCTTTCCTAGCAAGACCCGTGTAAGAAATATAAAATGCGATTTTAATTAAAAACAATCATTGACTAAATTTCCATCCAGTAATATACTTTGTTCACCCCCACATGTTGCCAAATTGCACAAGTATTATCAATTTTTCTCTCGATGAGCAGTCATCCCAGAAGGAGTTAGCTATGAGGAGTTAGCCATGTGCTTGCATGTTTCACATTTCAACCCATGAGCACCTCCAACAGAAACTATCAAACTGGCAGCCAGTGAAAAGCTATTATATATTTTCTTGCAAAAGGAGTGACGTCACATAACATGATTCATGTCAGCCTTTCGTAGACACTCCCTCTCTCCATTTTTCCTTTTTCGGGGGGAGGGTGTGGCTACACGTAGGCTACATAAGTTTGGTGAAGAGATGGGGGGGAAGAGCCCCTGAGCCAAGCAGCTAAATTGATACAGGTTTCCCTGCTATATGAATGTAAGATATTTTTGGTGCTTTTTGGCAATAGGCACTGAATAGTAGGTATCCTGTAGGTTATGGATGCCATGTAACAACAAGGTCTCATGAGTTGGGAACAAGTATGGATAGAATCCATTTTAAATGATGAAACAAAGGTATTAACATCCTTTAAGTTAAGGATAATACGGAAAGACCCATCTTTTTTAGGCCTCCAAAATATATTTGACACAAACTCTGCTTCCTCAAGGGAGCTTTTAACTATGATCCATTTTTGTAGGAATTTGGATATTTGTGCATTGACATTTACACTGTCCTGAGCTGAAAAATTAATTGTCCTTGGGATGGTAAACTGTACTGGGGTAAGGAGAAAGTCTGTTTTGTATTCCCTTACAGCATTCAAGATGCTGGGGTCTTATCTTACTGAAATTTTGTCCCACACTAAGCTGAGATGAGGCTCTACTTTTATTTTCCTCGGTAAATAGATTCCAGGCGGGCAAACAATCTAAGCAATACCCTAGGAAAATTGATAAACATGCTTCAAATGCTTTAAAACACCAATTGTGAAAACAATGAGAGAAATGGAGAAGAAGTGTTTAAGTTTGAGGATTTATATAAGCTTAAACTGAAATCAATTGTATTAAGCTCAACTTGCTCTTTCTGAACAATCACTTTTCTTATTGCACCTCTTTTTCTTTCTCGAACTTCTACACATGGAGTGTTAAGCAGCGTCAGCACGTTAAAAAAGCTGACCTTGCAGCACCGTGAAAAAAAGATGGCCATTCACATATCATGCATATTAGTTGGAAGAACAACAGAATCTCAAAGAATGTGAGCAGAGAATGTGAGAAAAATCTCGCTATACAGTTAATAAAGTGCCGCTGACCAAGTCAAGATTAGGCTGCGGGCTCCTCTTGCCGTCCGCAATTTACAATACAATGGGTTTCACAGACAGAGTGTGTGGGCCCCGTGCTTACACCAGTGGGAGAGCTCAAGAAACTTAAAAATGCCTATTCTAAGTGGTCCCCCTGATTTCACAGAAAGAGCAATTTATCAGCTTTAATCAGTATTTTAAACCTGACGGAGATACTACCATGCCAAACTAACTATAACGTCAAATAATACAAACTAATACTTTGTTTGGCTTAGTGGAACAATGCAATGAATTTCAATTAATCTGATAGGCATTTGTCTCGCATTCCTCTCCCATGGGGGATACAAAGACCCGAAGAATCCCAAAGGACGCCTATGTGGAAGGCTAACAACAACAACTTGGATAAATGCATTTTTATTCACATATAGTTAAGTGCTCAAGTTTTGGCTGGAATACCTTACTGTGTTTGAAAACATACAATTTGAAGGAAGAACCAGGTTAACTGTGACAATAGCAGTCCATTTCCCGAAAATCTACAAATTCTGTTAGGTATATCTGATCCATTCAAAGGGAAATACTTACAGAAAATTATAATATCACAAGTTTGTAACTATAGTTTAGCCTTTGTAATAATAAATAACCAGCCACCCTCTGTGAAAGGAAAAGTGGCTGCTTAAAAGTGGTTCTATTTTGATACAGCAAATTGCTGACATAGTTTAACTTTTATCCGCAGGGTATGCGGTGACTGCTTACTGAATTAAGAGTAGCTACATAATAACAGACCTTTTTGAAAGAGGTTGTCTGCACTTAGGCTTTAAATTTTCTTTTACATGTGTACCTAATGGAGAACAATATTTGGCAAACTGTTATCATTGGATGCCATTATTTCTTACAGGGCTTTGCTTTGCTGACCCACGCGAACTTACAGGCTCTTTGACTACTTTTGGATGGGAATGTTATTTTTTTTACCAAAGTAAAGTATTTGCTACCCTAGATATCATAAGCTCAGGACTTCTGTGCCTCTAGGCCTTTTCAGAGCCACAGCCTTGCCTCTGACAGGAGGATTACCTAGAGATACAACGAACACCTTACTGAAAAACTGACACAAAACAAACTCTGAGTTAACAGTCAGGTCTAAACACAGTCTTATTGATCATTCTTCCAAAAGCTTTCCCTAGCTTACAATGAAAGTTTCCATAAATACCTGCTCCTAGGCCACACACACTTATATGTGGCTTGTTGCTAAGATTTTCTTGACCAACAAACCGTAGTTTTTGGCAGGGAGTGATGGAAGCTTGTGGGCTTGTTAGTTTTGTTCCTTTTTACAGAGCTCTTGCTACTGAGAGTCATTTTAGTTGTATATCTCTAAATTCATAGCATAGCAATAACAAAGAATGACTCTGCCAACCAACCAAAGCACAAACTTGGGTGAGTTCACCACCAGTCACATTAGTGTTCTGAATCAAATATGCTTAGTAATCGGGCAAATTTCTTCTTCATCTGTTTGAACCAAAATGCAGTGGAGGTTTCCTTGCACATACATCTTGTGCTTGTTTTCAACTTTTGCAAGTTGCAGGAAGCATCAAAATGTTCTTAATCAACACAAACGTTCCATGTATACTTTCAACCGAAGCAAGATTGCTCTGTTTTGCCATAATCTTGTGATAATGCTGGTACTTATTAATCACCCGCAATTCCAACATTAATAAATTTGGTACTAGAAGTTTTGCTAATTAGGAGCTTTTAGAAATAGATGGCATTGCTAGATTTCCCAGCGAGCAAGTTTTGCACCTCCATTGGAATCTGGCAAATGTAAAAACATTGTCAGTGATCTGTTGGCATTCATTGTGGAACCTCTTTTAGCACCCTGTGCATTCTGCCATTTTGTCTTTGGATGGGGTTGTATCGCATTCGGCATTCACAGTAGACACTGATTTTGACAAGCTTGTTTTGATCTTGTGACCTCCTCTTGGCAAATAGGAACATACTCAAGTGTCCAGATTGTAATGCTTACCAAAGTTGATCTCTAATTGCTCGTCTGTTGAACTTACGAGATGTTGGGTCTACGTTGTCACAGAGGACTGTGGCAAATGCTATGTCATATACTCCACAGTCAATTCCATTAGTCTGTTGAACAACTGGTGGAATAGATACCTCAAGATGGTCAGCATTATCAACAAAAGGAACGGATGCTATCTGCTCCTCACTCTGGGGAGATATGCCATGGGAAAGGCTGTTATATAAATTGATTTTGTTGTTCCCCTTACATCCAATAGTGCTCACGGTGACCCAATGGAGCCCTCCAGTGTGAAGAACTTGGACAACTTCCTGTCTCATTGCCAGAAACTGTCGGACAGTTGATAGTGAAGGTGACATCAGTCCCCCTGTGTGAAGAAATTGGCCATGTGACAGTTCCTGTGCCATTTGAATGTGTCTGTCGGTAAGCATTGCAGTTTTGCTTATAGCACTATCCTCTGGTTCCAGGTTAAACTTTGCTTCTGAGGATTGCTTGCTCATCCATCTGACAAAGTTTTATAACCTTTACCTCCCTGCCCTGTGCACAGTTTTTTCTTTTCTTTCCAAAGTTTTTTTTTTCTTTTTAGTTTTCTTGTCTAATTTTATATTTTTTTAGGTGTGCCATGAACTCTCCCAATTCTTCCTCACCACCAAGGGATAGGAATGTTTCTGCCTCGTCATAGGTCATATCTAGTTGATGGCAGCACGGGTGGAAAAGTGCCTCAGGCAGCAGTACTTCTGTTAGGCACGTACTTTGAGCCTTTGGAAAATGTTTTGCAATTAGTTGAAGCATAGCATAAGCTTAGTTTTCATCAAAATCACCAAATGTGACATTAAATTTCAAGTCATATTTGCAACGGTTTCAACCACTTCCAAGGAATTTTTTTAAAGTAAAAGTTGTATCGCCAGCTGTTCTTAGTCTCATCAAGTGTGCTTGACAAAACACCCACTGTGACTTCATTGGAACTGGCAATGATGTCCTGTTCAGTTATATCCTTCCATTTTATTACTAAAGCTTAGGAAATCTCTTGCTCCATTGAAACTTCGTAGTAGAGGGGCCTGCTTAACAACTTCTTCACCCAGGTTGCTTGATGTTGAGGACGGTTGTGCTATAGTTGCTCCGATGGACTGATGTGTGTTTGGAACAGGTTCTGCTACCCCTGCTCCTCTCAAAAAAGTCGTACTGTTTTTGAAAATTTCTGCGGTTTTAATGCTGTCTCCACCCTTTTTGAAGTCTATGAATACCAGAACAGCCTTCAAGTTATGACTTTTCACACCTGCAATTAGTTGTCTCGCTGCGAATATGTGTGCTGTTGTTGACTGTCCAGGACGAAACCCCTTCTGACTGGGTCATAGGTGTTAATCGATTTTTGACCTGATTCTGTTCAAGATCATTTGTTTACAAATTTTGCAGCAATGCAAGAGAGAGATATCCCCCTGTAGTTCTCCATTCTTCCTAGGTCACCAGCTTTCAGCATTGATATAAGATCGTATCTTACCAATGTTCTGGCATATCTCCATCAAGCAGTTTGTTCGCAAAAGCAAGGATGATATTGTCCAAGTCACACTGTTTAAGAACTCTCGCAGATATACCATCATGTCTACATGCCCTCCCTTCCTTGATAGACTTCTTTACCGCTGTGTATTCTGCTTCAGTGAACAGACTGTCTACGATCCCCATACCTCATAAGATAGGTGATATTGCGTCCAGCTCTCCTTCAACGGTACGTTCGTCTGCCAGAAGTTCTTTGAAGTGGGTATACCACTCATTGATTCTGTCTTCCTTGTCCGTAGCCTTTTTGATGCCTTTCTTGGCAGTCCTCCTCCCAGTTATTTCATTGAACAACCTCCAACTCTTTTTGTCTGAATTCTTCATCAGCTGTCTCAACTTGCCTGATTATCTTGTCCAGGTCTTCCATTTAAGTATTATACTGCTCATGCAATTTGCCCCTATGTCTCTCCACCTCTTCTTTGTTATTCTCAGTTGGACTCGAATAGTATCTGTCAGAGGAAATCTGCAATTCTTCTCTTGCCTTGGCCATTCTTGGATAATCTGATGCTTTTGTGATACGATCTTCTTTTCCTCTCTGGTCAATGACAAGCCCTTCTAAATTTATGGGGTTCTACGCAAAAAAACGATTGAGAAGGGTTTGTATAAAGTTTTCTTAGCATAGCTGGGCTAATATTTGCCCCGAAATGCTTATTTTTGGCCATTAGGCCTCTTGGACGTTGTTCTTTCGGAATATTGTGACAAATCCTATAATTTCAGAAATTTAATTTTTTGATGTCATCACTTTAGTACTCTATGCAATAATCACCCCACTGTTCCTCCCTTTCATTCTTATTATCCTCCACAAGCTTATGTGGTGTAAATTGGGAAAGTTTTCTGACTGTGGGATGTAAAACACTGTCAACCATATGCTAATAAAATCTTGAAAAAGTCTTTAAAGTTTGATGCATCTGTGAAAATTCTTGTAAGGTTGTTTTAATGACTTTTTCCAAAACATCCGGATTTTGTTTGGAAAACGCTCCTGTTCATCATCTTTCAACAATGGATTACTTTCAGCTTTGCGTTCCATTTCGTTCTTGTTTTTCAATTTTTGTCATTGAAGTATTCATCGTTATGTTCTTGTTTCTTGTCTTCTCTATCGCTATGTATCAGCTTTCTGCTGAGCGGGGAACATTATCTGTGTAACTGCAAAGGTGACTTTTCTTCACAGTATGTGACAGCATTCAAATGCAACAACAAGAAGGGATATCGATGAAGTTGATATCAATGGCTTTGTTAGATCTTTGGTTGGTTTAAACTGAAATTACAATAGAAAATCTATTTACTAAATGTAAAACTGCCACAAAGTGACAAAATAAACCGAAAATGAAATTAAAACACGCACTGAAAGTTACATTGTGTCATTGTGTAGCACTGTAAACCTTGAAGAAAGAAAACTCTGTTGATGCAGGAGAAAACTGCACAATGTGCACTCCACCAGGTGAAACTTAAAAGTGACTAAATAACTCTGGAACCTAAACTTAACTAAAAAATAAAGATGCAAATAAACACACTACTTTTCGCGAGGGGGCCTAATTAGAGGTGGCTATTGTTCTTGGTTGTTAGATACAAATCCCTGTCCCTAAGTGGGAGCTAACTAAGCAAATCACTTACCATACACTTTAGAATCATACTTAGTACCATACAGAAAACTAAGCACGCAAAGAAAATGACAACTTTACAAAGTAGCAATGTAACAAGTTACATATCCTATTGAAATGTCCAAACGAATAACCTTAATTCTGTGTCTCCTGGGTCTTTGGGGTCATGTTTCCCTTTCTTGAGCATTCCCCTTCAACCTGAGGGCAGAGCTTGTCAATGGGTCTCTTGTAAATAGCTCATTTGGTGTGCACTTTCACTGAGCAAACTTTTATCTGGGAAGGTCTTAACGACTATTCCTAACAGCCAGAAATTGAGATGAGAAGCTTCAGTGCCGACCAAAACAACATCCTCGACTGCCCAATTTATATGAGGGTGCACCCACTTTTGTCTGTGTACATTTCTGTCACGTGATCTCTCCTGGCTATGAATCGTCTACACGCCAACAGGAACGAGTCCATGTCTAGACTGTGCGCTACTTCAAAGTGGACAGCCCAAATCGCCAAGCATGTAAAGATGACACTGTATGTCTTAACTAGGCCATGCCCACGACAAACTTGAAAAGGCCCAAAATTGTCCACACCAACTGATGTAAAAGGAGGCTTGTCAGGCAAAATGCGAGTTTCTGGGAAGTCACCATCTTCTGTCGGCAAAGAGGCACCTGTCGATGGCAGCAGTTATTTATCCGCAGAGCTAGAACAGCTACAGAAGCGCGCCATGCGAATTATTTTTCCTTTTGTTCCATATAGCGACGCATTACATCAAGCCAACTTGGAGACGCTCTCTTGACGCAGGTAGTCTATCACAACTAAGCTTTTTGATTCCATCACTTGTAACTCAGACCATAAACTGCCTGAGCTCTTGAAACCTCGTAGCAATTGTGAATCCCATTTAAGACGAAAGAGGAATTTTAATGTCCCTCTGGCTAAGAGGAAGAGGCTTAAGAACACATTTATGTAAAGCAACTGTAATTAAATTCTTAGCTACATATGTGTACATTTTTCTTATATTTTTGCTCATATTTTTGTTAGATTTAATTATTGTAACGATTAATCTAATTCAGCTTTTGGCATCCCCTCTCTTCTCTATGTAAATATATTCTAATATGCCATAGGGAAAAAAACAAAACAAAACAATAATACTACTAATAATAAAAATTATGAATTATTCTGTTATATAGAATAGAAAAACTAATGGCTAAAAGTTAAAAAGATAAAATCTGTTAGCAAAATCTTAAAAATTATAAGCTGAAAGTTATTTATAATCAAGTAAGCTAAAAATACAATCTTATAATCTAAGTGGTACAAAATGCATTTTTAAAAAGGTGAGTCTTCAACTTTCTCTTCAAAGTGTCAATTGAAATGGATTCCCTAATAAATCTTGGCACAGCATTCCATAACTTACGTGCACCAAACAGAAAGGCCCGTTCACCAAGAGTTGCCTTGGGCTTAACATTCGGATAACTAAGTAGGGTACTGTCGCTAGAACTTCTTAAATTATATTTAGATACAGGCTCAGGAGTAATTAAAAAACTTAAAACAACATACAGTATTACATAAAATAACTAAAAGCAGCCCTTGTTAATTTCGCAAAGCTAAGTGCACAAGGAACTTATCTTATTTTATCTAACATTTAATACAAAATGACTTTAATCTTAAACTAGTCTTAACCAGAAGCGTGTGTACTGCACCTTACCTAGAGACTTATAAAATTAGCTGTATGTAGATATCCTAAACTTATAGGCCATATCTGTGTTTTCAAATAAATAACGACTTTAACCTTACGGAAAATCGTGTGAACTAGCACGAATTATCCACATCGGCTAAACCTATGTTTTCCGGCACCTATACTTAAATATCCCCTGTATACTAAGGCGAGAATTGAACTTATCTACTTCAACTTTCCCTTGGTCCACTGAGGTGGGAGCATGCTTTTAGCAAACTTTTGGCTGATTCTTTTGCTTCATACTGGTCCCAAACTTCGAACAACCTCGCCTGCAGCTCGTGGTACTTACGTCGCTGTATCCTATTCGATTTCCTCTCGGAAACAAGACGGATCTGGAGGGCGGTAAGCATGTCATTGAAGCCGTTGAAAAATGGGCTCTATCTCTTCTTCAGGCAGGAAAGGTAGCGCCATCATCTTTTTAACGAGTGAGTGCGTACCACGGTCATGGGTATACGATGATTGAAGGCCGAGTTCCTGCACCTGTAGTACGGATAAAAGATTTGGCTACTGATTCCATTTTTAGGGAGTTCTAATCTCCAATAAACTTATTGCCTTGAAGGAGAGTTTTGTAAAACTTTTTTAAAGCATTTCATATCTCCCCCAAACAATTATGTCCCTATTATGACCAAGTTTTTCCTACTTTTATTATTCACTAACCTTTCTCCACAGGGATTGGGTCCAGTGGAATACACAACTGTGCAGCCTTGCATGGGGGATGACGTCTCTTAAAGTGGCCCATACTGCTCTCTCAAAATCTAATGTCACTTGTTGAACGGCTGGGGCTGAGGGGAGGATCTTGAGTAGCTGCTTGAGCACTTTTTTGTAGTTGTTTTCTTTTGTCCTGACATCAGTATGAAGTGGAGAGGCACTTGTTTTGGCATGGTCGTCAGTCCTGACGAAGGCATTCACGGTCATCAGCTGGTTGAATGGGTGCTGACATTGCTTGAAAGTGTCGTCTATATACCAAGACTTGGCTCAGGCAAGGTGCTGTAGCTGCTGATCAGTGGCGAACATCAGATGCCTACGGAGGCGGACTTGTATGTCTCCTCGCAGGAATCTGTCTGGAATGTGGTCTCCCTCTACATCGAACTTAAGGTCTGTTGGATCTTGTGGTCTCAGGTGCTGTTGGTGTCGGTTGGCAACTCAGGCTATGTATTCCCACTTCGGAAAACACGCACAAGGGACGTCCTTCAGGTCTTCTAAAAGGACCTCTTCCACAATGGCGGATGCTGGTCTGAATATATCGACTGCTGCTTTGGGCTTGACTTTTGCTGTAATGCTGGCGGCTAATGTTGCGCCAACTTCTGCTGTGTGGTTGTGGGCGTTTGAACCAATAGAAATAGCAGAATGAGCCAGACTGTTCAATTATACTGGCTTTGCATGGATTTACCTGGTAAAAGATATACACAAAAGGCAATTTGGACCCATTCGCACTAGGGGAAACACTTTTTCTTTGTAATAAAGATGTAACGTTTGCCTGATAAGGATAAATACTTTCCAGTGCGGAGTAAATCCTGCCAGGTTTTCAAGACAAAAAACTCACATTTTCGTCTGCTAGTGCGGAAAAGCACAATTCCGTAGTTTGAATGTTGCCAATAAATTTTATTAAAAGCAAATGAAATTATATTCACCTTGGGTCTTCTGGTGCATATCCAGTAAGTGGCCTTGACTCGACGACGTTTTACACCATAGCTGTATCCCCTGCTGTCAATTAGTTTTGGTCTGCCTTTTCAAGTGGAGTCTTCAATGATCTTAAATTTTAAAGCAAATGGAGCAGTTGATGGTTCTGGTGTTTGTTCAGTGATGGATGATTCATCACGGGTGGAGTCCAAGATTGGTCAATGAGAGGGTTCATCCTCCACAGTGTCCTGAAACAGTTAAACAAGGAAAATATCAGAACATGTAAGTGAATTACATTAAGTGTTAAAGATACATGGCGACGTTCAAATTCCCTTTAAAACCGTTCAAGACTTACCGTAGTTGACTGGGCCGGTGCATTGTAGATTGTCAACTGCAGCGAAGCACTGTGGTAGGCCCGCGGGTGATTACAAGAAATGCATTTGTCGGCCATAGTTGATCGTTGAAGTAATTGTTTTCTTGGAATATACAATGTAAAGACATGCTCGAATGGTGATCAATGATCGGAATGCTTGTTTTACTATTCGTTCTGCTTTTTTACGCAAAGATGGTAAGGTAATTGATTCTTAAAGATCATATTAAATTCATCTTAATCGTGATTTGTTTTCTCTTACTGAGGTGATGACTTGTGCCAATTATTTGCTGTTAAATGGATTACAATGGCTCACTCGTGTGTCTTCTAAGAGGTTAAGTTTCTTTTGTTTACCTATTCATACACCGCTGTCGATGAAACTTTAGTTTTATGTAAGTTAAAGATGATAGAATTGAAATAAAATTTCGGCAAACCCTCGCTAACTTGAACCTCGTGCTAACTCGAACCAACGTCAATTTCTTCTGGATTTCCTTCTCACATTTACTGTAATGTAAGAACACTCCCGCTAACTCTAAGTAATTTTGGTTTCCCTTCATACCATTTCTATACAATTTTACCCTCGATAACTTGAACCATGTTATAAGCGCGAGAAAAGTCTGGAAACAAAATCTTATAATTAATGCTGCACCATGATTGCCGTATTGCGGTTATCAAAAGCTTCACATCTTTTTACGGCAACAGGATTAAGGAGTATAAAATATAGATATTGCTGGTGGTTTATGGATACAAACGAACTCTAAACTTTGAACTAATGTACCCAGCAAATTTGGCATGTTGGCGAACTGGAATGTCATGCCGGAATTCAAACTAAAAAAGTAGCGCCAGAAACCGGCGTAAAGCGTGACAGGTTTCTCTCGCTGTTTTAAACCACTTTACATCGAGCTAACCAGCACGCAGGTTACGTAGTACTTTGTCTGTGTTTTGGTAAAAAATCTACAAACAGATTAATCCGACAAACACAAGCTCTCGCCATTGCGTAAATAGTTCTCACATCGTTCAGCAATGCATACTGAAATTAACATATGGCGCTCTCAACATTATGTAAATAGTTCTGAAATACCTTCATCCATGTTCCTATCTCTACTCTGTACCCGGATAACATTTACACTTTTAGAAAATAGATATGACATGTGGAATGAACTGACTATTTTGTGGAACGATCTGACTATTGACTGGAATGATCTGACTTGGAACAATCTGACCATGGAACAAAATGACCGTAAATCTGTTTGGACTCGCTCAGGTACGAGGACACTTTGAATATCCCAGTTGCTTACTACACTTGTGGATCAAAAGCTCTTTTTTCCGATAATAAAATTTAATGCAAAATATTTCAAAATTTACGATGCTAACTTTGTGATCGCTGAGGTATATACAGACTTCAATATCATGGACAGTGAATAGGTAACTCTAGCAGAGGCCCTTCGATCTTCCTAGGTAAATCGCAGCTATGGAATCCAAGGTGTGTCGTGTACTAAAGAGTGTTGTATGTGACCAGGCAAATCAATTGGAGAATGGACATTTAGGCAAAATGACTTCAATGCATTAACAGATTACTATGCATGTGGTTTGCGTGCACTGAATATCTGCAGTCTACTACTAGTATTAAAACACAGGAATAGCTGCAGTACAAGTAAACAGACCCAAAGGCAATTTGTTTGTACTGAAGTTAGTTTCCCTATAAAAGAATAAGACAATTATGGAAAGACATTGAGGCAACGTGGACAGTTTCCAAATTTTTTTTCATTTTCATATGGTGACAGAGAATATGAACAACGAGACCTTCAGTCTTCAGAGAACAAGAACATTACCTTCCTAATACTAAGGAGTCATAATGGTGTTGAATCGTAAAGTGCAACTTTAAGTTACAAGAGATTGAAGCAAACGGTACAATAAATTTTTACTAACGGGAGTCTATGAAGCTATTTCTTTGGACTAACAAGTTATTGTTTTGAATCACACAATTTCTTTTACATCAGTATTTGTCATGAACTTTATTGACCTAAGTGTTAACAGATTTGGGCACGAGCTATTACGAATTAATAAATGTGTGCAACATTTCTCTAAGGCATGAACGTCTGCTTTTGTACTACTTTGAGTTGGACACTTTCATGGGTTTTTATTGTGCCTTAATGGGAATTTCATGGTCCATCAGACATTTCATCACCTGTGAAATACATGCTAGGCTGTGATTGCCTTTTCAGGTGTCATGAAATGTATCGGTCTAAAATATGAGATTTTCATGACCCATGAAAATCCATATTCATGGCTTTGTAAACTTTTCATGGTCCATGAAAATAACTGGTAAAGAATTTCATGGAAATTTCATGACTTAATTTAGCACCATGAAATCTGAAATCGCTCTTTTTCATGGCCATGAAAACGGGTTCATGGGTTTTTCAACACATTTTCATAGGATTTTCATGAAAAAAGAGTTTCGTAGTGTAGCCTTTATTATAACCCTGATGGGGTGCAGGGAGGCTATGTCGAGGAACGTACTATTGATTTCTATTTTTAATACAAAGTTTCCTATTTTCTGAATCCTGAGTTTCTTATTTTCCTATTTCTTTGCGCAACCATGCCGCTGGACACACTGTTTTACATTGCTGGCATTTTAACTTGACATTACAGTGAGTTTGACTTGTGGAGAAACTGAACGTTAAGTTCAACCTCTGCAGTTTTTTTGAAGGTTTAGGCATTAGACTTATAAGTTACACAAGTCTTGTCTGGCAGTACAACCTGGAATTGCAGATTATGCAAGACCATTAGGGTTGTATTATAAGAAGAATTGTACGAAGAAACAGAGATGAAATGTAACAATGCTTTGCCTTCATTAACTTTGCTCAAAATTACAGCAATTTAAAGAAAATAAATAGAGTGGGAAAACTGGGTCCTAGCCCTGATAATGGCATGGTCCACCCCACGATCCTCGTCTGTTTGCTGAGTGAACCTGTGAAAGAAGAGAAGAAGAAATAACAATCGGGAGGAGAGGGTGGGAGCATTGTTCTATTTTGTCTCCATTTATTCGTGCAATTCATCTTATACTACAACCCTATGGGTCTTGCATAATCTGCAATTGCACTTCATAAATGTGACCTCAATATAACAGTGCTAATTCAAAGCCTATGCCACACTAAGAACTGTTCCGCATGGACAGGCTTGTAGTAAAACCTTCGAAAGGTGTTATCAGTTGAGCAGTCAGCCATTCTTATAGCGGAGCACCATAACTAAGATAAACTACCCATCCGAGAAATTTTGGTTATGACGTCAGCGTACGTCCGTCCGTACGGACTTTCCGGGTAGTGGAAAGTAGTCCGCATGGACTCTTGGGGTAGGGGAAATTAGAGATTTTTTGACGGGAAATCGCATGGCGCAACGTCGCAATTATATCGCGCAACTGGTTTTGAAAAAAGAAATTTCAAAGCAACTTAGCAAAAACATTTTTTGACAGAGCCTTTATAACTTTTTATTACAACTTACGAAAGCTATTATGTCAACAAACAACAGCAGAGAGATTTTAGCGTGTAGACGACAGGTTTTAAGCAGAGAGCAAAGAGAAGGTGAACGGCAGAGAGCAAGATTCAACACGTCTAGAACAAGCGAAGACGATCGCCAATGAGAGTGCGTTAGAAGTAGAAGAAGAAGACAAAATTTTAGCGAAGAAAGTCGGCAAGTAGAAAGAGTCAGAGTGAGAAGAAGGAGAGAAAGTTATAGTGAAAAACGCCGGCAAGCAGAACGAGACAGAGCTAGAATGAACAGACAAAGGCAACGCGCAAGAGAAATACAATGGCAAAGAGAACGGCAGCAAAATAATGACATGATGACAGAATATGTTGTGTTAATGTCACTATGGCCCCGCGTTATTGACATTTTGATTTCGAACTGATCTCGGACGCAAAAATTCAGCCAGTCATTTAAAAATACAAGCAGGGAAGACTTTTCACTTTTCTCACCATAGTCACGCGTTGATCACGCTCTAAGACCGTCCAATTTTTATGCTCTGATTGGTCAAAATTTGACGGGTGAGTTCATGCAGAAAATTTATACAGCATCTTGAACCTTGTTTACTTTGACAGCCGAAGCTGACAGAGTATTTTGTCAACTTGTGATGTTTTTTACTGTCTTTTTCCACTGGATGCTTAAAATGAAATACAGCTGCTATCAACAGTCTTCTTTGATTCATGGCTGGTTTGTTTATTGAATTTTTGGTTGGGAAATGCGCCGGTTGTCAAAGTTGGAAATCCGATTTCGGATGCATCGTTTTCGTTTTTCACCTTGCTGGATGCGGGGTTGAAAAGTCCCTCAAGCAATTCTGGCCTTACTTGATAGCTTTCAAGAGCTGCATATCGAATGGTAAGCCTGAGTAATTATTGTATACAGTGTATGTTTGTTTCTTTATATCTAATTTCATGAAGTCGAGCGCAGTTTATGAGGCTAATTTATGCACGTTTGTATTAAGATCTGAGACAATGATCTGATCTAGTATATATAAGCTTACAGAGCTTTAAAAAGCCTTTAGTCGATATTTTCTCTCCGCATATAGAATGAAAAAACGTTCTGAAGAGTATTTAGTTATAATTTTGGCTGTAGAAAGAAAGCTTTGAGCGATTTTCTTGCCTCGAGTTCATCTCTGAAAACAGTAAACACCAGGAAGCAGGCTAAAAGCTTTAGGCTTAAGCGTAAAGACTCAGGATTTTTAGAGACGCTTTAATACTTGTCTTCGTGAATGAAAATTGTTGTCTCTGTAAATGTTTCACCGAATTACATTTCTTTTATTGATTGTGAGTAGTCTCTTGCAATTTTAATCACTTTGCTGTTTGTTTTCAGTCGTTCATAGACAACGCTTGCAGGAGTACTCAAAATGCTGCGCGTATCAAACGCTTTTTAAGATTACACATCGTTATAAAACCATTAAATAAAAAAAATAAACAATAAATTCTTTATTATGTTGAAGCGTAACTCTTTTAATGTTCACTGAAAATTTGGCGCTCGTCAAAAGTGACAACCGGCTGGCCGTATAGATGATTTTGGAAATTTTTGGAACGGTTTTGCTAAAAGCCCACGCGTTTTTCGTACGGTTCTGAATATTGAATGAGTGCAATTTGTCTTGAAAAATTGTGAAATACTGCATTTTGTCTGAGGTCTGTATGATAAAAACAGCGCCTCATATTTCTGTTTCACCTCAGATGTGATGCATAAAAAGTATGAAATGTTGGTTTACACGCTCCCAGAGTTGTTGGCAAGATTTTGTTAAGTAAACTTGTCGAACGTGAAATATTCGGCCCGATTTGTTTTTTCCATGAATTCGTTTTCCAGGCCTAATCTACTGTGATCAAGAGCTATTATGGCTCTTAAATGTGATCGACGATGATTGCTATTTTTTGGGTGTATATATACCGGCTATCAATTCGATGTAAGATTTTTTTTCACTCTAAAATCACTTAGACTTAGCTTTCCCTAAAAAGTCACATAAGTGCCCTTAAGTTAACTGATTTGTGGATTACCAGTTTATTGTTTGATTTAAATCATTAATTTATTAATGGGAGCTTCGCTTTTAGCCCTGGCTAAATCTATATATTAATGTTATT
>NC_133202.1:17337883-17452883 GCF_958299795.1 Porites lutea
GCTCTATGATTATCCATGTTGTTTTGAATGCCGCAGAAGTTTCACGCAAGAATGAATCAAAAATAGCAGGCGTGTTGTATTTCCGATTTGACAGCCCTGTCAAGTTAATAACCACAAACGACTCCTAATTGGCCGAAATTAATTACCAACTCGCTTAAGCTACCTGGTTTAGTGGCTTAAATTTAATGAGAATTCCATTGAAGTTTGCCGACTCGCTTAACTTTAAGCGGGTTGAAAAAACAACTGTTTTCACGGGACTTCCGCTTGTCACTCGCTGAGCGACCTGAAAAACCGCTCGTGAAAACACGGCCTACAAGATCACCACAATCTTTGTAGGGGATCTCCCTCTTGCTGCAAGATTTTCTGTACTGCGGCATTTTTTCTCGAGCCTCACGGAATGCGCATCCCTCACCTGCACAAGCAGCTTGTGGCATTGATTTTGGTGAGCTCGTGCCCTTGCATATTTCCCCTTCCAGTCACATCCTTTACTTTGGCACTCCACAGCAAGTTCACTTGTAATTTTGTCAATGGCACTATTGAAAGAAATAGTTGATGCCTGAAATTCCCTTCGACGCATTGGGCATTTCGGATTTGATGTGGATTTGGTGAGTTGTCTAAGGGAAACCAGACATTCAGAATGGCCACAGCTCAAGCTGATGGGCTTTAAACATGGCATTGAAACTGTATGGGATGGGAAAGAAATCGATCAAAATGGCTACCCAAAAACAAAATAGCATAAATTCTTTCTTAAACTAAATGGAAGAAAAGAGAGAAAGAATACGAAAAACATATTGCTTGATGGATATTATCTACTTTTTGAGACGTATCTGCTTGAAAAAACCATGCGATTATTTTGGCCATGAAACTATTGTGTCATACAATAGGCCTGGCCCCATTTAAAAGGCAAAGTTTAGAAAAAAATCTAAGAGTAAGTAGCCTTCTTAAGAACTTTAAAATATTTTGAATGTAAAAAAGAATTGTTGAATTCAGCTTTCGTATGAGTTGAAGAATTATGCACACCGCGGAGGATCAAGTTATCCACCTGGGGTTAGAGGCAGAGGTGGATCTGGATAACATTCTCCTCTGTCTGTATAATTCTTCACATAGTACCCGGCATCATTCATAATTACTTGTTAAACGTACAATTACTTAGAACACAGTGGTCATCAAACTGTCCAGCTAATACATGCAAAAAGTTCCTCATAAGATGTTGGCGTGGTCCACCCCTCCATTGCTGCCACATCCTGTCATCAAGATAGGACTGCATGTCCTTTCTTTCAATTGCTCTCTTCATGACTTGCTTTAGTTTGAGGGTTGCCCAACACGATTCAGCTTCCTGCGTGTGAACTCCGGTGCGGGGATCGGTGAAATATTGTGAGTAGTTTACAACTCTATGGGTTGCAGCATTGTTGAGCCGTCGGTCCAGGTTCTTGTACACACCCCAGTCGTCTGTGTGCACTTCAGTGGCCAGACGAATACATCCTTCTACTTTAGGGTGCAGAGTTGCAGCATTTCTACATGTGACAACTTTGAAATACCCTCAATAAGGAGTGTATTCTGTTGTCACAATACCAAAGACCCAAACGTCCCGCTCTGCTCTTCTTCCGCGGTTGTTCTGAGAAAAATAATACATCATAATATGAGTAGGTGGTCTATACTCCCCTTTACTCTTACTGAGATAGTTTTTGTACCCGATTATCATCCTCCCCCCAAAACTGACTTGGTGTAATAAATGCCTTATTTGGTCTGTTTGCATGGTTGCATAAAGACTCGAGAGTTGGTAAAACTAGATAACTCAAGCATAAGCGTTTCATCAGTCTGAACCAGCATCTTGTGGGATAAGTCAAGCCACCTGTTTGAGAGGGAGGAAGACAATCAAGTTGTATAACATATAAAAACAGCAAGGTAATGAACCGAAGAAATGAATAAAACTAAAAAAGTTATATTTTTTTTTGCTTTAGTCATTTTTTTACTCATTCATCGCCTTATGATACTGATCCTGGTCTACAACTGGGAGATCCAGGACAAAAACAATGTTCATTTTGCTACCCTGTTAAATGAAAGAGAACTCATTCTTTGCTCTATTCTTTTCGTTTTGCATACAGGATGAGATAAATTTTTAAACTGTTATCACGGAATTCAATTTTTGGAACAATGAAAACAACAACAACAGCACCAGGGGGATAGCTACCTGTACACACAGTACGTGGTAGGTGTGTACCTGAAAAAGTCGTGGGTGAAAAAAAAAACTGAAATGAAATGAATAAAATAAAATAAAATAAAGCAAATAGTTAAAAAAGTAAATACAACAATTTTAAAAAAATGGCCTCAATTCTTTTAACTGTGCGCAGTTTGTTTCTTTAATATCACTTTTCTAGTCTAGAACAAGGGACTGTTTTCTAAGTTCTACGCCTGAATGTTGGTTTCCAGGGAAGCCAGATGTGAATTGATATATTTAAAGAAATGGCGGGGAAATAATGCACAGATAACAAGCGGGATGATATATAAAACCATGAAGGATGCAGTGACCACGGAAGGTATGGTACGATTTAAAATGTCAACATAGGGTACTTGTGTCGCTTAAAAACAATGTAGAAAAGAGCATGCGACCTAAAGCCGTCCTGTACAGCCCCCGAAATGATCCCCAAATCGACCCCAAAATGATCCCCATTTCTCTTCACGTCAACCCTGAAATGATCCCCAGTTAATCTTGGAATGGAATGGTATTCCAACACGGATTTATTACAAGTCTGTTGCGCTCTTGAATCGCATTTAATATTTCACTACAGTTTATATGATTTTTTAGTGCTTTTGTCACCTAATCGCCTTTATGTCAACTTTTGTATCTTCCACAACTTTTTAAAATTTTAAAAAGTCTTAAAACACCATTTTAAAATTCAATATCCAAGGCATGCAGTTTTAACATCATAGTTTTCTCTATAACCCGGGCTATAATCACCTAAGTAATGATAATAATGAATGTTACGTTTCTTGATGTTATCATTTGTAGTTCATGGTGTTACTAAAAGTATACTTGACTTTGGAAAAAATCGTACCTGATTACCCAGAAACTGGTAAACATCCAAGGTTTCATGGTTTCGTTGTTTCATAGGTTTCGTGGTGTCAAGGGTTTCATGGCTTCATAGGTTTTGTGGTGTCATTGGTTTCATGGTTTTATAGGTTTCATAGTGTCATTGTTTCATAGGTTTCGTGGTGTCAATGGTATCATGGTTTCATAGGTTTCGTGGTGTTAAGGGTTTCATTGTTTCATAGGTTTCGTGGTATCATGGTGTCAAAGGTTTCATAGGTTTCATGGCTTTATAGGTTTCCTGGTGTCAATGGTTTGATGATTTCATAGGTTTCCATGTGTCAGTGGTGTTACAAGACCAGCTATTTGCTTGGAGCCTTCACACTATTACCCGCATAAGGCTTCAGAAATTCTGGCCTTCTTATTGGCTACAGAGTGCAAACAATGACGCAGTTTAAATTTCAGTCCTCTTCTACTTGAAACTCAAAGTGTTTTTTTGGAACGCTTTTTGTGATGATATAAGCATTTTTTTGTAAAAGAGTTGGAAGAGTTAAAAGATTCGGTCAGGAGCCCATAACCCTGGTCTCCTGATTACATAAATTTACTCTAAATTAAGAATATTTTCTTCCTTTTTTGTTGGCGCATTTTTTTTCCCTGTCTACTTGTATCTGACAATTGCATGTGTTGATTTTCAACAAAAAGATGCTTGTTCGAATGAATGTTCATTTAAACCATAGTAACATGAAAAATGAAACTACAAAACCACAAAACACAAATGAACCCATGAAACATCCTAAACCAGGAAGCGCTGAAACCAATGACACCACAATACATTTGAAACCACAAAACCAGTGAAACCTTAACATCTTTGACACCACGAAACCTATGAAACCACAAAACCCATGAAACCAAGAAACCACGAAAGTACAAAATTCGTGAACCACGAAACCCATGAAAACTATGAAACCAAGGAACCCTAACCCATGAAACCTAAGAAATTGTGAAACCTTTGACACCACGAAACCAATGAAACCTATGAAACCACAAAACCCACGAAACCACGAAACCATTGAAGCCACAAAACTCATGAAACCTTTTAAACCATGAAACCTTTGACACCACAAAACTCATGAAACCACGAAACCTATGAAACCAATGAAACCACAGAACCCATGAATCCTATGAGACCATGTAAACCCTTGACAGCACAAAACCTATGGAACCATGAAACTTTTGACACCACTAAACCTATAAAAAACCACGAAACCCATGAATCCATGAAATTTATGAAACCACAAAAATTTTTGACACCACGAAACCTATGAAACACATGAAATCTATGAATTCATGAAACCTATAAAACTAGGAAAACCTATGAAACCATGAAACCCATAAAACCGCAAAACCGATGAGACCACGAAACTTATGAAACCATTGACAGCACGAAACCTGATGCCACAAAACCTATGAAACCATTGACACCAAGAAACCTTTGAAGCCATGAAACCATTGAGACCACAAAACCTAT
Source organism: Porites lutea (assembly GCF_958299795.1). Lineage (NCBI taxonomy): Eukaryota > Metazoa > Cnidaria > Anthozoa > Scleractinia > Poritidae > Porites > Porites lutea. The sequence continues at coordinate 17,342,440 of NC_133202.1, forward strand.
GAAACCGTGAAACCTTTGACTCCGTGAAACCCTTTACACCAGGAAACCTATGAAACCATGAAACCTTTGACACCACAAAACCTATGAAACCGTGAAGGCTTTGACACTATATTATAGATACTAGACCCCACTATGAAACCATGATTCAGTCATTATATTACCTTGACATTGGCATATACTAATTAGCATAAATTCGTGCACCATAACACCAAGTTGTAACCATTCCCTGTCTGCCGCATTGTAAATGCCGGGGATGTGATGTGCTGTGAGGGAGATCTCTCTCTTAAGGCACAATTGCCAGGTCTCGTAAACTAGACTGGCTAGCACAGGGGATGAGCCCCCTATACTGTTGATGGAAGCTATGGCAATGTTATTGTCCATCAACAGCTTTACTTGGATTGAGGCTCTGTTTTTGCAAAAGGATTTTATTGCAAAACCTCCTGCCATTAATTCTAAACAATCGGTCTCTATCAAGAGATTGTCCTTCTTTCTCAGGAGGGGTCTGCCATTTCAGGCAGCTAAGTGATCTCCCCTCCAGAGAAGCTCCTCTTGAGTTGCCTGGTTCAGAAATTGTTGATTTGTAACTTGTAGTTTCTTCAAAGCTGTTGTTTTGGCCATCAGAAGAAAGCGGTAGTGCAGGGGTTCTGGAAAAACTGCTTGTATTGAAGAGGACAGTTTTCCCCAAAGTTGAGACAGTTTTCTGATTGACATAGAGGGGTTGTTTATCGTAGTCTGACACTCCCTCTTGATGCTCTTTAACTTGTCCCTTGGGAGGTACAAAGACATTCTGATTGAATTTACCAGAAAGCCGAGGAACTCTAGTTCTTGTGTGGGTACTAAGATAGACTTCCCCTCGTTTAACACAAAATCTTGGCTGGATAACAGGTTGACTGCAATGCTGGTGTGTTTTTCGGCTAAGTCTCTGGATTAGGCCATCAAGAGCATGTCGTCTAGGTAAATAAATAGTCTGACTCCAATTTTTCTTATCTGGCCTACAACTGGTTTTAGTAGCTTCGAGAACGTGCGGGGTGCGCTGGCTAGCCAGAAAGAAAGGCATGCAAACTCCCATAGTGTAGCACCAAATGAATCACAGGAATTTTTGGTGATGGATCCATATTGGGACAGTAAGGTAAGCATCCTTAAAGTCGATCTTGGTTAGGACATAGCAGTTGGACCAGCTAAAGCAAGAGGGAGGTCCCGAGTTTTGCGGAGGACTTTATCCTCAGATTTGCACTTTGACACAAGATCCAGTAGGAACTTGTCTAACACTGGTGTGTAAACACAGTCCTCATCGGGACGATGGCAAGATCACACAATTTGTCGCTTGGCAACTCCAGATAAAGGTTTCACAAAACATTCAGCAGTGCTGGAAGTGCCTGAGATGCTTGCCAGTGCTGGGAGGACGACCCTCGAATATCGTCATTGTCTGGTGGATCATACTCTTGCTGATTAATATTAGCCTGCTTAAGATCCAACGACGGCAGACGTCTGTGACAGCGAGCCGAAGTGAACTTACTGCTAGAAAGACTTCCGGCTGCCGTCATTGCGAAGTTTCCCGCCGTAGCGGCCTTGTCTGTGACGTGAAGAAGGCCATTTTGCCGTCGTGTGTAAAACGTGAGTAAACTTGATCAAAATAATGCCATTTAAACACATTTTGAGCGAAATTCTTTAGCACTGTTAACAGTTTATTCTCAGTAGACCATTTTTGTCGAATTTCTAAGCGGCTTAAACGATTTGAACACGGTATTTAAATTAAATTTGTTTGCCCTCTCTAAACAGTTTGACTCGTTAATCGCCATGTATTCGGTCAACTCGACAAAGAAAGCAACCCAGTAAGTTTTACAAGTTTTTTCTTGTGTTTATTGATGTGTTTATTAACAATTATGATATCGTAGACTTGTTTTGGCATTAAATTGAGGTCCAATGGATTATGTCACTCATCTTTTCGTCAAGCCTCTCGAGGTCAAAATGTTCGTAATTCTGGAAGGGAAAATCCGGATTTTTAGATCTGTTGACATCATACAACTGTAAAAACTCATCTTCTGAAATGTTGCCATCATCGAAACTTGTCAGTAACAGTTTATGAACCTTTCTAAAAGTAGTCATCACTCGTAGAATCTCGCCGTCATCGGATCTTAAGCTCACTACTATCACTACCATAGCTACGCCTGCCAAATCTCGCATACCCCTCTACAAAGTGCCTCTTAGCACCTATTTTCACTAATTATTTGGCAAAAATGAAAGACACTTAATGGGATATCAATTTATATCAGTATGCCGATGAATAAGGCAAATGAAAATCAAGTTATCTATCCCAATAATAGCGGAACTCCACCCGCGCGAAGCGCGCGCGTGGACGGAGCCCCATAGCTAAGGAAATGTGGTAATCTATCCATCCGAGAAAATTTGGTAATCACGTGACCGTACGCCCGACCGTCCGTCCGCACCACAGGGAAACCAGTGTTTACTCTCACACTTTCTAGCTAGTTTGGGAGCCCAATAGAAAACTAATTGCACATCAATATTATGATCAATTGACAGCTGTCAAAACAGGATATCCGCTGACCAATATCACCTGACCGTACCGCGGGCTCAAGTGTCGACCCATCAAGGTCGAGTACTTTTTTGAAGTTATCTGCTGACAAATTACCAGTTTCAAATGATCGCAGGCTCAAGTCTATTTTTGCAATGATTCATATGAAATATGTTGTGTTTATGTCACTATGGCCCCACACTGTCAAGATTTTGATTCAAACTGACCTCGGACGTGAAAATTCAGCCACTTTTTTAAAAATAAAGGCGGGGAAGACCTTTTCTCACCATGGTCATACTCTACGTCCAATTTTTGTACTCTGATTGGTCAAAATGTGACAGGTGAGTTCATGCGGAAAATTTATGCAGCATCTTGAAAGTTGTTTACTTTGACAGCAAAAGCTGACAGAGTTTTGTGTCAACTTGTGATGTTTTTAACTGTCTAAATCTTTTTCCACTGGATGTACGAAATGAAATACAGCTGCTATCAAGAGTCTTCTGTTATCCATGGCTGGTTTGTTTATTGGGTTTTTGGTTGAGGAATGCGTTGCTTGTGAAAACTGGGTAATCCGATTTCGGATGGCATCGTTTTCGTCTTTCACCTTGCTCAATGCGTAAGAGGGGTTAAAAGTCTCAAGCAACTATGGCCTTGCTTGATATCTTTCAGGAACTGAATCTCGAATGGTAAGCCTGAGTAATTATTGTATTTGATGTTTGTTTTTGTTATATCTAATTCCATGAACTCGAGCACAGTTTATGCGGCACGTTTTTGTGCGTTTGTTGAGATTTGAGTCAATGATCTGATCTAGTATCAGGTTTGATATAAGCTTACAGAACTTTAAACGGCCTTCAGATATATTTTCTTACGGCAAATAGAAAAAAAAAACCTTCCGAAGAATATTTAGTTATAAATTTGGCTGTAGAAAGAAAACTTTGAGTGATTTTCTTGTTTCGAGGAGTTCATCTTTGAAAAAAGACAAACACCGGGAGGCCGGCTGAAAGTAAAACAAAATAAACTTAAGCTTAAGCTTTAAGCTTAAACACTGAATGAAAATTGTTGTCTCTGTAAGTGTTTTACCGAATTTTATTTCTCTTATTGATTGTTAGTAGTCTCTCTTGCAATTTTAATCGCTTGTCTGTGGTGTTTGTTTTCATCGTTCGTGAACATCGCTTGCAGGAGTACTTAGAAATGTCGCGCGTATCAAACGCTTTATAAGATTACACATTGTAATAACTGGAACCATTAAATAATAATATAAAAAAGATGATAATAAATTCGTTATTATGTTGAAGCGTATCTCCATTAAAGTTCATTCAAACACTCAACCACACTGACAGCTCGCACTAAAAATGAGAACCGGCTGGCCGTATGGATGATTTTGGAAATTTTTTGAATGGTTTCGCTAAAAGCCCACAATTGATCGTCCTGAACATTGAAAAATTGTGAAATGCCGTATTCTGTCCGAGGTCTGTATGATAAAAAGTACTGTTTCACCTCAGATGTGATGTATAAAAAGTATAAAAAGTTGGTTTACACACCCTCAGATTTGTTGGCAAGAATTTGTAAAATAAACCTGTCGAACGCAAAATGATGCGGCCTGATTTGTTTTCCAAGAATTTGTTTTCGAGGCCTAATCTACTGTGATGAAGAGCCATTATGGCTCTTGAATGTGATAGAAGATGTTTGCTATTTTTTGGGTGTACATATATTTAGGCTATCAACTCGAAGTAAGATGTTTCACTCTAAAATAACTTATCCTTTCCCTCAAAAGTCACATGAATGTGCCCTTAAGTTAACTGATTTGTGGATTACAAGTTTATTGTTTGATTTAAACTATACATTTATTAATGGGAGCTTAGCTTTTAGCCCTGGCTAAATCTATATATTATGGAGAGTGATAAGAAATATATCATGAGAATATTAGGAGCAGAAAACACTGCTAAGCCAAAGGGGACGAAAATCATCGTCAAGCCAGCAATACAATCTAGAGTCAAATCATTGACAGAACTAGCTGCCAATCAACTAGAGCGATCGATTAAGAGGCAAGCTAAGTTACCAGAACCTGGTACATCAAACCAAGTCAAATCGCTGAAACATCTTGCAGCAAATGCTATGGTGGAGGACAAGGCAAGAGAATCAAAATCTGTTCTTACATTTTCCAATAGGCCTGTTTCTTTAGCTGAAATGAGACATGATGAATTAGACAAAATAACAGCATCCCATTTTTCACCAGACAGTTCATTCCAAAATTTGTTTGATGAACGATTAAGACATATGCCAGGTAAACAGGGAAATGTGCAGATCACTATCAATACCGATGTAGAGAATATAATAGGAAACAAAAGTACAATCACTCCGAAGAGGTATGGTCCATTCAAAGTGTCAGTACAAAAGTGAGATAACAAAGATATGTACAAATATAATTATGATCTATACATTACTACAAAACAATTTTAATATATTGTCAACACAAACAATAGCAAAAATTGGGGCTAATGAACAGTTTTATAAGGACCATAAGGCAGGTGCCCCTTACACTTAATACCTATTTTTTGGACCATCAGTTTCCCATCAAACAACACGGTGATGATACATGTGTGGTGGATCTTGTATGGTATCATTGTAAGAATAAGAAAGGGTTTACAACATCTACATACAAGAAGCTAAGTGACGAGATGTCAGAACGTGCTGTTTGTTTTCCAATGATGAGCACACAAGAGCTAGTACATTGGGCCAAAGCATGCCACCCTGATGTGTCTATTCATGCATACGATGCAACATACTGCAAATTTATGAAACATGTAGGCACACCACGCGATATATCACTGGTTTACTTTGTGAAAGACCATCGCTGCTATCCAATCACAGATGAACGGCTCAAAACCAGTGCTACAACGGCTAATCAAGGCGGAACTGTTAATTTGTGGAAGTATATGAGTGATATGAAATGGTCAAGACGACTGTAGTACCGCGGTTAGGTTAAAACACACTTTATTCACGACCGTTACACTCCGAACTCAGAACGCTAACCGACTCGAATAAATTACAACACGCTATCTATAGTACATGCAAATTACGTAATTCCCGTGTGTATCACATCACATTCATTCTCTCACTTCTACGCGCTTGCATTAGCATCGTATATACTACATTCCCTTCTTTGATCAAATTTAGCAGGAAGGCAGTTTTAAAAGGCTGCAAAACCCTAAATGTTCAGCAAAACAAAGTCTTTGAATTAAACTAGACAAAACAGGAAAAGAAGTCCTAAACATCCAGGACAAAGTCTTTATAGCGCGCAGGCTGTCTTATAGTTCGGGTCGACCTCCGCACAGGCCTTTCCGCTGCGTTATCTTCCTTTTCGGTAGAATGCCTAGCTTGTACTTGGGAATTTTCAGATACTCCTGTAGTCCCTGGAATTCCGCTTGGCCCTGATACCTCTGTCGTCTCCGGAACTCTGCTTGGCCCTGGCTCATCTGTCTGTACTGTAGAACTTGCTTGTACCACTTGGTCTCCGTTGCCATTGGATACACCATCGTTGTACTTCTTTACGAATGCAGTGTTCCTTTTCAGTTGCACACCAGCTTCGTTCCTAAGCGTCACCTCTGTTCCTGTCCTCTGAACCACCTTAAAAGGAGCAGGGTTGAAGTTGGTAGACAGCTTGTTCGTTTTTTCGGCTTTCAAAAGTACTGTGTCACCAACACGTATGCTCTTGGGCGTGGCACCTCTCTTGAGATCTGCATAAGCTTTGCCCTTTAATTTACTTGACCAATCCCGCTCTCGCACTTCTTCGCCTGGCACTCCGACCGTCTCTCTCCTTAACTCTGGCAATTTGGACCTAACCTCGTGGCCAAACATCATGTAACAGGGGGTAGTCCCCGTCGACGTTTGCGGAGTGGATCTGTACGCCATCAACCATACAAGCAATTCAGTTCTCCAGTTCTTTCCTTCTAAATGTGCAATCTGTAGACATTTAAGTAACGAGCGATTTTGGCGTTCCACCTCTCCATTAGCTTGAGGCCACAATGGCGTCGTTTTCCTGTGCTCAATACCATTTGCGCGTAAATATGCTTCAAATTCTTCGGATACGAACTGGGGCCCATTATCTGTCCTTAAAGAGAACGGAAAACCGAATCTGGCAAACATGGGTGCAAGTGCTTCGATGACCTTGGCACTTGTAGTAGACTTCAGAATAGCAACTTCTAAGAAACGACTGTAGTAATCGATCACCACCAAAATACTCTCTCCTGTGGGTAGGGGTCCCAGCAGGTCTGCTCCACAATCCTGCCAAGGAGCACTCGGAGGAAGAACGCGGGACATCGGCTCAGGAGGGTTAAATCCAGAAGTGACCTGGCAGCCATGACAAACTTTACAAAATTTCTCAACTTCCTTGTCCATTCCCGGCCACCAAACTTTACTACGGAGCCGATACTTCGTCTTCACTATACCCTGGTGCCCTTCGTGTGCCAGCCGCACCACCCTGTCACGCAGGAGCTTGGGAACCACAATCCTTGTGCCACGAAGCAATAGCTCACCATAGACGCATAATTCGTCCTTGACTTGTGCATACGAGGGAAGTGTACACCGGTCCCAGTCCCCTGACCTCACGCAACTCTTTACTATCGTCAATTCTTCGTCAAAATAGGAAGCTTCTTCAATTTCTGTAGGTGATAGAGCAACGGGTATACAGCTTATAGCAATGGCTCTGACAAAGTCGTAGTCTTCTCCATGGTCCACTTGATCCAAGGAGTTCAAACGGGACAACGCGTCGGCTATATTTGTCTTCCCTGGGCGGTACACCACTTTAAAATCGTACCCTTGTAGTCTTAAGACCCATCTCTCTATTCGGGCGCAAGGCTTTGAAGTGCGCGAGTAGACACGCTCTAAGGGCTTGTGATCTGTTTCCAACTCGAAGCTCTGTCCGGAAACGTACATGTTGAACCGTTCACACGCCCAAACCAAGGCAAGTGCCTCTTTCTCTGTTTGGCTGTAGCGTCGTTCCACGTCAGTTAGGCTCCTCGACGCGTAGGAGACAACTCTCCACATTCCCCCCTGCTGCTGGGTGAGAACCGCTCCTAATCCAACTGGAGATGCATCGGCAATGATTCGCGTTCTGCAGCCAACCTTAAAATAAGCCAGTGTCTCTGCCTGGGTGATTAGACGCTTCAGTTCCTCAAAGGCTGTTTGTTGCTCTTTACCCCAGTGAAACACGATGCCCTTCCTGGTTAACTCTTGAATAGGCTTGGCCACGGACGCCACGTCAGGCATGGACTTAGCGGAATATTGGACAAGACCCATAAACGATCGCACTTCACTTGCGTCTTTGGGAGATCTAGCATCTCTTATAGCAGCAATCTTCTCTTCGGATGGGTTTATGCCGTCACTAGTCAGCTCGTGACCAAAGAACGTAAGCCTTGACAATCTAAACTCGCACTTGTCTCCGTTCACCGTCAACCCCACTTCACTCAGCCTATCTAACACCGCAAAAAGACGCTTGTCATATTCCTCCACGTCACACCCATGAACAATGAGATCGTCCGCAATGTTGGCAACCCCAGCACAACCCCTTAACACATCTCTAATGATCTGCTGATATTTCTCCGGCGCCGACGTTACGCCAAACATCAACCGCTTGTAACGATAAAGCCCTCGATGCGTGGCAAAGGTAGTGATGTGGCGACTTTCCTCACTTAGTAAAATCTGGTGAAAACCCCACTTGAGATCTATCTTGCTGAACACCGTACTGCCATTCAAGTCGTGTAACAGCTCCTCAACGGTTGGAATTGGGTGACGCTCTCGGACGATTGCTTCATTTGCACGACCCATATCAACACAGACTCTTACGTCGCCATCGCTTTTGGGAACCACCACCAACGGCGAAATCCATCCTGACAGCCCCTCCGGCACTTCCTCTATAATGTCAAGCTCCAAAAGTTCATCCAGCTTTGCATCCACCTTCTTGCGTAACCCGAACGGTATCCTACGTACATGCTGCGCTACAGGCTTCACCGACTCATCAATGTGTAGCTTAAGCTCGTAACCCTTCAAAAGACCAACACCACTAAACAAGTGCTTGTATTTCTCTCTGATATCCCCGTCCGATCGCCCACCGTCAACACTGTTTGTCTGAAAAGGACCAATACGCAACAGGTTTAGCGCCTCGGCAGTCTCTCGGCCCAACAGCGTGCGACCATCGCCTTCAACCACCACAAAATCAGCATTACTTCTGTTTTCAAACCCAGCCAGCGTGACATCTGCCGTGAACGTTCCTAGGGTCGGTAAAGGTTCTGTAGCACCATAAGCAAAAAGTTCCTTTGCAGATTTGCGAGATTCACAGTTAATCCCCTTTTGCTTTAACAACTCCCAGGTCTGCTGGCCCATAACATTACATGAAGCTCCCGAATCAATGAGAACATCGGGTACGTCTACACCACCAATGACCAGCGTTACCAAAGCGCCCCTTTGTTCCTTGCGATCATTTACCTGTTCCACTGAAAAGGCATAATCGGGTCTTTGCGAATGACATGATGCAGCGAAATCTCCTTTGTCTTCCTCTCCAGGGCTAGGTCTTCCAGTCACGAGGTTCGTCTCTCACCCTCCGCGTCCGCGTCCACCTCGACCCAGTCCACCAGCACTCCTGCCTCCTCTGCCGCGTCCGCCTCTGCTACTCTCAGGTCCTCTAGATCCCGAATGGGTCCTGCTTAGCTGATGGAGTCGAGGGCATTTAACTTTGAAATGGCCTGTTTCGCCGCACTTCCTGCAAGTTTGACCACGTGCCGGGCACTTTTTGTCTTGACTGAAGTGTCCTTCTTGTCCGCAGCTAAAGCACGTCTTTGCTTTCCTGGGATTTTTGTTTCCATACAGCCTGCCACCCACTGCATTGACCTGGTTATCTGCTTGGTCGGTACTGTATTGCTTCAGTTGTCGATCAACCGCTTCTTGGGATCTTACAACACGCAACAATTCATCTAACGTAACAGTTCCTTCCTTTTCCAGAAATTTCCGGCGTAAATGGCTCGAATAACACTTGTCTATGAGCTGATTGCGAATGTAGTCATCCTCGCCGGCGCCAAAATCACAAGTCGCTGCTCGCTGACGCAATCTACAAACGAACTGATCAACTGTCTCTCCAATCCCTTGCGAAATTTGTCGAAACAAATGTCTCTCAAAGGGAATGTTCGCCTTTGGCACGAAATGGTCGTCCAACACCTTTAACGTTGCTTCAAAACTTGCATCTCCACCCTCACCAGCTAGTGTGAAATAAATTTCTTGCACATCCATACCAGCGACATGCAACAGCAAAGCACGTTTTCGAGCGTCGTTCGATACACCTTTCCCGGTCACATACAAACTGAACGCTCGCTTCTACTTCTTCCATCGCTGACTTAAATTGTGCGCCTCTCCTTTTGGATTAAATGGTTCCAATCCACTGACATCTAAAGTAACAGAAGTCATCCCAGAACCGCCAACAGCACCACTCGTAGTACCGCTTGTCGCGTTAGTTTCGTCCGATCCACCGCCTCCCGGCATTGCTGAAATAAATCCTTGACGAAATCCTCGACGAAATCCACAGCGAGATTTTCAACGAAACTCTTGAAACCCTCAGCGAAATCCTCGAAATATCCTCGTCGCCAATGTAGTACCGCGGTTAGGTTAAAACACACTTTATTCACGACCGTTACACTCCAAACTCAGAATGCTAACCGACTCGAATAAATTACAACACACGCTATCTATAGTACATGCAAATTACGTAATTCCCGTGTGTATCACATCACATTCATTCTCTCGCTTCTACGCGCTTGCATTAGCATCGTATACACTACAACGACATGAACATTTTATTGTGCTAAATGATCTGGGCGAAGAAGGGGAACTAAATGTTAGTGGCCAAGTTATAGTGTTGCTTGAAGATGTGAAAATTGAACCAGTTGTTGACCGATATATACTCCGTACTAATTACTTTGTGGAATACCTACATTTTGACAATAACGGGAGACTAGATGGGTTTCTCAATCACAAAAATAACATGTACATATTAAACAATAAGTATGATGCGTGCAAGGAGATCTGTGACAAATTAAAGAAAGTAAAAGACAAGTGACTTTGTTTGGTCAAATTGCATGTAACGGTAGAGCGGTAGTGAGATTGAGCAAATCACTTCACCGAAGCTACTTGGGGTAGCATTAGACAGCCACCTAAATTGTAATGATCATATTGATGACCTTTGCAAGAAAGTGGCACCAAAGAGTGCTGTACTTAAAAAGATTAAGCATAATTTGCCCCTTGCAGAGCGCAAGCTGTTTTTTAATGCATTGATTAAGCTCATATTGTTGTATGGAGCTTGCACATGAACCACGGTAATGGAAGAGAATGTGAAACATGTGTTTAAACTGCAAAAGCAGGCAGCTCGGGTAATTTTAGATGCTAATCTAAGAGATAGGAGTAAAGACCATTTTAGATGGCTTGATTAGTTGCCGTTTAAGGACAAAGTAAATCTTCAACAGTGCAGTTTAATATTTAGGTGCATGACAAATGAAGATGACTGCCCAGACTATATAACGAAACTATTGCCTAGAAACTCGGATCTCAGGAGTGACAGCAAAGCTAGCCGTTATGGAAGGTTTAATTTGGCATGTCCGTTTTATAATAGAGAAACAGATGGGGGAGGTACTTTTAAAGTTCGTGGAGCTAGTATAAGCTATGGAATAGGACTCCCCTTGATACAGCTATTTCAATTGACGTTGTCGGATCAAAGTTTCAAGCGTACACGACAAGAACGAAAGGCGGTATGGGTAGATTAGAATTAATTTTAGGCTTTCGTGGTTGTCAGCGTGAAATGGACATGGAGGCTGAAAATACAATTAGTGTTGCCTTGCGCATCTTAACAAAGAGCAACAAGAACAGACATGACTCCTATTGCTTAAAAGTGGTTCCTCTTTTTGAAACTGTTAAAGGACTAAAAGAATACCTTGTTTAGAGAAGCGGAGAGGAACTTAAACCAGCCACGACTGGCGAAGATTTTACGCTTGGTTACTTTGGTGAAGGAAACAAGAAATTTACGATCAAGTCAGAACTTCAACTGGCCGAGGCTTTATCATTGGTAAAACGGGGGATGGTTACGTTGTGGACGGACCCACATTTATCTAAACCTGGAAAACCACAGGGCCACAGTTCAGCGTTGGCAAAGAAAAGAAAAGGTGTCACAGCGCGCACTGTAAAACTTTTACTCTGATTGTATTTAATTCTTCTCGTGCATGTTTCCTTTTTTTTCACTTGATTCAAGTATTATTTTTATTTTATTATTCTGTTCCGATGACACCCAGGAAGACGAGAATAGTTATGAAGATCGCCTGTCAAGGCTAAGAGCTAATCATAAACTGCCCGAGTTTAAACTACGGTGCCGGACGAGAATGTTGGTGAGTAACTTTGAATTTGCCGCTTTTGAGTAATGCAAAGCTAATGGACTTCATCCGATTGCCGTCATAGTGTTTCGTAATGTTTTGTTTCAGTCTCATGGTGCAAAGCTATACCGTGTGCCCAAATCATCTCCTTTGTCATTTTTCTCAAAAGTATTTGTAATTTCACATGAAAAGTTTCCTCATTATTTAGTGTACGAACTCCCCGTGCCAACTCCTTCTTTTAATTTATTCAACTCTTGGGGCTTTTACCGCTATAAAATTTTGGACCAAAAATAAATCTCCTAATTAAATAGCGCTTGCAAATTAACGGTAAGAAAGAGGAATTCGTGATAATGACCCACAGTATTTCATAATAGTGTTTTTGGTGAAATTTTTATTTTCCCGACGGAGACCATACATGTATTTTTTAAAAATGAAGTTGTGGCGCTATAGTGACACAGCAGGAAAAGTTGAAGACGAAACCCAACAACAGATGAACAATTTAATTCAAAGGCTCTGCTCTGTTCTATCCTTTCTGTTGTCGAGAAAGCTTCATTAGTTATTTGCAACGGGCAGTTTTCATTTTTGCACCAGACAAGCGAAGTTGAGCCAAGCCCACTTTTACTCGATACATTTTTTAAAAGTTCGCACTTCGCTGGAAAAATCGACAACAAACTGCTTCTTGGAGTTTTTCTTGAAGCTTCTTTCCCGCTACAATAGACTTTCAAAACAGTACTCCGTCCGATTTTTGTATGGCACGGGACCTCTTGTGACTTAGTCTCTCGCTTGGCTGCTTCGTTGATGACATGTCACCTCACTCTTCAATTCCTGAGTTGGAAAATGGGATTGACTTTGATCTTGTAGTACACAGTTTGTTGGCTTTCTTGAGATCCATTGCAACCAAAACATCAATTTTCTTCTCAAACTTTGGAAAGGGCATTTTCTAAACTACAGCCTTAAAGGGACTGTGACACGCTTCTGTGCATGTGCGGCATCTTGATTTCTGTTCTGGCGAATATTTTGTCAAGATTCGCTTTTGGTGAAGAAATCCTCTTCCATCGACCCTAAGACGCCCAAGAAAGCCATAATATCAGTATTCAAGAGCTATTTGGTCTATTATGGAAGTTTTGAACATCATATTTTGTATTTTTGTGCAAGCATCGTTGAGAAAATTCGAACTCATTGAAGAGAAGTGCACAATGCCATGTTTGTTGTTGTCAGTGCTTCTACAAACGGATCAAGTGTGGCGTGTGATGTGGTCATTTGACTTTCATTTCTGTCTATTAAGTTTGCCAGTCAACGATCTACCTTTTCCAGATAGTTCTTAAACGTTAAATATGTAAAGAAAGTTGAAAAGGTTTTCCTTGATACAGCTGTGGTCTACTAATAGGATGCAGCGGCAAGTGAAGCTGATCTACAACGTGATTTCTGATTGTCTGCAATAATTTACTCTCTCGAGTGACTGAAATCAGAAGGAGAAAACCCAGCAATCTTTTGTTGTATAGAAGTGGTGTGAGGTTGAGGAAAGAATCCATCGAACATAAAACGTTTTAACAGGCATTCGATTTGTGACTGTGATCCGTAGTTTTATTTTACCAGAAAGTACTGACATTAGGCCGCGCAATCTTTAGCGATGTGGTTCACACGGAATGTTCTTTGTATCTTTGCTGTATGAGCGTAAATGTTTGAGAATTGATCTTTTAAAAATAAATTGTTGCCTGAATGTTCCATTTAATATCTGGTTTCTTTATGTGTTGAATCAGTAAGGTTTGTTGTGCGGTACACCCGACACAACGACTCGGAAGGAAGAAATTGAAATTTATGCAATACTGATGGGCTCCTGTTTATACTTTATTTTGCGTTGTTGTTTGAGAAAAAATCTTTATACTTATACGCAGTGTGGTTACTATTACAATGAAAGTGTTTTATGATGAAGCACTATTAAAAACTGCTTTCAAACACTGCTATGATGAGCTACAATGTAGTAATGCGTAGTGCTCATCGCGCTAGCCGGCCGCATGGCATGGCCTATTTTATTATAGTGTGCTGTAAGCTGGCATTTTAAGCAAAACGTTTGCCTCATCCGATACTATGTATTTAGGTCACCGGTCAGGCGCTATTTGCAGTTATTTCTAAGTTTATATAGGGCAAACAGAGAGATCAATAGGTTTGTTTACAAATTATTTTTGGTTACGGATCCAAAACTGGTTTGCTAGGGTGGGTACGTGAAAATACACGTAGGTAACTGTTTGTTTCAAAGTAGGACAGGGTTGTTAATCTCATTCTTATCAGCTGCAACAGATATCTGAGGAATGCCAGAGAATAAATATGAATTAAGCTCGTGGGGTATATAAAATGGAACAAAAACGATTCCCGCTTCGCGAACAATGAATCTTGAATGATGCAAATTTCCTTGCATGCATCTTACTTGCTTCCGATTGGTTCAAAAACAATCAGCAACTGTCAAAGCTCACACATGCGCACTATTGTGACACGGTCCCTTTAATTGCAAGCATTAACTTTAAATCCATAATTATAATTTAACAACCCAGAATAACTTACCTCGAAAATAATGTTGAGAGAATAGTTCAGTGAATTAAGACTTACTCAATTAAGAATGCATGTGAATGTGTGTGACTGATCTAGTATGCAGCATATGAGTTTCGTGATTTCAGGGTTTCCCACTTTAGTTTCACATTTCTATTTTAAAACCCTCTTAGATTGATCGGTAATTTCTCCTTGTAATATGAGCACTATATAATTATATAGGATGGTGTGGTCATGAGAAGTAAGGACAGAATCACACAAAATGCATTTGCTTGATGATTTTTTAGAACTACTGGACCTGTTACTTCCATGGGAAAATGGGTACGTTTATGGGCCCAGATGAGAATTTAGATTTTGGTACAGTTTGGGTGAGGCTGCAGTCACACACATTGTATCCCTATTTGAGAAAGTCTTTGGCAAGATTTCTTCTTTATCCAGCTGTCTGGGGCTCTTCAGTCAGTACTGAATGTTAATAGTAGTGGACCATTATATCAAAGGAAAACTTCCACTCAAATTACAAGTAGAGAGGATTTTGTAGCTGACCTTTAAATTTTTTTATCTTCTACTGACCATTATTATATTGCTAGTGTTTGCAGCCGATATAAGGCAGACTCTGATTGGCTGAGAGCAGCCAAATGCATCATTATTCTCCAGTAATGTCCACGGGCTAACTACGGATTATGCAAATTAGGCATTAAAAAACCGAACAAACAATAGGTTATGCAAAAGCTAAATTTGCTTTATTGCCATTAACATTTACAGCGACTAGAGCAAAGGGAAAACACAACCATAAAAACTGTCAATGAAAAGTTTGACCTGGGTTTGGAATGATGAATGAATAGATTAACTTGTGCATTGCTGAGAAAGGGAGAACTTCAACTTAAACAAAGGTGTTTGTTTTCTTTGAAATTGTTGTGTTAGCCTCATAATAAACAACTTGTTGACGTAGCTTTGACCATTTGGCTGTTAAAGAAGACTTTTAAACCTGGGTTTAGGTGTAAAGACCTCACACTCAGTTATTGAGTAGTTAATCATGGTGCAGTTCAGACACCTGAGAAAACCATAAAACCATGATAATCTAATATTTTTTACTGCTGTTGCTTGCAGTTTATCATTTGTTTAAGACATTGTAGTTTTGGGTTGTTTACAATTTTCAGAGTTCGATTAGAAAACTAGTATTTGTAACAACCCACAGTATTGTAAATCTACCAACTGCAAAATGGTTATTTAATCGTTTACAGTGCAAAAGTTAGTACAGTGCACATGTGGTCCATTCATCTATTTCATAGGACAGACAACTTTTGTAAGTACAACCACACTGTGTAAAAGAAAAATTACAAGCTTGTAAAACGCTGTAATATATCATGGAATTCACATTGTCTTCTTCACCTTTAGTTTATTAACACAGCATTACAAATTGAAATTGAAATGAGGATATGATCATCGCAGTAGTAATTGCAATTCAAGCAACTGCAAATTAACCACCCAAAAAATTGGGGGGGGGGGGGGGTTTAATGGGATGCAAACCCATCGCCTCCGTGTTTGTGGTACAGTGCTCTACCAACTGAGCTATGAAGCCCAATAGGTTGGGAGCAGGCCAATTTGCTGTGTTCATTTAACCTGTGAAAAAAGAATGATGAAGGTGACGTAAACTGCAGAAGTACAAATTAATATAAATAGAGGCAAGACCTTTATTTAATTCATTTTTCTTTACTTCACATCATCTTTCTTCTATAATACAAATTAATTTAAAGTAAGAATATGGTTTTAAAAAGAGCATTTTTTTAATGCTCTCTTCCCCACCAAAAATTGAAAATCTTTGAACTTTATGAAATCCCCCAAAATACAGTGAAACCTCAATTTAACGAACCTCATAAAAGATGAAGTCCTTGGTATTATGAAAGATTTTCTTCAGCCTGGCCAAAATACAGGAAAATGTATGGAACGGAAACTGGATTTAACGAACTCCTTGGTATAACAAACACAATCCAGAAGTGCAATTGTAAAATGTACCTCGATATAATGAATGAATGTCAACATGTGATAAAAGATGAATCAAATTTATGTCTTCATTAGTTTTAGGCAGTTTTGTTTGCCTATTTTTGAGTTTCTAGTGCCATAGCAACATAAAGCTCGGTACTGAGGCACTGTTCGGACCTGGGAATTCTGGATTTTGTAAATTAATTATAAACTATACCTCGATATAAATGAACATTTTGGTGGTTGTTGCAAAAGTTCGTAAAATTGAGGTATTCGATATAACAAACAAATTTCCACAGTCCTTTAGCACTTTTTTAATCGAGTTTCTACTAGATTTAAAAATAAAAGTGCATGAAAAAGGCAAAAAATTCTCATTTTTTGTAGCAGTTGCATGAACGCTCAAATGTCTTGTTGGAGGCATAGCATACATGTAGGCCCCTTTTTTATTTCACATCGGAAACTGGTTTGCATTCAATTTAAAAAGACTTTCAATTACAACAGAGTTTTTGAAAAAAATAGGAACAGACCCATGAATTGTCTCACAGCTTGGTCATTGGTTCAAATGATCACTAGTCTTGCTAAATTTCAATAACTTGCCTGGCACATGAAAACACAATTTTCAGGTACAAAATTAAAAACCAGAAATTTGGCTTTAGGTGTAAGTTCCTTAACATAAATGTATGCAACTGCTGATGAGTCCATCGTCACAATTTTAACATTCCCCTGTGCTGTACTTGCAAATTTTGTCATCCACACTAGTGAAATATTAACACACACAAAAATTTCCATATAAAATTGGCTTGTGTGGATTATACTAAATAGCTTTAATATTAAATCATTTAAATACATTTTTGTCCCAAGTGTGATTATTTGAATGATCCAAAATGTTTAACTGGCCGAAGGGTTGCTCGGCAGGAAATCAAGGGCACCCAACAACTCTTTTCTGTAAAATATCTGTTCAGAGAAGCACAAATTGCCTAGAAGTTTCTATTACTTGAGGAGGGCTAAGAATTCTACAATCACAGACAAAAGTAGTTGGGAAGGTGGAATAACTTAACAACATTATTGCCCCACTTCATACGCCTTATGTCTATGTTCAAAAAATGTTCTTCTCCTGAATACCACCCGCGCCCCCTATTCAATGTTGGGACATGAAACAACAATTAGGCACAAAAACAATTTAGTTTTGTCCAACATTGATCCAGGGGACGGGGGGGACAAGTACAAGAAAGGTAAAAATTGGTCACCTTCCCAACCCTTTTGACGATGATTGTGTGAGAATAGACAATTGTCTTTTAACGCTTGTAAAACATGTGGCTTTTAACATTTCGCTGAGATTTCTCACCCTGGAAATCTATTGATAATGTACTTTACGATGTGTATATAAAGTGGAAGAAAGCTTTAGTTTTGTTAAAATCACCATCATGAGATCCTTGTATCTCACATGCGTGACATGTCAAAGCGTGACCACAAAATCCACTAGCATGTGTAGATTGTTTTTTAACAACGTCGGGAAAAACGTTTATGTTGCTTTCTTTTCGGCGATAGATTAAATGAAGGTTCCTTGTTTGGAGAAAGTGGAAAGAATCGCCATAGCTTGTTTGTTTCATTACATAAAATTAGAAGACATGAGAGCAATTAGTGCTAAATGTCGCACGTTTGTTGTTATGCATTTTTGCGTCTGTTCAGTTACACAGTTTCACTGTGTGTCATTTCAGTGAGTGCAATGATTTTAAAGACGAAACAAAGAGAAACAACTTGAAAAACAGCTACAGTTAGCAGGAGGCTTACGAACAATAAACGTTTTGGAGAAACACCGGAAAATTCTAGTTGCACACGTATGCATGAAACCTGTAGACTGGGAGGAGTGTGACCTGAGTGTGGAATTTTGTAGACTGTATTTTCTTAGGCTCCAAATTCTGAAAACCTATATATAACAAGCTGTTGATTTTCCAATACAGAAATAAATAATTTCAATCTATTGATTACGCAATGGTATTCAGAGGAAAAATACCTCCAGAGAAAAGAGCGTTAGCAATATTTTTACGTCAAGAATCTGGCCTGAGTTATCCGAAAATTGCTGAGAAATGTAACATTTCAACCCCCTCCACCGAAAGAATTTGCAATAAGAATCTTTTTCAAAGACGAAACTCGGGCCACTCAAGGAAACGCGGTCGACCAAGAAAGATTTCCCTCTGTATGAAGCTGTTATTGATAAGAAACCTCTTGAAAATGAGGAGACAAGGTGTAGCAGTAACTGTTAAGAGACTTGTCAATTATAGTGGACTAAGCCTTCAAACCGCAAGTATTCGCACGTATTCCTGATGCTTAAATGAGATGGGTTTCTGGTTCTTACAGGCTAGAAAAAAGGGTCTTCTGAAAGAAAGTGACAAAAAGACTGGCTTCAGTATGCAAGGAAAATGGCGTGCTACGAACAAGATTTCCCAGGTTTTTGGACTGATGAAATAGCTTTTTATTTAGATGGTGTGTCTTTAGCGACAAGACCAATCCCATGAGCACAGCAATGGCTCCAAAGGCAAGAGTATGCCGTCAAAAAAGCGAAGGCTTGCAAATAACCAGCAAAGGCTCGAAAGATTTAGCAGGAGGAAAAAGGCTGCACGTAATGGTTGCAATAGCTTACGGAAAAGGGGTTATTGTCAAAGAGCCCTATGACAAATTGAATGGCCAGTTCTTTGCTAATTTCATTAGGCAGCATTTTAATTTATGTTTCGGACGTGCAGGGCCAAAACGAGATAGAAAGCGTCTATTTGTTATGGATAACGATCCAAGTCAGGTGTCCAAATCAGCTATGAGTGCTCTAAGAGAAATTGAAAGTGAACTTTCGAAGATACCTTCTCGTTCGCCAGACCTGAACCCATGTGAATCTACTTTTTGTATTGTCGAAGATTCATTAGACGATGAAGCGATTGAAAAACACATCAACAAAGAATCATTTGGCGACTTCAAAAACAGAGTGTTGCGCACATTTAGCAAGATGGATACTGTTGTCATTGATAAAACCATAGAAAGTATGTCCAATAGAGTTCTATCAATTATTAAAGGAAAGGGTTGTCGAACCAAGTATTAAACAAACGTAAACAAGGTATTTTAATGCTAACATACTTCAGTTCTTACACTATATTATGTTTACATGTACTGACGATGTCATAAAGGGAATAATATAAGAAACTGGAGCTTCGACAATTTACAGTGTGATTATCTTTTCACGCTAGTGGCGTCATCTGTCAATCATTAAGCTATTTTGAGAACAGTAAACCACACGATTTTTACAATACTCCAGCACATTACTCCATAAGAAAGTCCCAAATACATCACCAATGAACCAACGTTCTTGCGAACAAAGTACCAAAATATGTAAACCATATGAGAATATGTTCCATTTTTCCTTCATTTTTCTACAGAAATAAATGTACCAGTGATTTTCAACATTACTCCATTGACACAGTGTCTAATAAAGGTCAATTAGCTAAGTCAAGTTCAATTTAAACGCTAGCTGCAGAGTAATGTGGTATTTTCCTTAGGAAAACGCTAAAATGGTTCTTAAAAAGCATAGCACTAACTCCTTTCAAAGTCCTGCACAATTCAATAACTTTTTTCTTTTTGGAGCTACTATAAACGAAATAATTTCGGCTACTTAAATGGAGTAATGTGGCCTCCCATGTTTGCGCCTTTTGACTCATTATGTAATCAGATTAGCGAAGACAATAGACGCTCTACTCTAAGTTATTTTAAAAGACTCTACTCAGTGATGTTGCTTAAAATCAGTTTTGAAAAGCAGTGACCACAAGGAATTAACTGGAGTTGGTGGAATTTGTCTCCAGAAGTGGAAAAATTTCCACCTTACATTCATCATTTCAGTGTTTGCGTGGCAAACACTTCCCCCCTTTATGTACACAATTGGCGCGTCTGATGTTGCAAAGATAGGGGTATCGTTGCTAAGCTCAATGTCCCGTTTCGAGAAATTTTTGGTAGCTGGTAAATGCACTATATCTTCCTCTAGCAACAGGAGCATGTCAGCCCATGCTATTATGGAGGGTTTCCACCGAAAATCACTCAGCAAAATAATTTCCGCCTCTTCTGCACCAACCCAGGCAAAAGTTCCAGTGGCGGGATTACAAAAAGTGCCATAAATGCTTTTCAATGGGGCAAGCACGAAACTTTTCCCACAATTGGCAACTCCACGTATAAACAGGTTTCTGTACTTTCCTCTTCCTTTTTCCAGCATCGTCAAGACAGCTTGGGTGAAAACACTGACGCTAATTTCATTTCTATTCAGGAGGTTAACTGCCGCCTCTAGCTACTTCCCCTCACAGTTGGCAACGCATTTGGCAGAGTAGCTTTCGTGTAGAAGTTGGGTGAGTCTTCTGTGACCTTTCATACTTCGCTTCCGCAGTTGCCAACTCCTGCTCGATAGCCACTCATCTACTGCTTTTCTGCCCCTGTTACATATAAATTCCGCCAGCTCTGTCTTCCCTTCCCGATTTTGTGAAGCTGCAAAAGACAGAAGCTGCAGCTGTGATTTTACGTTCTTAGCCTGGATAAACTGGGCAACCTCATACACTGAAAGACCACACTGTCGTTTCGTCTTCTTACCCCCAGTACGGCCAACTGCTTTTCTCTTGTTTCCTGAGATTGCCTTCTCAGGTCTTGGTGGACGCGCATTGCCTAGGTCTGGGTGGCCCTCTGAGTGAACACAGAAGTCATCTTCCTTTGTGGTGTATTTGTATGCAGAGTAGTATGTGTTGTGTGCGGCGTATGTGTTGTTCACCCTTATGCCTTAGCGGTCGTCTAAGAATTGGCGTACCTTCAGCCAGCGAGCACGTTTTTCCAGTTTCATTGCCATGTGATAATGGGAATTGCTCTCTGAAACACCTGCATCAGCTTGTAATTCTCGCGCTACAACCCACTGTACAACCTTAACACCCGTCATTTCCATCCACCCTAGCAAGACCTTTTCGGCAAATGCTTCTCTTGTTGCAACATTTTCTACGTCAGCTCTGCTATATGTCACAAGATACACAAGTCCCTGCTCACGGTTTCGCAAACTATCATTTACCTCTGCCATTTTCTGGGTTGTTATCGTTGTCCATCAACCTTTCAAACAGGCCAAAACAAACTATCTTTCGCATTACAAAACAATTTCGACTCCTCCCCTTCGCATAAATGACAGCAGAACTTTCAACACGTGAAATACTTACAGATATCACTCATTGAAGCCGTCCTGACACAAACATAATCATAACAATGCGTGCCCTTATGTTCCAAAAAATAATCGTAACCTTATTGTATTGGCCATATTATTTCGCCTGAAATGATAAAAACAACGCACAGTAACTCTTTTCACGAGAGTACCAATTATGTCTTTTTTAAAGAAGTGCTTTACTATAGAAATTCGTCGACTTTTGTTTCTTCATGACCACACCTAGAATTTCAAGACAATCATGGACAAATTATTTAAATAATCCAAAACGTTTAACTGGCCGAAGGGTTGCTGAGCAAGAAATCAGGGGCACCCAACAACTCTTTTCTGTAAAATATTTGTTCAGAGAAGCACAAACTGCCTAGAAGTTTCTATTACTTGAGGAGGGCTAAGAATTCTACAATCACGGACAAAAGTAGTTGGGAAGGTGGAATAACTTAACAACATTATTGCCCCATTTCATACGCCTTATGTCTATGTTCAAAAAAGGTTATTTGTTCTTCTCCTGAATACCCCCCCGCGCCCCTATTCAATGTTGGGACATGTAACAACAATTACGCACAAAAGCAATTTAGTTTTGTCCAACATTGATCCAGGGGACGGGGGGAGACAAGTACAAGAAAGGTAAAAATTGGTCACCGTCCCAACATTTTTGACGATGATTGTAGGGAACTATTCCATCCATGTACAATTTGCAAAGCTTTATAATATCACTGGATTCCACATGATTTTTTGAATTCACTCCCCAGATTCAGGTAATTCCCTTGTTTTGGACTGCTTATCACCTAGTGCACATAACATTTTGACTTCAAAGGTAGTGGCAATTTTCACTGGTCACCTAAAAAGAGGTTATTATGGCCCCTCTTGTAGTCCTAATGCTTTTAATGGTGATTTTGATAATTGCACCCGGCTAAAAAGGTGTTTTCCTTGACACCTGCCCCAGTCCCCTCTTGCTGAATGATCATTTGACGCTGAATTTGTCCCTTTGTTAATGCTTTGCAATGAAACAAAAGCAGTGACCCTCCCTTTTTGTGTTTTTACTCGTTACGACTACACAAGAAATTACATATATAGAGGAGAAAACAATTTGGATTGAAGAAAATGTATTATTTAGATATTACATTGTAAAAGACATGAATTTCTGCATTTCAAGCGACAGAGAGTTACAGGATAATCTTAAAACTGTCCATTTCTCTAAATTTGTTCAAAACTGGGTAATTTATTTATTCATAGCAGAGCTCTAGCGCGTGAAGCGCGTCTGCGGAGCACCATGGGTAAGTAAATCTACCCATCCCAGAAATCTACCCATCTCAGAAAATCACGTGACCGTACACCGCTCGCCCGCCCGCTGCCCGTCCCTCCGCACCACAGGGCAACCAATGTTCAATCTCACACTTTCTAGCTAGTTTGGGATCACAGGAAGTGCTGATATTGCACACCAGTGTTGTGATCAATTGACAGCTGTCAAAACAGGGTATCCGCTGACCAGTATCACCTGACCGTATCGCGGGCTCAGGTGTCGACCTATCGAGGTTGAGTATTTTTGAAGTTATCTGCTGACAAGTTACTAGTTTTCAAATGATTGCAGGCTCAAGTTTAATTTTTTAAATTCATATGAAATGTGTTTTATATGTGCCGCACAATTAAAATTTTGATTTCAAACTGACCTCACAAGGTAAAATTCAGCCAGTTTTTACAGGCAGGGAGGACATGCCAGTTGTTTTTTACTTTTCTCACCAAGGTCACGCGTTGGTCACGCTCTATGCCCAATTTTTATGCTCTGATCGGTCAAAATTTGACAGGTGAGTTCATTTCGAAAATTTATGCCGCATCTTGAAACTTGTTTACTTTGACAGCTGAAGATGACAGAGTTTTGTGTCAACTTGTGATGTTTTTAACTGTCTTTTTCCACTGAACATTGTACAAAATGAAATTCAGCTGCTATCAAGAGTCTTCTGTTATTCATAGCTAGTTTGTGTATCTGGTTTTTGGCTGAGAAATAGGTCGCTTGTCAAAGTCGGAAAATCCGATTTCGAATGGCATCGTTTTCGTTTTTCACCTTGCTTGATGCGTAAGAGGGTTGAAAAGTCTGAAGCGATTTTTGCCTTACTTGATAGTTTTCAGTGCATCTCGAATGGTAAGCCTGAGTAATTATTTTATTTGATGTTTGTTTTTTATATCTTATTCAATAAAGTCGAGTGTAGTTTATAGGGCTATTTAGTTTATGCACGTTTGTAAGATTTGAGACAATGATCTGACCGAGTATCAAGTTTGATTATAAGCTTGTAGAACTTTAAAAACTTTTTCTCACCGCAAATAGAAAGAAAACGTTCCAAAGTTATAATTCTGGCTGTAAAAGAAAACTTTGAGCGATTTTCTTGCCTCATGTTCATCTTTGAAAAAAGCAAACACCTGAATGCCGGCTTAAAACATAAACAATAAACAAGGATTTTCAGAGACACTTTAATACTTGTCTTCGCGAATGAAAATTGTTATCTCTGTATAAGTTTCACCGAATAATTTTCCTTTTATTATTGATTGTTAGTAGTCTCCTTGCAATGTTAATCGCTGTGCCGTTTGTTTTCAGTCGCTCATGAACATCGCTTGCAGGAGTAGTCAAAATGCCACGCGTATCAAACGCTTTTGAAGATTACACATCGTTATAAAACCATTAGATAAAAAATAAACATAATAAATTCTTTATTATGTTGAAGCGTATAACTCTATTAATCTTAATTTAAACAGTCAACTTTGGTGCTTGTCAAAAGTGAGAACCCGCCAGCATTTTTTAACGGTTTCGCTAAAAGCCCATGCGAAGCCCATGCGTGCTTCGATCGTCCTAAATATTGAATGAGTGCAATTTGTAATGCAAAATTGTGAAATACTGCATTCTGTCCGAGGTCTATATGATAAAAACAGCGCCATATGGTACTGTTTCACCTCAGATGTGATGTATAAAAAGTATAAAAGGTTGGTTTACACGTGCCCAGACTTGTTGGCAAGATTTTTTAAAGTAAACTTGTCGAACGCAAAAAATTCAGCCTGATTTGTTCTCCAAGAATTTGTTTTCCAAGAATTTGTTTTCCAGGCCTAATCTACTCTGATCAAGAGCCATTATGGCTATGCTATTTTTAGGGTGTACATATAAGGCTATCAACTCGATGTAAGATTAAGTTCACTCTTAACTTGGACTGTTCGCAAATTATTTTTCTCTAAAATCACTTAGCCTTTCCCTCAACAGTCACATGAATGTGCCCTAAAGTTAACTGATTTATGGAAATTACAAGTTTATTGCTTGATTTAAATTATAAATTCGAGTTAATAGGAGCTTCGCTTTAAGCCCTGGCTAAATCTATATATTTTATTCATTACAATCTATGGATTAAAAACCAAAGGATGAACTGTAAAGGAGTCCTAGACCCATATAAAAACAGATCACCTAAAAATATATAGAAACACAATAAAATAATAGTTTCAGAAAATACAGAAATATAAAAGCTACTTAAAAATCACAGAAAGATTTCCTAACTCTAGACTTAAAAATATTACATTATCAGAAACACAAATGTCTAACGGTAGTTGATTCCACTGGTCAGTAATTCTATGGAAAAAACTATACTTCAAGACATTAGTTCTTGCGTATTTCTTCTTTAAAGTTAAAGAGTCCTTAGCCCTAAGTGAGAAGCAGTCAGGTTCTGAGTGTAAATCTATAATTTTACTGATGTCAATATCAATGTTGCCATTAAGTACTTTAAATAAGAAAGTCACGTCAGCCAGTGATCTTCTCTTCTCCAGTGACATGAGGTTTAACTTCTTCAAACGAATGTCATAGGGATCATCACTTTTTAAGATAAGTTTAGTCGCTCTTCTCTGTACTCTTTCCAGCTTATCAGTATTTCTCTTTGTATATGGGGACCACACCACTGAACAATATTCCAAATTTGAGCGGACCAATGAGCAGTAAAGAGTACGCAAGGTGTTAGGGTCATCCAGACCTTTACAAGTTCTCTTAATTAGACCAAGCATTCTGTTAGCCTTGGATACTACGTAATCTATATGTGGGTTCCATGATAAGTGATGATTTGTAATAATCCCCAAGTCTTTAAACTCTTTAACCTCTTCCAGTTCAGAGTTTTCCAAGAAAAAACTAGAAGTGAGTGGTTGAATCTTCTTAATTTTGCATTTCTTGACATTGAAGTTCATGAAATTCTGAACACTCCACTGATGCAGACTATCCAGGTCCTGTTGAAACAATTCAAGATCACCAGCCGTGTCAATGATTCTAGAACATTTACAGTCATCAGCATAAAGAGCAATAGTACTACCAGGAAGTACTACTTCGGGGAAGGTCACTAATAAATATAACAAAAATAAGGGCCCTAATAAAGAGCCCTGAGGAACTCCAGATGAGACATCGGACCAGGAAGAGGATATACCATCCAGCACTACTCTCTGTCAGCGATTGCTTAAATAACTTTCACACCATTGCAATGATGAGCCAGTGATCCCAAAGTTGCACAACTTTTGCAACAAAACTGCATGGTTCATTTTGTCAAAGGTTTTGGAAAAGTCTAAAAAGACTACATCAACTTGTCTGCCTTTATCAAGGGCAGTAGCCCATTGATGATGGGTTAAAATCAGTTGAGTCTCACAGGATCTACCTTTAATGAAACCATGTTGCCACTCAGTTAAAAATGGTGAGACATGATCATAGATAGCAGAATGAACAATACGTTCCAAGCACTTGGCCGGGGTTGGAAATAACATGGTCAATTGACTAAAATTATAGTATAGCGGAGAAAAACAAACGGGCTGAAGGTTTTAGTAAACGTCAATTAGAATGTACAGTGTTTTTTCTAAAGGTCTATAAGTACTGTGCATAAGCTTGTTGTTGATAGCCTAAAATGTGTTTTTGATGCATCTAGGAGGAAAACATGCTTGGGTGCCCCTGAGGAAATCGCACTTTCACGCTAATCAGCACATAAACTTATGCCTCATTCACACCAACTAAACATGTTTAATTAAACCGGGTTTTAAAAAAATGAAAAACAGACGCAGAAACTGGAATATAGGCTTTTACACAGGATTCTAATAGAATTCAACATATTTTGGAATTTGCACTAAATTGCAAGCAATCATTTCAGTTAATTAGCAGCTTTTATAATAGAGAGGAGAAGTGTGACGTCATGTTACCACAAAAGCACTATTTCTGGATGACAACAAAACCAACGGTGATGGCAAGGAGAACAGCAAAAAATGTTTATATTAACAAAAAAACAACTTTGCATGGGAATCACGCTATTTTGTATATTTCTTGGCCATCGTTGCACCACTACAACATGAAACTTCCTATTTTCATGAGCCTGCTATATGGAGTATGTGAACACAACACAAAAATTGTCACTTTCTTTTTCTAAACTTAGTTAACGATGGCTATAGTCCCAAAGAAAATTTCGCCAAATTAAATGAAAACTGAATAGGATTGGTGAAGTTTGAAAAAGTGTGAATAGACTTTTAAGTAACTTTATTGGTTTGTTGTCATCCAAACATTTTGCTAGCGTGGCAACATGACGTAAGAACTTCTCTCTAAAAAGGAAAGAAAATTCACACCATGTTCAACTAAACAGCTTTAAAGTAAGTTTGCACTTCGTTGTGAATGCGCTTAAAGTTGCCCTATAACTCCGTCTTGAGCAGTTTTATTTGCAGCTCAAGCTTGGCCTTTTTTAAAGTACAGTTGTTAAGATTTCCTTTTTGCACTGCGGCGTTTCATTCTGCAGGCGAAGCACATCATCTGATGTGACTTTCTTCTGCTTGACATTCTTACATGTACTACCTGTGCGTGTTGTGATGTTTGGATTTGCTGTTGCAACAGTTGGGCCCTTCTGAGAAATTTCGTCTAGTGTAATATCAGGCAACTGCAGTGCTGATATGTTGGCCTCATTGATAGTTTCAAGGGGGAAATGGGTAAATCTGCAGCCTCACTCATCGTTTCCATATCAAGGTTTCTTCCCCTAGAATAGTTAAGCACAAAACACAAATCATACGGGCAAAGCCAATGCAAGCACAAGTAAAGCAAAATAGTTCTCAACCGTTTTTTTGATAACTACAAT
Source organism: Porites lutea (assembly GCF_958299795.1). NCBI lineage: Eukaryota > Metazoa > Cnidaria > Anthozoa > Scleractinia > Poritidae > Porites > Porites lutea. Next base: position 17,370,229 of record NC_133202.1, read on the forward strand.
GCTGAGACTGTTTACTTGCAAGTTTACAATGCTCTTATGGCTATGCTCAAGTCTTATAAATACGGTATTGCTCAATACAACACTGAAAACATCTAAATACCTATCTAACTTTGATTCAATGTCAAAACAACGTCTAAAAAGTAGTTTTGCATGGAGACATTTTAAAATGCACATCATAGTAATGCCAAGGCACTACCACTGCAATGTAAGAGACTGTTGTTAAGTCACATGACAGTCTATTGTTTTCAAATGTAAACAAGATCGTCTTGCTTTACCTGTTTCAAACCCCTTCAAACCACTAAAAGCGGTGTGTCTTTTTACAACTATAAAATTTTATCTGTGCTTGGAGATGGCGTTTTTGGAGGTGGGCCACCGCCAGTTTTCCTTTGTTCCTTGCGGAACTTTGACAGCTCGTCCTTTGCAGTTCTCTGCAGGTTCGTTTACTTCTCTTTAACCTCAGCTACACTTGTAGTTCATACTGTGTTTACAGCTGTGTGTCATCTCTTCCCATACACTTTGCTTTAATTTGTTAGTAGTTGTGTTGGTAAACTTTGATTTTAGTATTGCTTGATTTTCTTCGAACTTCTGAGTTATCAGCGCAGTTTCTTGTACTGAAAAATTTGGTTTTCATTTCCTGCAGGCGTTTTTATTGACAGGAGGAACTTCAACAGCTTCAAGCTCAAACAAAGAATTTTCGACAGCCATTTTGCTGTTGAAAGTGACACAAGAGCCATCAGAAGATAGTAAAGAACTTTCCCCGTCTCTGCCGTCTTTTGCTGGAAAACTTGTCAAACCTGTTGAGAGATGGTTAAAGTCTGGGACATTTTATTTAACCATTGGTTTGCTAACCAGGGATAAGTGTCAGCTCAACAGACCTTCGAGCAACGGGAATCTAACCAACAGTTAGTTAACCCACCGTTAGCATATTTAACCAACCATTACCGACTAACATATGGTTAACTTAATCGTCTTTTGAGCAAAGGAGGCCTCAGTTGCCAGTAGCCAGGAATAGTAGCAGTCAAATTTTTAATAGTTCAACAGTGCTACCAGGAGAAAATTATGCATGTGATTATCCCCCAAAAAACGAAAAGCACATTTCAGTCATCCCACTTATTGAACAGCACAAAGACAACAACAGGAGCGGAAAAAAATCGCCAAAGCTTTACTCACCTAACCTTGCGTATTCATAAAACTGAGGACAGGACGAATTTTCACAGCATTCAAAGACTGCCTTCAGTCATACAGGTTACGTATGGAGGGAAGTTATTTCAGATGGGTCATGGCAAAATCAGTAAACAAGCTTAAATGGAAAAACCAGTCTGGCTGGGTTAGTGACGTGAACCTGTTTTTGTTGTTTCCCATATCTTTCTTTTAGTTTTATGGAAACTGGTTTTAGCAAATTCTAAGGGATTACAAAAGCTTTACTATTATTGAACAGCTCTTTTTTAATCCATTTAATGCAATTTAATGGGAAATACACACTCCTCCTTGAAATAAAGAGGCACCCCCGAAAAAGATAAAGGACTGCCGCATATATTTTATGATTTATCAAATACTATGGAGTGAAATAAAATCCACCTTATTGACAATTGCTGGTGCTGGTCTGCTAAGGAGGCTCCTTTAGCCTTGGATTTTACATGCGAAAGTACCTTTTCTCTTGCTGCCTTGTTTTACTTTTACTTTACATGGGTTCACTTTAGACCTGACTGAACACTGCCAGTCAACAACATGACCTAGCTGGATGCTGAAGTTATAGCCTCTGTTGTAGATGAGCTCCCGCTGCCCCCTTTTGGTGCCCTCATCGCTTATTTCATAGGTCACCCAGTCATCGACTTGCTGCTGGTGTGTAGACAGATCATAGAGCAGAGATTCGGCACTAGCACAGTGGACAGTAAGAGGAATTTGGCTGGTCTCGTGGTTGGCAGAATCCCATTCCTGAATTAAGAAAACAAAGGGCAAAATCAAATACCTTAGTGGCACCTAATTATGCTGGTGTTAAACATGCATATTGTTAAAGAAGGGAAATACTGGAGAGTTTTAGGGCCTTTTTAGAATAGAAAATGAGCTGATAAAACAGTCCAAAACGATTCTTATGGACAAAAGTAACGTTAAACCAGCAATTTTGTCATACAAGTTTTAAAAAGTAAAAGACAGGTGAGGGAAAACTTGGTATAAATTAACATTTGCCGTAAAACCTCGAAATTAACTTATATTAATAACCTGTTAATTTGTGATATAAACAGTGGAATACATTTCTTACCATGAAAGACTCGTCGCTGGCTGTTTGGTCATAAACTGGAAGATTGAATTCTTCTGGTTGTAAAATGTGGGACTTGGTCAATCCCGTGCTCTCCAATATTGGGCATAACGGACACAACAAAACTATGTCGGCACCTGAGTGGTCAGCATCGAGGCATTCTTAAGGAGAGATTCCTATGAGAAAATTAAAGTGTTAGTTGTGGACCATCTCAATGTTTTTACAAACAATCTTTTCCTGTGGTGTCACTTTGTGACATGATACTTTTTATAGTAGCAAACATGATGTAATTAAATCAAGTGTATTTACCACTTACCGGTGTTACAGGTTATATGATTCCATTTGAGACATCCATCACATTGAATGCCTTGCTATCTTTCTAGGACAGGCTCTCCACAGTGGTTTCAGTTGTCGTCAGAATCCATTTAAATAGTGTGCTCGTGATAAGTTTCGGAATGACAGATGAATCTCGTAAGGTGATCAGTGATCAATGCATACTCTGTTATTTTCTCAGTATATATACACAAATTATTTGATCACATTAACTGTGATTTGTTGTTTCATTCATTCACTTAACGGGTTATGTTAATGTCCCTCAACTAATGATAATTATTTGTTAGGTTTGTTTGCATCTAAGCAACACTAACAAAGCATTACACTGTTTCATATGGTTGCTTTATTATAATATATCAGCGTTGATGTTAGATGTTATAATTTTCAAACGAACATTAAGTAACCACTGCACAGAGATTGCTCATCTTTATTACTAATCCTGGGAGGCGATATTGTGTATGTTCAAAAAGGAGTTCACTTCGTTTGTGAAGTATAGAAACAGTTGTTGGGTCGCTGATGTTTAAAAAAGATGAACTTGGCACTTGTTAGATACCTTAAGTTGGTTGAATTGAATCGACTTTCTGTGTATCGAATCGATTTTGGTGATGGAATTGACTTGTATCAAGACGACCTTGTATCAAAATGACTGTAACACTTTAAAATGTTCTTGAACCCCATAAGCTGGATGATGATGCCTTTGGTAAACATGCAAATGAAAGTTTTGAGGGATTGAGAAATAGAATCACTTTTCGTCTTCTAGGGTGGGGTTGTTAAAGGAATTTGTTATTCCATTATGTCCCTCCGTATAATAGCTGCCACTTTGACATGGTGCTGTGCATTGGAATCATTCTTCTTTGCCTCCTTTATCATGCCACTGGTTTTATTAGGATATTAAACTTTTCAACTGTTCCTATAACGTTTGTAAGAAGAGCAGATAAAGAATTTGAACTAACCTTGTTTAAACTGTTTAAAACGATGATGTAAGCTCGCAGACCAGAATCAAAATAAAGTAAAATAAAGGAGTATCGTTACATCTCCCCCACAAAAAAGAAAAAATGCGTAAGGAAAACTGGTTGTCACTGTCCCTATCTTGAACAAAAGATTTCTTTAAAAGTTTGACGTGTCCTTTCTTGATGGATAGCAATTCACTGGTAACGTGTTGGTAGTCAGACGACTCTCCCACATCGTGTTGTTATCAGCGGTGGAGGGGATGCCTGCTTTCTCTGCACGGTCTCAACTGGGTGGTCTATTTGTGAATAGCATTTTCTTTTGTAGGACGGAGTACTTGTCTTGGAAGTAGTTTTGTCCCAGGGTCACTGTTGGGCATGACGTTATGTTTGTCTCAAAAGTGTCCTGTTTCTCCTGTAGACTTGTCCATCTTCAATTTGTACTTGGTAGGACCTTATGTCTACCTTGCCTCCCACTCTAGCTTGCGTCCAGTCCTTCTTCTTGCCAGTCTGGGATGTTCTGGTTGCGACCACACTATGTCTCCTGGGCGAAGTTTCTATGACTCCTTAGCTCCCTTGTTGCACAGGCTTTACTTTGCTTTCTAAACCTTCAACTTCTGACCAACTTCCTCTAGGAGCCTAGGCTTAAGCAACTGGTTAGAGGTCAGAAGCTGGGCCTTTGTTCTACTACCAAAACACTGCTCAACAGGTGATGAGTTCAGGGTGTTGAAGTGTGTTCCTCCAATACAGGAGTGCAAGCTAAGGGTCCTGTTCTGACTTTACTGCTTTCGCTACGAGGTTTTTTGCCATCTTCACTGCATTCTCGGCTTTCCCATTTGGCTGGGAATATGTTGGAGAACTTTCACATGTTTGAAAGCATAACTGTTTGCAAACTATTGTAACTTGGCAGAAGAGAAGGGTTGCCCATTGTCTAATACCAGCTGGTGTGGAATCCCATGTCTCGCTAGGTGGGCTTTCAATTTCGTTACAACTTCTTTTGCTGTCTTGTCTGTCATTCTGTTAACTTAAAAAAAAAGTAGTCGACAGTGGCCATAAACCCTGTACCACTCAGATCAAAGAGGTCCACTTCAATCTTCTCCCACGTCTAGTAGGCAGTCCATGGCATATCAGTGGTCAAGGAAATGTTTAGGTGCGTCAATAAAGCAAACATCTTTAACAGCACAAATTGGTACACATCTTCCGATCTAGAGAGATCCAATTCATAAGGCTTCGCTTCCTTAAGATTTACTCCTCTTGAGATCACTTTCCACCATTCTTTACACACTCTAGCAGCTCTTACCAGGTCTTTAATCTCCAAGAAACTACAGGTAAGAGTTCAAATTACCGAGGGAAATTTTATGTTTGCTGGCGTGTAATGAAACTGCGTGAGATTCACAAAATGCCCATCTGGCTTGCTCGTGTTCGCCTGATTTTATCTCACCTTTTGATCGGTGCTTCTGTTGAAATCGGAAAAAAATCGATTCTTTCATTTGCCACAATTGTCCTTTGTCACCTACATTTGCTTTTTTCCATTTCAGACACTCAGTGTTAAGTGTGCGAGAACTTTTGCCACTTTGAAGTTGATATCTGCTCTCCCAGATGGAACAAACATAAGCACAGTTTTATGATCTTGTAAATTGGGCTGGTTTAAAGGTCAGCGCCACCGATTGCCCTATCGCAAAAAATAGAATTTTGCGATCTTCATTTGGATACAATTCATACGTGATTGACCGGCTTCTGTCATTTCTGTGATGAATCATCAGCCACAGTGATCTTTGGGAATGATGTGGGAAACAACCTACGGTGATTCTTTTGGATGATTACATGCACCTAATAGGTTGCATTGGCTTTCCTTCAAAATGCACTTAGACTTTGTTTTTCGCATTGTTGTAACAAATAATCGTACACACATACCAAAGGTTCCTGAATTCTAAAGGCGAGTCTTTTTTTATTTGATCTTCATTCACAAGAAAAAAAGAGAGAGGCTGTGGACAGGAGTAGGGTAAACCGAAAAGAATCAAGAAATTGGTGTAAGAACAAATTCTAATAAATTTCTACATGCAAAGTGATTTCAAACATTCTCTGACATGACAGTTAGAATTACCTTTGATGACTTGAATTTCTATTCAACCTTAAGTGAAAACCCTAATATGATCCTCACTAATACCAAAGAAATGTATAGAAGTCAGTTTGGAGAATTGGTAATTCAATACTAGGTCTTAAAGGGTTGGAAAGCTAACTACTGTACACACATTCCAGTTATCAAATTTGTGTTTCTTATGTACAGATCAAAGTCAATAATAAACTGGTGAAATGGATGCAATAGTGAGCGAAACTCCCCAGGTCGCATTTATCATCTCATCAAACCAAATAGTGAAGGATTTAACATGTCCCCTTTGACAGCATGCAATAATGGCTCCTTTGTTGCCATGTCTGTGTGATCCATCAATCAAGGTAGACTGATTCCCATTTATAGCTAGCGTGAATGCTCGTTCATCACATACATGACTTTCACTTGTTTTGGGCCACAACCAGTTGCTCAACTGATTGATTGGGGCACGAAATATATCAATTTTCTGCTGAAGTGATTGTAACTACACTCGTCTCCTGCCAAAGAATCTGCTTTAACTACAGTGACATTTGTTGCCTCATTGGCAAACTGGTCATCGTGTATTTGATTTTGGTTTCCTTTGATCATTGCTTCATGTAGAGCTCCTTTCCAAGACTCATGAAGAAGGTCACCAGTGGGCCATGTTAAATTCCATTCAAAGCTCAGGTTTCCCATGAGAAAAGCAATAAAAACACAAGCATTATTGTCTGTCCTACCGTGAATGTCTAACTGGGATGCACTGAAAGTCCATTCCATGACCCAAGAAAAATATGATGAATCTGATCCTTTCGTACCTGAGTCACATGGTAGTACAATAGGTGGCACTCCAACAGAAGGCACAGGTTGTGGTTGGCTAGCAGAATTAACTGGCCCTGATACAGGAAGAGTTGGTGCAGAATCGGACTGTAATGAGGCACCATGGTACGGTTCTGATGGTCCTGGTATTCAAACTCCCTTGAAAAGGATAGGACATATAGATTTCTTCATGGAAAGTGCTGATGTACGATATTTAAGTATTCGTTTGTTTTCACAAAATTCACTCGCTCGCAAAGCCTCGCACGTTTGTTTTGTGAAAACAAATGAGTGCTTAAATATCGTACAAAAACACTTTCCATTATGAAGTTTGTTTATTATATACTAACCGAGATGTTCTTGAACTTCAAGATGATTTATTAAATCGCTTGGCAAGATTTTTGTATAACCCCATTAATTAATTATGCATACATCTATTGTTAGAAGAAAACAAAAGAAAGAACAATACTAAGCCTTTGGGATTTCAGCTATTATCATAAAGTCTTTATAGCCCTAAATTTGGTGCCTTTTGTAAAAAAGATTTTTCCAAACAAATTTTAAACTTTTTTTTCTGTTCCTAAACCTTACTATATAATTAAGTTCATTTTGAAAAAACAAAAGAAAATATTTCGTAGCGCAGAGCATTAAATTCCCTAAACTAACCTCCGAATTTAACATGCTAAACAAAATGAAATATAAGTCCTACCTTTTTAGCTGTGTTTGTCCGAGTTTTTTCTGTGTTTTTTCTACTGGGACAAGGAAGCAGGCCTTGGTTTCATGGCAAAGGCCACTCAAAACCCACTTCTCTTTGATTTTGGAACCTCGGTGATACTTCATCTTGCCAAACTTAGACTAGTCAATCTCAACAGTTGTTCCAGGTCTGCCTATTGGCCCCGCATGATGATTCATGATTCTGTCGGCACAAACCTCACAGCAATAGTTATACCAATTTATCACCATTTCTGTTGACATTGTTTCGTCGTCCAGTGAGGTTTCGTGCACTGCTTGAGTAGTGGTAAATTTGTTCCCCCAAGCGTAAGTTAGGGCTAATATTTTTTCAATGGATAGCCTGCTACCAGAAAACCGTGACTTCTGGTGCATGGATGCTGCCCTATTGCAACCTTTCTTGGAGCGTCGCCACTCGTACCCGTCTCGCGATGAAGCTCGTCTAGTCCAGCTGAGTGCATTGTGGCACCCAGCTCTAGGGCATTTCAATGACGATACGAGTAGGTTGTTTTGCTTACACCACTCTATGCGCCGGTTGGGATCTGCCAGAATTTTTGATTGCTTCAAAAAGTTCATTTGGTGAGCCATAGCCGTTGTCTGCTGATTGAAATACAGGAAAAGAGGGTTTCTGAAGTGTGTGTGTGCTTTTTATTGCTTGCATTGATACATGTTTTCGTGGATATGTGACAAGCAAAAGTCTGAATAATATACATGACTCCATGTTTCAGTTGTATTATTATGTATATTTGAACTTGAACGTGCAAAAAGATATCTATCTTTTATCCAGTAAATCTCAACAACTTGTGGTCTAGTGGTATGGTAGAGAGACAGGAATGCCAGAACTAAAGAGGAGCGTTGGTTCAATTGTCGCTGACAACCAAGGAGAAAAGGAAATAGGAAACTGCGGGAGCACTGAAGAGAGTGGCCAGGGAAAGAGAGGGGGAATAAGAGCGAGAGAGAAGTAAAAAAAAAATTAAAATCCTCTTTTATTAACGCAGTAAGTATTCATTACTGATGTATATATGCTTTACTCTGGGGAATTCGCTATTGTCTTGGAAGACAATAGCAGGGATACATAGTCAGTGAGATAGAATGCATAATTAATGTATGGGGTAATACAGTAATTTTTCCTGTTGCTTTTACAAGTACTCATGTAGTTTTGGAAGCTTTCTGAGAAGTTAAACCAAGGCTTGAAATAGTAAAATAAAGTACTGAGTTGAAATAACTAAGCTTACTGCATGACAATTTCATAACAACGAATTAGTTTTTCGTAAGTATTCATTCAAGAAATATACTGAATAAAGAGGACGAAAAGCTCGACAAAAATAAGCACTTAGCTTTTCAACGAAGCTGACTCTTTTTGTGTCAAAGGAGGACTGTCATCGTCCTCTGAAGAGACTAATTTCCTTTTCAGCGCTCCAAGCTCATTTTTTCAATAAGTCGCCTTTTGGCGACCTTCATTTTTAAAATGGTCGCCAGTGGAAAATTTCGGTCGCCAAAAATTGTCGTTTCATTAACGCAAGACACTTCATGCTACTTACATGAAGGAGCTACTGCTGAACGTTGTGTACGGAAATAAATCGTGTTTTTAACACTCCATTGTTACTTGCCTGCGGGTTGTAAACGCAGTACAAGATGGCAAAAACAGGCAAAGACATTTATGAGAGGTAACCAGAACAATTGACTACAAAGTCGGATGTTGAAACCCGGAACATGTATTTGCAGTGATATCATTGAAACAAATCTGATCAGATACGATTACGTGAATATACATTTGTTCGTACCGTCTACTTGCTAAGAAACATCTTTCTTTAGCTAAATCATTGGCATTGAAACCACTCACATATGTTAATTAAAACTTGAATCAACAATAACAATAACAATACTTCTGGCCTAAATAAACGTTTCTTACTTCAAAGTTGATGACAAAAATACTGTTTGTACGTGCTAAATGAAACTTGCCTGAATAACTTCCACTCATTGTTGACGTATATCAGTATCAAGTTATTCTTAGTTATCCTAATAAATATCTATATATGGTTTTCTAATCACGAAAAAGCAGTACTAACACTTGAATTTATCACGACAACGTATTCAGAGGAGAATGTAAAATATACATTTATCGCGATTCGGTGACTAACTGCATTTACCAAAACATCGATCAATGGCGCTGATGTTTCAACAAATTAGATTGCTGGTTTACGTTGGTACTTTGTCTTGAATGATAATATTATAAACAAGTAAACAGATTGGGGATTTAAAGTTTTGTACAGTGATGTAACGTTATTTGTAGGTGGCGCTCAAAGAGTTCTGTTCATGGCGTATAGAATGGTCTTCGAGGTTTTATGGCCGAAGAAAACCATGCAGCAACAGCTGGAGCTGGATCGTAGTCAACGACAGGAGGACCCTCAGCTGAAATCCTGATCAAAGATTCAGTTGTCTTGGGGGCGAGGGAGGCTCGATGGCAATTCTTGATTCCGTTCTGTGCCAAGATTGCTCTCTCACATTGAGCCGCCGAAAGGGGAAGCACAAGGAGAATTTCAACAAGGCACAACACATCCTTCAGTTCATTCCTCTACGGCTCCTTTGTCATAAGTGTGGCCCAAAGATCATTGTATCCTTTATCCATGAACTCAGAATGGACAAGAATCTTCAGGGACAGCCACTGAGGTTGAATTGCACCTGTGTTACATCCAGAGAAGACAAGTGGAACTTTGAACCAATTGATTAAACGTTCGACTTTTTCTCTGCCGAAATCAAGAAGGGCTTCCATATCTGTAGGCCAAGCATCATGGTTGAAGACAGTCAAGTCTGAGATAACCCCATTAACTGTAGCAGTTTTCTCAGACTTGTGCTGAAGCAATGGCCCAAACCTGTCTTCAAGTCCTTTCAGGCAAAGCTGTACTGCTTGCTCAATGCTTTTGGGAACCTCGTCACTGCCACTGTGATGAACTTTGGAAGCAATGTTCCGAACATTGGCCGATCCTGATTTGGTAAGTTGAATTCCCTGAAACATTGGTGGCTCACATTGCGTTTTTGCGAAACTTGCTAGAAGGGTTTCCATTCTTCCACCAGGAATTGGTCGTTTAGGCAGGCTCTTAATGTTTTCAACTGTTTCCTTTAGAATAGCAAGAGCGCTTGGAAGTATTAAGTCATTTCGTTGGAAATGCAGGCTTAGTTTACCAAGAATCTGAAACATATCAGCAAGAAAATGGCAAAAAACAAGGAAGGAAACCTTTTTCATAGCGCAAGCAACATTCAATGCTCTGCCTTTGATTTCTGCTTTAGGAGACGTTGAGGCTAAGTGCTCCATGTGCTGTAGAACAGCTGCATACTGCGATTCATCTTTTGCCAAATCTCCATCCTTTACTGGTTTAATGAACACGTCAAGGGCTCTGCTGACATGTGGTAACCACCTTTCACTCGAGTTGGCTGCAACACGTCAATTCCAAGCTGGCTTCCAAGGGTCTTCAAATCACGCTTGCTTTTTGGGCTGTAGTGGTATGTTTTCCACACCAAATGAAGGACGTCGTAAACTTGAGTCACCAGATGGCAATCCCGTTGCATGCTAAGAAGAGCAAGCTCCAGGCGGTGAGGAAAACAGTGGATTTCAAGCAAATGGGGAACATCCTTTTTAAGTAATGCGGAAACAACTCCTTTATGGCCCACGTTTACAGAGGCGCCATCAGCCCCAAATCCAGTCAACTTTTCCTTCCAGTTTTGTACCTCTAAATCACCGAATGCTGATTCAACTGCCTGGACAAGACCTAATTCAAATAAAGGCAGCAATTACTTAATCTATAAGCTTGGCCAAATACCATTTGAAACTTGTTTTTTGTTCCTACGTCAGCTGTTTTACTGTAGTTTGCATATAATTTGTAAACAAAAAAAATGGCAGCTCTGAGTTTTTAAAGTAGCACGATTCAAACACACGAGATAGTTTGCGAGAAATTAAAAGTTGCAGCAGAGTCTCCTTCGATTTTCCTTGACAAATGTTAATCTTCGGTTTCTCCCAAACGAATCTCTTGTCATGCTATTTTATGTCTTTTAAATAGTCGAGAACAAAATGTCAAGGCAAGGCAGCTGAGGTAAGGGGTCAGCTGTACACAAACAACCTGCTAGCTAGCCCATACAGGTGAAATAGGTTAAGTCGCAGCCGGGCCACTAAGCAATCCACACGGCCGGCAATTAACTCTGTATCATGACGCAACTGAGAGTACTACTACCCCCCCCACCCACCCACCCACCCGCCCCCCTTCCTGGATTGAAGTAAAGATCGATACAGACTAATTTTTACCTGTTGCATTTGCATTTTCAACAGCTTTGTGTCCAATTAGTCGAGTAACTGCTCGCCCATTCTGTACCATCTTGCAATGTATGGTCTCGTTCTCAATACCGGACACATCTGAAGCACCATCAATGAGAACAGAGATAAAGTGGGCCTCCTTCAACTTTTTGGAAACGTCGTCAGCAAGAAGTTTTCCAATGACTCCAGTCATTTCGGCACATTTTGTATCGTTTGCGTATGTAACACCAACTTCCAACCCGTTCTTTTTCTGTAGCTGCACTAACCCTTTATATTTCGTGAAAGGAAGCTCCTCCTTTGCAACAAAATACGCTGTATTTATTTTGATCGTCATCTCTTTTTGCGCATCTTTGTCGTTCTGACTTCGCATTTTTTGGAAAACTGCACTTAATGGTCCTTCCGATGCTGGTTTCTGCTTACCAAGTACATGGTCTCGTGCGCGCGTGTGACGATGGCTCCTTCCATGAATGGATAGGGTTTCTTTCTTAAATGATGTACAGCTGGTGACAAAGTCTGTTTTGCCTGCTATTTCGGCGCCAGCCTCTTGACAAAATGTGCAATACATCGCGTTTTTTTGTGGATCAAAGTTTACCCAGGTAAATTCTTTCTTCCAATTGGCGTTGTACTTTCCCGTAACAGTATCACTATGTGTAGTGGAAGTACGGGGATGTTTTTTAACTTTTACCTCGTTTTCATCACTGATCTCAGATGAAGCCCTGGGCCTTTTGGTGCCTGGTTTCAGTATAGTGGCGCTGCCTTTAGACTTTGGGGAAAAAAAACTGGTGATTGCGATCGCTGGAGCTTTTTTCCCGCCACTAGGTGCTTTAACAGGAGCCGTGGGTGCAGAAACAGGAGCCGTGGGTGCAGTAGCAGAGGCCGTGTTATCCTTGGGCATACAAACATTACACACCAGTGGTACAAAATGGTTTGGCTGATATACAGCACCAGAGCGATTGTCAAGATTGCCGTCTCTTGACCACAAAATGTAGATCGGCAAAACGTCAGCGGCACTGCTTATGCGAGGATGTACCAATCCATGGATCAGTGGTCTCAAAGCGGGGTTTGTGTTTGGGTAAACAGAAAAAATTGGTCGTTTTAACACTGTACTTAATGCCATCAAATGTACAAGACTGCTCCAAACCTTGTCTTTTGAGGCACTCATAGCTTCTGCTTTTACGGCTTCAACTGCACGTCTGGTCGACTGCCACTCTTTCTCGCCTGCCGACGTCAGCATTAAAATAAACAGTGTTTTCTCTGAGTAGGAACACTCCGCATTTGCTTCAGAGAGCTTTTCGTGATTAGCATAGAATTCAGCGTTTAAAAATAGTTCACAAGCAGTCAGAAATCGTAAAGTTCCATTTAGCGACTCATCTCCCTTCATTAAAACTGACGCAGAATTATACAAACAATTCCCGTCCCCGGAAACTTGAAGAGCCCGTAGACCACGTGGAAGATTTTCATCATCCGGAATCAATGCTGTTCCAAGTGAATCTTCTTCATAGTTGTTGAAGGTTAGTTCCGAGATGCTTTTCTTATGGAGAATTTCCTCGTGTTCTCCCTTTAACTTGATGACTTTTTCGGTTGCTGACGGATCGCCGCTTGCGAATAGATCGCGTACTTTTTCAAATATTCTCTCAAAGTCTGTCATTCTTCATTACTATTTCCTCAGCAAGAGCAATAGAAATAAGCAAATGACAGCCAGCTACGCGCGAATGGGGATTTCACATCAGTTTATTGACAGCAGCGCTGCGCATAAAAGACTACACAGACATTTGACCTCCAGCTGTGATTCAGACAAAGAACTCCTCTTTGTCTTATCTGCATGAGAATGTGGTATGGGTAAGTCTCGGGGGAAAGTGGTGTTGCCGAAAACTTTGATGCGGCTTTTATTGATATTTTTGCAAGAAAATCACGTTTACCACTGATTTCGTCGATTTTTCGCTGGTTTTTTATATCCAAAACAAGTCCCGCTCATACAAAGCCTTTGAGCTGACTGCATGTAAACTTTGTCATTCACCAAGGGGTCTATCTATTTTTAGTAATTGTGCACAGCACCATCAACTCCACGTGTTGCCTAACCTGCGAGAGCATCCGGTTTTTTCGGCACTAGCTTCACAAATCACAACGCTTGTGAAACTAGAGCCGATAAAACTGAATTCTCTCGCAGGCTACGTGTAGCCAGATCAGCGTGAAAAGTGCCTGACTTAACTTTTCTCACGGGAAATTTAATATTTCTTCATGAAACACATTTACTCCAACAAAAGTATTTTTATTGATGAATATAATAAAAACAGCTTTTATTTAAAAAAAAAACGCAATAAACGCAACTTACAAGAGCATACGACTTGCCATCTTTTGTGTCAAAAATTTAACTGTTTCTGTCGGGGTGGCCTGGGTGTAAGTCAACCCCCGCCGGAAGTAGTTTGGGCTCTTCCCAGTTTCTCCCACCTGAGTTTTCAAAATGGCCGCTCAATGAATTCGAAGCTGCGATACGCAGATCCTTATGCCAGAACTGTACACATGTCTTGCCATGCAAGAGGAACAGATTCATCATTGAATTTACACAGAAGAAAAGCTTGGTAATATTTCTTTAATTTAACGATGATTCAGTTAAAAAGCGATAAAACGTGAAGTCAACTTTATTCTTTTGAGCTTATATCCTTTGGTCGCCAAATGGCGACTTTCGCCAATAATTCAGTCGCCAATTTTTTTTTTTCACTCGCCATGGCTACCAAAATGGTCGCAGCTTGGAGCGCTGCTTTTTATACGTGTATAAGTTTGTTGTTTTTGTTCTTCTGTTGGAGACGAGGACAAGCTGATATTGATAGTGAAATTTCCTCTTTAAAACACAGTACCCTTGAATAGCCCTGCTGCTGTCGGCGTTGGACTTTCTTTTTTTGTTGTTTTGACAAGAGAGTGTGTTTCAGTTTGAACCACTGAAGTCAAGCCACTCGAATATTCTTGACATACTCTTCTGTTGTTCTTGTGAAACATGACTAGTTGTTAATACTCTGCACATTTTTGTGTCCTGATAACTGCATTATATGACTAGAAGGAATATCCTTATCATTCAGTGTTTGATTCGTCCGTTTTTGAGCGCTGTAGTTCGTAAGGTGAGAGTTGTCAAGGCCAGTGTCCTCAGCCATTGTGTTCATTAGACTGTTGAGTTTGTTAACTCCCATTGCACTGGCTTTAAACCAACTTTTATCAGAGTTTTTTGTAGTACTATTAACACCAAGATAAAAGGGTGCATCTGGTTTGTTCATGGACTCTGGTCTCTTTTCAGAATAGATCTCGAAAAGAACAACAGGATCTAATTTGCGCGGTAAATCTGGAGTCCCGAAAGCTTTAGGTTTGATCGGTTGGACATTATGTGGATCAGCTCCACTTGTGGTTTTAGTTTGTCTTTCAGAAAAATGTAAATATTCAGTTCCATCTGCATCTTTCATGATCTGAATGTCTCCCCAGCACATTTGCAGATGCTCTCCACATCCTCGTAGACCAAAATGCAGTGAATTGAAGAGCCAAACTGTGTTTATCAATGCTTCTCCGTTTGAAATTCCCAGGAGGCTTTTTTCGGAGAGAATATTGATCTCATCATCGCTTAGTGCTTCTGCCGCATTAGGTCTGTTGCCTTTGCCCTCCTTATTAAGTTGCTTGTTTTTAGCTTCAAGACATTCTCTTGCGCATTCAAAAGCAACGTCTTTGATGATGCTGACAGGATATTTACATTCTTTCAAATGTCGATTGAAACTTGAAAACAGACCTCTAAGACTTGAAGGTTCAAAGTCGTTGCCATCTTTTCGTTTCACACAAAGGATAAACTTGCAGAGATATTCGTTCAAGTCCTTGGCTTCAGTGTCTTCAGGATTTCTTTGCTCGTGTTTTTCTCTCAGAAATTCAATGAGTAGCTTCACATCTCTCGTTGTCTTAGCTCTTTTATTTTTGTTTTGCTGCTCGATAATATAGTCGTCAATTGACTTTTCTAAATGTTCGAATCTCATGGATCCTTGAGCCATTGTTAAAAGTACAAGTATTTTTGTACTTTTGGTACACAAAGTTTTCTCGCTATGGAGGTTTGCACGCAAAGAACTTGAACTTGTTGAATGAAATCTGTGGTATGTGTTGACTAGTCTCTCCTGATTGGACGAAACGCTTTACACACATGTGAGAAAGCTATTTCGCTGCTGTGATTGGCCATCAGAATTTTGAAGTGGGTTTTCTGATGATGAAGAAAACTGTGTGTAAATCTCAGTATGTATATAAGAAAATATATTTCACTACATGTATTTATGTTACTTCTAACCTGAAAAGGTAGAGTTTTGCTACCCACTAAGGCTCTGCTCCAGGTAAAATCATAGAGAGCCCAGAGGATTCAACAATAAAATTGGGGGTGTACAGCTCAATATGTTAAAAGTCAAAATTTTACTTCGTCTCCAGAGTACTGTAGAAATATTTGTAATAAAAAGAAGACTGGTCTTTCATACACAAACATGTAAACAGGGCCTTAACACTTTTCCTCAATATCATCCTATAAAACTATTGTCTGGTCCATGGCATGTTTAAGTACAGTGTGAGATCATGACGGGGTATAGTTGACAATCCACCATCCTTGGCCCTGAAAAAAGGTCTGCAGTAAATCTGCTCACATGTGTGATAAGAATAAAGTAATACTACCTTGCTGTTCACTTCTCAGTTGAAGTGCTTCCTCAATCATGTTTTTCATGTTTCTATTTACGATGGTAGCTGCTCCACCAACTTTTGATCTGGGACTCTTTCAGTTCTGAAACACCCGCAGCTCTCATTGCTTGAATTACATCTGCTGGGTTTGCTTTTATCTGAGATGTCTTTTGGCGATCATAAAATGTAATCATGATGTCTTTCTGCTCCTTTGTACATTTGGTTACTTTAGCCCCACCTTTGTTAAGGGAAATACAGGTACAGGTCTAAGGTCATCATTGTCTGAAGGTTCAGCACGAGGTCTCTTTGGTCTCTTATTTGATTCAGCTGCACTTTCGATAGCAGACACCTTTACAGATTTCCCCTTGCTGGTAAGATTGAACTTATTACTTCGCTCTGCCTCTGCAGATATGGCTAGGCTCATAGCTCCAATGAGGTCTTCATCTGCGACCTTTAGGTTCTGAGTGAGTGGCCTTATTTTTGCACGAATGGTTTCGTCAGTGAGACCTGTTTCCACGGCATGCAGGAACAAACTTTGTACTGAAGAGGCGTCATACTTAATCCCACTATCCAACTCTTTTGAAGCAGTAATAATCTTCTGTCTAACGGTTAGTGCTCTCATCAAAAATGACTGAGGATCTTCATTAGGCTGCTGGGCAATATTTATTAAAAGCTGGTAAAGTTCTGTGGCATTCCTTTCATGAAAATGGAGGCGAAGAATTTTATGCAACCTTGGCAGGGTGAGGTCAACCATGGTCTCTAAATAGCTTCTTAGTTGTAGACCTGGCTGTACAGCACGAACTACGGCACTAACTACTTCTTTATCAGAGTATCCCTTGGTAAGCCCTGCTTCTATTTGTGATATTAGGGCTTGGTAAGCCAGCTTTTCTTTCTGACCGGGGTCGCCTACCACTCTCTGTATTTTAAAATCTCTACGGAATATGCTCTGTTCAACCCCCTTTACAGGAAACTTGATTGTCTCTTCTTCCTTTACTGTGCCAGTCAGCTTTTTTTCTGCATTTTGGCTAGTTTCTCCTCTACTAATTGCTGCTTAGATTCTAAATGACCTAGTTCTTGTTTGAGCTTCTTTAGGTCGCTTTTGTTTTGTTATCCTTCTTGGCCATACTTATCTTCCATTCCCTCGAGTGGCGGAGGGCCCAAGTGTCCCATTAATCTGTCAACATAAATCAATCTGGTCATCGCCGGTCAGAGCATCAACTGAATCCTCAATTTGTGCCTTATGGACTGAATAACAGTTAATTTCTCCTTGGCCTCCACTACCAACTTTTCCACTTTAGCATGCAAAGCAAATTCACTTAAAGCGCTCTAGTCCATCGGCATTTTTTTGTCTAAAAGAATGAGGCTTTCCTCCGCCATCTTGCTTCTAATTAACATGATCACAAAACCCACATAGCATCCAACAAAACAACATTCATACCTTTCCTGGCCTCAAAGCTGTGTTCCACTACTCTTGACCAACTGTTCACACCAAATGTCTGTCTAAGCTACAAACCACTGTCAAGACCAAAATGAATATCTTGGACGGCGAACCACACAAATTCTAGCACACAACGTTCGTTGACAATTGAAACTTGTGCTGCATCTAATTCCTTCAATGAATCCTCCTGGACAGGCCCCCAGAATGTTTCACAGGATATAAACACTGCTTGAGAATATTCTACGTGTATTTTGCTCATATATTTCCTTAAATTCTACTACTCTTGAGTTCGTAACGCTGATTACTTTTCTTGCTTTTCTCGCACATGTTTTTTTTCTTACATCATCAAAATGTCACATATGGTTTCCAGTCCTTAGGCACACAGACGCCTGGCACTAAACACAAATGCTTTTAACAATGAAATTTCTATGCCTAACAGGTACACTTGGAAGTTAGGGAACACCTTCTCCATCCAGGCAAAGCCATCGTCCAGTACACCTTGCGTGGACCAGGCATCTTGCTTGGTATCTTCTGACCACAGGTCAAGACCTTCTATATGCCTTTCACTGTCAGAAACTTGAGTGATAACATGATAACATAAAAACCATGAAGAGAAATCCCATGTTTTCCATACCAGTCACGCTGAATTTCTCTTGAATGCATGCCGAGTTCAAGTTTCATCTTGTAATCAATGACAACAACGGCTTCTCCTGCCTTCAGGCTTTTCAAAACATACCTAAATGAATATAAGAGCATCAAAAATATATTTGACAATTCCATCAGAGTCAAGGAGAACTGATTGTGTTGTTCTGATAATAATAATAAACAAACATTCTGGTATTAAAGGTGCCTGGGATGACCACTCTCACCTTTATTTGTCCACCAATTTTTTTGACTACAGTATGACTGCCAGCAAGATGTTAGCCTGCGTGCAAGCTCTCCAGGGCGCTCTAGTGGTGGGGCGGGAAAAGGTAGGAGAGCTTGCATCTACGTCTCTGGAATTTAAATTCCACCTCCAATTCCCCTGTGGCTCCCAGTTGACTGAATGGAAAACCCTATTGAAGAATAACAGAATCCCAGAAAGGAGCCCCTGAGTGCATCGGCAACCAAAGAACAATAAATTCTTGTACCTTAAACTTACAATTAAAAAATGATTGAAAGTTGTAAAAAAAGCGATTCAAAAGGTGAGATGTGTTAATTATACTTAGTTTTATTCTTGGTATTAAATTCCGATCTTTTGTTAAGCCCATAAGGTTGAAGAGTGGATAATTGGGAACACCAGTGTCTCTCTTGTAAGAATACGTTTATCAACGTTGTGTTTATCGTCGATATTACAGATTTGCCCAACTACAATGAATTCAAAGTCAGATAATTGATGTTCCTCTTTCCTAAAATGACACCAACTTCGCAAGTGATCTTTTTAGTAGACATAGCCAAATTGTGACTGTGGAATCTGACCTTGAATTCATTGGGTGTGGAACCAACATACTGAACTTTACATTTACAACAAGGAGTAGATAAATAACAATTTTACGGCTAGTATTGTGAAAATACTCGGTAGAACTGCTACGAAAAATTTTACTTCTCTAAAATAATTTTTACATAAATCACACTTGCTACTACATTTGAGACACCTGCTGGGAAGTGTATCATTATCTGTGTAATTAGAGCCTTTAGCACTTGCCAAAAGCTCTTTGATGTTTTTGGACCCTCTAAAAGATGGGATAATGGAACCCTGAGGAAAAATCTATACACTGTTGAAGTGTACTTGTCTTGCAAACACTGCCAAGGTCTTCACGCAGAGATTCAGCTCCCAATTTCTGAACCATTTCCCTCAAATCTGACAAGTTTGAAAGTCCAAAGTCCTCTCAAAGATGGCATGTAGAACCCTGTGGCCAAAAGTGTGAAATAATAATCTGGAAAAAATCATTTTACGGCTATTTTTGGCGTTTTTAGATTATTCAACCAATCAGCGGGCTCCGTTTTAATTTTGGGTTAATAATTTAGAAACTGACACCATGTTACATTTCATGCATTAGCCTTGCCAATTTCTTACATGGAACATAACTTAAGTCCATACAAGGAAATTGAATGAGTACAAGTAGCTAAATAAAAATTATTCACTGGTGAATGTATGTTTTATGAGCAACATATGTTTGTGAGCAAACTCGATCATTTTGAAATTTTTGGGGATTAAGATTAGCTTCCATATTCGAATATAATGTCACACTGCCAAGGTGACCCATGCCAACATGACACTGTTCAACCACAATGAGAAAAATAGAATGAAATGATCTTGCTTTCAATATTGGTTTATTTGACCATCTTCTTTACACTTAAGTACTATTTGTTATAACTAGCCAATAATGTAAGGCAACTGTAGTACAAAGCTGCAGTGCAAAGACAGCATGTATTCTTAATCCTCTTAATTGACTCAGTGCAACATGTGCGCAATGACGTGGCATAAAACCTAGGATACTGGGTATAACACATTATTTCCATAAAAGGGTTCAGATAAGTTCAATCCTCAGTATTTTTACCTGAAGTGATGGAAAATTATTACTTCTAAGTTTGAGATAAACATTATAATATATATATTTAGCCAAGCCTAAAAGCGGAGCTCGCGATCTCATTACAACAATAATGTAAATGATAATAATAATGATAATAATGATGATGACAACACTACATTGCCCAATGTCGCGTACATTATTCACAAACATTCGCATGTGTTTCTCATATTGTTTATGGAATCTATTGGGCAGTTCAGCGCAGTCTATCCAGAACCTCATGTGTGGTTATTGAAGAAATATATGTACTAATTAAGTCTAACTATGCAATTATCTCTATAGTTTTTCATCATCACATGTTTGACTTCAATAACTTGTTGATCATCTCTAAATTTACCATACCTAGCTAATACCCTGCTACTAAAGAAAAAGGAAAAAAAGCTTTTCCTAAAAAATACTGAGCCAACAGAATGCACATACAATCAAGGACTGGGTCTGGATGCTATTAACCCTTTCACTTGCAAAGTGAACAATGTAGTCTTGTAAGATAGTTAACAATTATTTGCCTTTTGATTTTGAAGACAAATCCTACATTGTATGGTGTGACTATTCAAGTGAAAGCTCTTTGTAAGTAGTACTATTTTAAAAATTATATGTCTTTCACCATTTTACAAAATGAAGCTTAGAATTTTATTTAAATAGTCCATTTTACAGTTAAAGGTGAAAACAAGGTTGGAGTTGACCTTGTAATGTATTCATACAACCCTTCCTACTTGATTATGTAAATTGTGTTGTTTTTATGCTAACTAGTATTTTTAAGCATAATTTCCATAAGAAAAGAAAGCAGGTTTGTATCAAAAAAGGTCAACCTCAGCTTTGCATTCACTCAAGGCTAGGATACTAAGCCCAGAACTGTAACATGGCATATGTGAACTTTTCCTACCTTTGGCAGTCAAATTGTGAAAACAAATGCCATTAGCATGTAATTGAGGGAATGGCAAGAGCAATGAAGTTTGATAACTACATGTACCGTAAAAACCAGCATGTAAAAGTAGTGGTTTACTTAAAAAACCTATGAGCAGAAATGATCCATTTTAATGACCAATAATACAAGACCCTACATGTTTTAAACCAAGAAAGATCAAGCAGGCTCTTTTATGATTGGTTTATAGTTTAACTATGATAAACTATAGAGACTTATGGATTTTAGAACTGAAGCAAAAACAGTATTTTTCTACTGCTTAAAGACCATAATATTATATCTTTCATAGAGAAAAATGGACCTAATTTAACCAGAACTTACTAAGTATGCATAAATATTACTTGCCAATAACTATCCAAAGTACAAGAACCTACTTTGCCATACAGTCAACTTCCTTAATAAAGTGGACACTATAAGGAGCTGAGTTAGTGCCTTCATTAGTGATAGTCCATAATAGCGGACGTTTATTTCAGTCAAACGTCTGTAATTTATTTTTGCTTGGTATTTAGCTGCCGTCCATATTATCAGGGTGTTCTTTATAGCAAGATGTCCACAAGGCGAGAGTTCACTGAATTTCAAAAAGTAGGTTCATCAAACATGCAGGTTTCTACTGTAAGTTAAATAAAGTAAGGAGACTTAACAAAACAATATTGCTAAAATGAAATAATTCCAAGAACTTACTTTTTTGCTGAAAAACTGGCTTTTGCAGTAATATCCCTTTCAACACAAGCACTATTGCCAATCTCAAATTAAGAGCCTTTTTATTCTTAGGCGTGGCCACATAGTGGACCCTTTTCCACACAGGTTTATTACAGAAACGGGCAGTTCATTTGTTATGCATGGCCACAAAGGCCCTCAGCCACACAGGCTAATTGCAGCACAAGGGCCTGTTATTTGTTATGCATGGCCACAAAGGCCCTCAGCCACACAGGCTGATTACAGCACAATGGCACTTTCATTTGTTATGCATGGCCTCAAAGGCCCTCAGCCACACAGGCTGGTTACAGCACAATGGCACTTTCATTTGTTATGCATGGCCACAAAAGGCCCTCAGCCACACAGGCTAATTACAGCATAATGGTACTTTTATTTGTTATGCATGGCCACAACGGCCCTCAGCCACACAGGCTGATTACAGCATAACTGCTTTGTTATTGGCGGTGCTTGGATATGTACAATTCATTACATCATAGGCATTAGCGCTATCTTATTGGTATGACTGCAAACAAGACACCACCGTGGTAAGGCTTTCACCTCTGAACCAATGTTATTTTCAACACTTAGACCACATGTTTCAACAATGATCTTGAGACTGAGCCCACTCTACGAGTCTGAGAAAGGTTTCCTCCCTGTACGCTGGTGCTAACACCCTTCTCTGCCGACACTGAGTTGCTAAGACATGCAGTCTCAATCTCCACTGCTCTAGCTCTTGTAGTTGCAGTGTCCACAGGTCTGAATCTGTAATTGTTTATCAATACATCTTCATGAAAAGCAAAATCAGGATCTCTTCCTTCCCCGCCCGCTGATTTTGATCTTGACAATGCCACAAATAGAGCTCCTAGGTTTCTGGCTTCAAAGCCATGATCCCTGGGGTAAACCACTACATACCTGAATGCTTCTCCAGCACCCACAGTCATCCCTTGGCATTTGTGGATTGCTGTTCCCCATGCCAGTCACAATGGAACCTGCAGACGCTTGCATCAGCATGCGCAATCAGTGGAACGACTTACTGGTACAATTGGCACAACTGTAGGATCTTCATTAATGTAGGGTGGCCCCCTATGTGCTGGAAACCTCACCAGAACCACATCAGGTACTGGAGCAGGATCATCAGTGGGTCTGCGGCCATCTTTGTACACAATGTCTACGACTGTACCTACCGCCCCATTGAACAAACCCCAATCAGCCTTTAAGTTAACCACCAGCATGACCTTGCTGTCACGGGAAAGATACAGTAAAGGTAACAATCCTCCCGCCTTATTACTGTCGGCCTTCACTGCATGTCGGCCATTGTGAACTGCCTTGATCTTTGCTACTGGGTGGTTTGGCTGTCTGTTACGCTCAAGCAGCTTTGCTTTATTGTGCTGCCATTCAAGACGGTGCGTGGGAAATACGTACAGACCTTGCTCATCCATCCTAGCAAGGAGTTCTGGCTCGTGGGACATACGGAGATTGTGCCATTGAAACTGTTGTAGCCAATGGATTTGCTGGGGTGTTGTGGTATAATTTCTTAGTGACATCAGCACATCTCTCAGCTGTTGTTCAGATTCGTTCTGCCGTATAATCTCAGTAAGCTCAACAGCACTATCAAACATTGTCCAAACCAAATGACCGTGGTTAGATGGTGCACTACGACAATCTGAGATGTACACAGGGGTGTCACACACAGGAGGAAGCTGAACATCATCTCCCATAAACACTGCCACAGGAATCCCTCCCCATAACTGATCTACATTGGCTCCTTTGTTGATTGCATAACGTGCATGCTGTTCCATCCAGCCCATTGTTGTGCGTCCAAACATTGATCGTTCATCCCCAACCAGAATTTCAGATTTTTGCACTTTTTCTGAATTTTCTCTAGTAAGGGACCTGTAGGTACAGTCAACTCATTGCAGGGCCTTCCACCTATTGGTACTCCTAGAAAGCTGTGAGCTGTACTGCCTTGAACGAGATAGGCAGCATTCCCCGTTGGAGTTATTACCTGTATTGCATCATTGGCTTTGAAAACTTGCCGCACTAACCTCTGGAGACACTTAATGACATAAGACTTTCCTGTACCAGCAGTTCCAGAGAAAACAAGCCGCAGTGGAAGGTAATATCCAGTGTTTTCAACAAAGTTGTACAAGGTGTGCAACACAAGCCCCACTACGGCTTTCTGATTCTCATTTAGAGACAACGGACACACCTGAGGTAAATCAAGGTCTGTACTTTCTGTCTCCCGTTCATCATGTGCTTTAATGCTTTGTTGAAGCCATTTTGTTGGGTCTTTTCGTTCAGGAAGAAAAATACGGGTACTGCTCCAGTCATAGTCCTCCCCCCCATCATCATAATCAAAGTCCCTCTCTTCACCCTCATACATTTGGTTCTGCCCTGCATATACATCCACCTAGTCTGGCTGTTCTTCTGCTTCAATAGCATCATCTTCCTCATTCTCTTCAAATACTGGTTCTTGTGGGTGGTCTGCAAAATGCCGTGCCTTAGCAACTTGGGCCTTCACAGATGTTGGACAGTCATCACTTGCAAAAAGTCCTCAAAGCGATCAATCCAAGATTCTGCATCCCCCTTCACTTCTTTGATGTCAAACCAGCTTGGCCAGTGTAACAGGAGCATGGTCCTACAGTAGTCTTCATTCAGTGGCCACGTTGCGTGCGTAGAACCACCACTTACAACAGGAACATTACCGTTCTTAGATGAAAGTGGTACCAAGAACAGTGTTCATCTTGCGGTCGTGCAAGGTACTTATCCAGTGGGGTGCTGCGAGTTGCAGTTTCACCATCACGTTCAAGTCTCCTTGACCCTGACTTTGACAAGTAGGTAAATGGACGGCTACATCGCCAAAGTGCCAGCCCACTCAGTTCAAAGGAAGCCTCCGGTCCACTGAAATCTCGTCTTCCTACCGTCTTTATCAGCATCTTAGCACACATTGACTTGCCTGTCACCTGGTCTGCATCACCTGCATCAACAGCATTCACCATGTCCTTAAAGAGATCAGAAGTTGCACCAGTACGTTCGCTATCTTTGCAAGCATATCCACAGACATAGTCAATTATGGCTATGATATCATCTGTGCTAGGATTGTCCGGAGGGGAATTGGAAAGAATCAAGCTTACATCCCCATTTACTCTCCACGATTGTAACTGATAACGAGAATGCTGAACCACACGTGGATGGTCACATGGCATCTCTAGCCAGGGAGCTCCATTATGATCTTCCACAATTTCCGGATTACTGTGAATTTTTTCCCTGGGCGGAACTTGCTTCCAAACTCCATCTGACATACACTTTCTCTAGGCTGCAGTCCTTGCTCCGGATGGCAAGGAGTTCTCAAGCAGTAATCAGAGCAACTGTGGAGTCCAACCCTGTTTACTAAAAGCAAATGATCTCCCAGTATTGCATCTTGTGTTGCAGCTATTTGCATTAGCATCTTAACTAAGGGATCCCTATCATGTGATATGGGCTCAGCCGTTCCCTCAGGTGGTGGCCAGAGGTCTTTTCTTGGCTGCCCTTCATCATCATTGCCAGCTGGATGTAATGCTGTCATGGCAAAGGTTTCATCTGCCCACTGACTTAGTCTAGCTGCATACTCTTCCTCTTTGCAACCATCTTCACGAGCTTCATGCAATAGCTGGTGTGGTTGCCTGTCTTCCCTCCAGCTGAGTTGGTGCCAATGAATTTGACCGCGGGACTTGGCAAACCCATAGAATACCAATAATCAGAGACACCAAATACCGGCTTCAGTACCTTCTCAAGGTATGCCTGGGTACACAGGTCAAAGTAACTCACCACTACATGAGTATTTTCTTGTACTGCCTTGAAGCAGGCATTGCTATCTTCAGCAAGGTTGACTTCTTCACCTTTGGTCTGCAAGATGTACTCTTCCAGTAGCCTTCTAAGAGGAGGAAAGTAAAACTCGGCACAGCTTCCAGTCATGCAAAATGAAGGCAACCCACGCTTCTCATTGACCATGAACTCCACAAGGGCACGAAGCTCTCTGCACCTCTGGTGCCAGTACTGAGCTGTACCGTGCAGATTTGTGCCAAAATACAACTTGTCGGTAAAAGTGTCACCTCTCGCAAGTCGCTCTTGCAGGTCTGCAACAGTTATGTGTGGGTCACCAAGTTGCTGATCAACAAGGACTGGCTCTGCTCCAGGGCACGCTTCCTCAGGATCATATTGTGGACAACAAACTTCCACACCTTATGCCTGGCAAACCTCCCATCTTGGTACCACAGCAGGTGCTCTGCCCAGTCATGCAGTGAAGGACGTGTCACTGGCCGGTTTACGTAGAAATCACCCTTTCCATAGGGAAACAAACAAGGAAATGCCATTGTAAAAAAGTACGGAGTGGTAAACTCTGACGCTGGTGTCGTGTCCGTGGTCGGCCAAGGAATCACTGGTCGTTCCACTCTTTGTTGTGTATTTTCTGGTTCACCCTCCCTAGCTTCTGACACAACTTCATTTACAGCTGCTTCAACTTGTGCTTGTACATTAACGCCAGGCTCAGGAAGAATTACTCCAGAGACTGTAGAGTCATCAGTACAATCTGTTTCCCCAGCATCCAATTGCTGTGGAGCCAGGCCTTGGTCATCTACCCGTTCTGTTTCAGAAAACCCAACAGTTCTCAAATTGGGCAGCTCACCATCTTCAGGTAAATTCTGTATGCGTGCACCATCAATAACAACATCGCCATAGGCAGGATTGTTGTCCTTCAACCAACAAAGCGCTCCCTCAACACGGTGTCTTCTAACCCTGAAATCCTTATGGGTATCATCTTTTCCTTGTCTTCTCACGCGTATGATATCCACCTCTGCCGGTAGTCGTGGAAGAATAGTTGCCGGTTCTTGCACAGCTTGTGGGAATGCAATGCAATGCCCCTTTGAAGCGATACCTCCATGCTTCAGTTAGTGTACATGCACAGTAGGTGCTAGCCTGGCTATCAGCATCTGTTCAGCATCTGACATGTCAGACAAAATCTCAGGAACAGCCATTGGATCCATGTTATTCTCTCATGACCAAACTTTTGGTACCTTCTTATCTTTCCTGCAGCGAATACACATGTGTCTTGTGCCCTTGCACTCCAGTCGTCATTCCTTGCAGACCTCACAAAAACTAAATGCGTAAGTCATCTGCTCCACCTCAAATGCACAAATAGCACTGTACGCCTTATCTTCTTGCTGACTTGAACCTGCTGGTGGAGGTGGAGGTAGATCTCCAACAACTTCTCGCTACCTTTTCTCTTGTTCTGATATTCATCTTTGGTTTCGCCGTTTTCTTTTTCTTGTGTCATCCTCTGTTTCCACTACACCAGGCTTTGCAAACTCATAGTCCACACCAACTGCCCTTGCTCTAGCAACGAGACAGTCATCTTCTAACTGGCTACAATTATTTTTTTCTGTAAGAGATTGCTGTGTTCCCTGCGAATTGCTTGCTCCCTCAATTGGGCCATTTTCTACTACAGGAGTGTCCCTTTTCAACTCTTCTCCTAGAGAATAAATTATTTGTATTTACCAACTACACAATATAAGCTAAGTCGCACTAGTGGACTCTCTTTTTCGCATGCGTAAGGGATAGGTGAAGTTGTTTGGGGTATTCAATTACAGGAGAAGAATTAATAGAATTGTGACTCTTGGGCTATGCAGGCTCAGCCTGCCTACCTAATATAAAATGGTGCTTGTGTTACTGATTTCAGAACCTGATTTAAAAAGGGAAATACACAATATTTTTCCAAACCTTAGATAAAAGAACAAGGCTTGAAAATCATTTTCTAAGTGATGATAACTACTGACTGAGATTTCATAAATCAGTCATCAGTCTTGTGATGTAATGTATAGATCTTGACTATCACACGCTTTACCATCATTACCTCATTTTCTAAAGAAAACTGCTACAAATTGTACTTGTAGAAAGGGCCTTCATGCTGTGCTAGAACTGTTTTGAAGCTATTCTCACCATGGAGCTATCCTAAAGTGGGTGTACTTTCTCCGCATGCCTGCTCCCTTACTTGCCAGGATCTTATACAGGCATTTGTTTTCATGGTTCACTACAGATATTGTTATCATTTATTTCCCCTTTTCTTGTTCATTTATATTCAACAAAATACTTAACCCCCATTCACACCTAAGCTTAAACAAAGTTGTTTATTAAAACACAGTTAAAATTGTCTGCTTTATAATAGCTGCTTACTAAGTTTCTTGCAAATTACCAGAATGATTGAAGGGCATTATTTTGAATCCTGTGTGAGAATCTGAGGTTATTTTAATACATGTTTCATTTTAATACATGCTTAGTTGGTGTGAATGGGTACCGTGTGAATGGGGCATGAGTGTTTGCATAAGTAGTCACTCGCCTTTGAGTTCAATTTGTGTTTTACGAAAAATATCAAAACAGAATAAGCCCTTTAAAGGGCGAATGCAATTTGAGCTTTTTGAAAAACACATGAGTGCAAATAAATTCCACATTGAGTGAGAAAAGTCATATGATTACTTTTTAATAATATACATGAAATAATAATTATTTCAATAATAATTAATTTCCTGCCTTTGTATGCGTTAATTTTGCAACATACTTAGTTGTTTGGCTTTTATTTTAGCATCTCAAAATCACTGAACTGAATTGTTTGTCCCTAGTTATGGACAGGTGTATCCTTTCTCTTGCAATGCCTGTCCATAGCTGTCATAATTAATTTTCAGACCATTTTGGGCTCATAGTTGCCCACTTGTTTGTTTTTATTACTCATGAGTCTTGTTGTAGAAGGACTCGACTAAGCAGTTTGTTGGGGTTGGCATGCTAGAAACTCTCAATTTTCTCTGAAAATCCTTTCTCTTTGTACAATAGCTTCAAACATCAAATCAATATATGGTCCTGTTTACAATGTTTATATTTGGTTTTTGTTTTCAATTGTTCAATAGTATTTTGTCGTAACAGAACTAAATTTTGCTTTGTATGCCAGCTATTTTTTCCACTCGTCAAGTTACCTCCCTGGCTTCCCACGTGGTGACCAGCAGGTTGTGGCACCTGATTAGTTCTGATATATTTCTATTGTTTATTAGCTTATCACATTTTTTCATTGTCTGAGAAAATTTTTTTCTTCTTATTTGCATAATTTTTCCTCATTTTTGCACAGTGTTTACTAAAATTTGCACTGCTCTAAGACAATCAATTTCAACAAATTGTTCCATGTATATTATTATCTTTCATAATATCATCTTCTGTAATCAATAATTTTTATATCAGTACCTGCTGAATGACTTTGCTCTTGTTCGCCTAGCAAAGAGCATTCTATGCTACATTCAACTTGAAGGACCTCACTTTCATGTTCTTCCAAGGCTAAGAAGATAAGATTTTAAAAATCTTTATTTTATAATAATAATCAATGATATGTTCATCGCGAAATTCAATATTTCCCCCATCTAACAATAGTGAATACACACACCTTATTGAATGGTTTAGCATATAATATGTGCAGATATTTTGCGAGTTGCGTAGTATTTTTCTGAGCACCACAGGGGCAAGGAAAAATACGAGCAATGAGCGAAATGTCCTCTTGAATAATTATATGCTAAACTATCAAATAAAAGGTTTATAAGGTTGGTAAGAGTATTAAAAACCATCCTGATTCCCTCTGTGAGAATAACAATAACAATGAGCTACATGTTTGTGCATATTATATGCTAAACTATTGAATGAGAGGTTAATTATTCTACCTCCTGCTCCTATTTCCTGTTAAGAGTATCCAAAACATCCTTATTCTCTGCAAATGCCTCTTTTGCATCCACTGGTATTCACCCTGTTGTAAACTGGTTAAACCAGGACACTACAGTGTATTACGGCCTCGTATTTTGCACATTCTCTTGACCTTCTATGGTAAAATGACATAATAGTGGAATAATAAAAGAAGTTTTTGAGCATTTATTGGGGGATATTTTTGTCTTAATTTGGCTATTTTTGCAAAGTACAGCATTTTCAATACAACACAACCTAGCGACTAAGAACCTACAATGAGGGACAAAAGTGTTGACACACTTCCGTAAAATGGCCCCTTTTTGCATAGTGGATATACTTATCCCCTTCCCCTGTCTACCCACACCCCTTCCCCCCCAAAATCAATGTTGAATTTTGGACCCTCAAGTCTTTTTTTTACTTCAGACAACATTGATTGGGGGGGTGAGGGGATTTACGGCGTTTAAAAAGAATGAAATAATAGATGAATTAAATATTTGCTAAAAGCAGCCGTTTTAAACAAGTGTGTCAACTACTTTTGTCCCTGATTGTAGCTAAATTTGCCAGTTAGGCCCCCTCTAAATAAGACCTGTTTATCCTCCATATATTTCAGCCAGTTCATATTTTCTTCAATCTATATAAGTAAATTCCATACACTGATATTCAGGAACCCCTTTGAAGACCACTCTAACTACTCTTAGTAACAACGTTTTTTTTTTTTTGGCTTCAGAATTCAAAAATAACCTATTTCTTTTAGAAAAATACCCAAATATTTTTGCCAATAACTACTTTTGCAAGAATCTGTTCAAGCCAGCAGGGAAATGCGGATTCTTACATGCGAGTTTTTATGTATTTTGACCGGTCCGAGTCTGAGTAGTGGCTTAATGACCTCCTTATATACATATTACTCTTACACACCCGAAGATTGCGATGCAACCAGGCATTCAGAAGTTGCCTAGGAATGTACAAAATGGAAAAGCCTTGAAAGAATAGCTATTTCAATTTGAGAGGGCGAATAGCTCTTTCAGATTTTGTTAAAACACTCTAAATAAAATAAATAAAGTAAATAGAAGTGAACTCGAACAATCTGCATCAAATGAGCTCTTTACACAGGCATTGGAAAAACCAGGCAAGAGGCAGCGCAAAACATCTTCAAATTCAAGCTGAAGACCGCCAAGCGTACAAAGAAGAAACAGTGACACCCCCAAGACTTTTAAGAAAACATAACGCTTTCACAGGCTGTTAATTTAAGATCACCTAACACTGGATAAATTTTAAGTCCGGGATTTTCGCTTACATTGGCGTACAGGAATGACAAACAACAGTCATAAAGATGAGTTTACATTCATTCAGTGATTCATTGCACGGTCGGATAGGATAAAAAATGCCAATGGTTATACTTTTCGATGAAATTACATAACTTGCACATTTAAGATAACCTTATTTTCCGCCAACAGAAAGAACAAAAATACATCGTGGAGCCCTTTAAGCTTATCTTGTTCAAGTGTAATTAAATTTCATCCCTGCATGACAAGGTCAAAAAGCTGATGCAAGCACGAAAAGATTATTGATTAAACAAACAAAAATTACAACTAACGTTAATGTACCTCCATATAAGCGTCCTGACACTGAATAAATTTAAGCCCAAGATTTAAGCTTATATAAGCTTGCAGGAATGACAAACAACTGTCACAAGGGGAGTTTACATTCATTCAGCGATTCATTGCAAGGTCGAAGAACAAAATAAATCGAGGAGCACTTAAAGCTTATACTCTATCTCACTCAAGTAAAATTAAATTTCAAGGCTGCGTGACAACAATTGCTGATGCAATCACGAAGAAGTTTTTGATTAAACAAACAAAGGTACAACTGACATTCCACGGTAAGCTTTTTTGAAAAAAGTAATTTCGCAAAAGCCATAAGGCCTTGCATCCGGTACATATTTACAGTAAGCTAACTTCGGCAAAAAGCAAACCTAAATTTGAAGATAGTCACTTACCTTCTCCTTCCCGTTCGTCTTCTTTCAGTCGACGCCTTTTTTGCTTTGCTGCTTCTCTTTCCCTTCTTCGCCGCTCATTGCTGATTTGGCGTCTATTTTCTCTTGCTCTCTCTCGTTCATTCTCCAGTTGCTCTTCAGTGAAATTTTGTCGCCTTTCTCTTTCTTGCTCTTTCCCTCGTTGCTCATCACTAAAATTTTGCCTCCTTTCCCTGTTTCTTTCTTGCTCTCTCTCGCGTTGCACATCAGTAAAATTGTGCCTCCTTTCTTTATCTCTTTCCTGCTCCCTCTGGCGTTGCTCGTCAGTTAAATTGCGCCTCCTTTCTCTATCCCTCTACTGTTGCTCGTCAGTAAAATTTTGCCTCCTTTCTCTGTTTCTTTCCTGCTCCCTCTCCCGCTGCTCGTCAGTTAAATTGCATGTTCCTTTTTCTAGCTCTCTGCCGCTCTCGCTTTCGTTGAGCTTGGCTTGATGGCCGCCTACTTTCTCGTTTTCTTTGCCTCTCTCTGTCTCTATATTCCAAACTAGAGGACATAGTTGATAAAATATGTAGAAAATACTGATGTAAAAACAATTTCCTTCAACCGATACGAAAAATTTCTTTTTTTTCTGAGTTGACTTCGCTGGACTAAGTTGTTCTTACTTCACAAAACGCGGGTGCAATTCGTTTTTGCCCTAAACAAAACACACACGCACACAGACCACCCAAAATTCATAAGTAAGCCTGCAGTGCGGACGGACGGTTGGCGGTCGGTGTACGGTCACGTGATTACCAAATTTTCTGGGATGGGTAGATTACCTTAGCTATGGAGCTTTGCTATTAATATTAACATTGCTTCTACTAATAGTTGAGGGTGCATTGTAGAGGTTGCTCCCTTTCTGGTTCAGCAATCTGCCTGAGCGCATCACCTATCTTAAAGCCAAATACACCCCCACACTTGCATTTGGACTTCGTTGAAGTCTTGAAAATGAAAAACGTTCTTGCCTTAAATTCAAACAGTTTAATATTTATTATAATCACAGAATCAGTTATTGCACATTCAAAAGTACAAAGGCAACTGTTGATTAAAAAGAAACACAGCAACATAGCCATAATTACACGTATAGGTGTATCTTGTAGATCAAAACATATTGTTTAGGGAAAGTTCATTTAATATGACAAGGGGGGGGGGGATGAAGATATTGAAACTCGAAGCTTGAAATTTTAGCAGCCCCCCTCGCTAGCGGTTCAATGTTTTAGGAGCCCCTCCTTAGTAGTCAAAAAAATTTCAGAGCCCCCCCCCCACTCCTCCTTCAATTCCTTTGCTCCCCTGAAAAAAGATCGCTAGACTGTATTAATATATTTACCGTTATTGTCTTCAATGGTTTATACTATGACAAACTTGAGATACAGTTGTGATACAATTTTCTAAAGCATTTTTGGGATGAACAAGAGTGTAATAATTACTGAGACTACATTTGTTATATCTGTAAACCACGTGATATAGCTGAGTTGCACAGGTCATTAAATTGTTGAGTTGAAAACCATCCGATCTGTATGATGATGTCATGTGTTGGTTTTGAAGTATACAAATTTTCGGAGCCCCCCCTCCTAGCGCAACAATTTTTTCAGAGCCCCCCCTTCGGGTGTCTAAAAATTTTCGGAGCCCCCCCTCAATATCTTCATCCCCCCCCTTGTCATATTAAATGAACTTTCCCTTAGCTGATTGAGAGTATACCTCTGCCAAGTCTCACGTCTAAGGTGTAAATCTCATGCCTGTGAATGAAAAACGTCAAGTCAGACCTACTAATGCCTGTCTTCTTATGTCTCACACCTGATGGAAGTTTGAGCCTTTACAGCATTAACTGACACACTCTGAAAAACCAATACAAGACACCCACTTTGAGGGACCAATTCAAGAACAAAAGTTAACGTCAGTGAACTTCTAGAAATGCAGACGCATATGTTCTTGAAGCTAATGTTTTTACAAAGTACATTTATAGATGGTACAATACAGTAACAAACAATTTCAGTGGTGTTCTTGAAGTTGTATACATGATGTGGCATGGTGATTACAAAAATGAACCCAGAGATGGTTGAAATGAACAATTATTCGGGAAAACGTTCTTGTACAGTTCATTTAACAAAGATATATTGAACTTGAGAATGGGGGTTCATTGTCATCATCGGGGTACATCTTGGCTGCGTGGTTTCCTTTTCAAGTCATGCTGTTTGCTTTTATGACTGATACAATATGATAAGACATATGTTAATCACTAACATTAGTAATGGTATTATTTGCGACCTAGTCTAGTCCAATTCGGTTAGTAATTGTACTTTTTTTCCTTTCTAGCTTATCAGTTCTTTACATCGTTTTTTGTAATCATTTTGCTCGGGATTTTAACTTACAGTTGTCACTTCAACAAGTGACAACTGGAATGCAAGGATTTGTACATGACCAGGTAAAGGAGAGTAAACCTCTCTAAGTGCCAAGTCAAGTCTTGTTGTTAAATCTTATTTTTTGCTTCATTCAATACAACAAAACCACCGACTTGAAAGCAAGCTGTCACTCAGACCCCTACCCAATCCCTTCAGTCTCGTGCAGCCAGTAAATTCGTAATAAAGTTATTGAAAAACCAGAATGGCATTGGTTTTTCTCTTCCCTTTAGAAAACGAATGAGTCCCATTATTTGCATCAGTGTGTGTATTACTTTTGCGCAAGTTCCCAGAAGGCCAATGGAGATGAAGTAGTTAAGGCACTCTTAAGGATGGTGAAAAAGATATTGCTTGAAGGGAATGTACATTTTTCATCCGCATGTGTAACAGTGATGGTCTTGAAAAGATGTAAGGTCATCTGATTGTGTAACTTCAAGCCCTTGGGGAAGGCGATGATCTTCTGATTTCAACTTTAGTGAAAAGAAAGATAACAGTATCAAAGATATACCAGATTTTAACCAATATATCAAATTCCATTTGATTTGTAACCAATGTGCAGCATGCATGTGTTTCCAGGAACATCTAGTTCCTTATATGGATAACGATGAACATAGAATTATAGTGGTAGTGGTAGTGGTAGTGGTGAGCTTATTAACATGTCAAGAATCTCTAGGATTTTTGGTAACACACAAAAAAAAGATAAAATAAATAAATAGATAAAAATCAAATATTTAAATAGCGTTCAAGTAATGTTAAGATAGAAATGCAAATAGTGAGGGAGGTTTAAAATCGAAACCTATTTATTTGTAAAAAGAGGTATGTATATGATAACAGGAAAAAATTTTGCTTTGTAACATAGGGTCTCAAAGTTAATTATTGCAAAGCATGCAATTTCTACAGCCATCTTCGATTAAAGCAGTCAGGTCTGTTCTCCTAATTTTAGTCTTAAATCTGCGCAGATTATCCGCGGCACATAATTCCTTTGTAAGTTTCGACCAGAGGAAAGAGCAATAGTATCGTAATGAATGCTTTCCATATTTAGTCATATTAAAACTAGGCAGATGAAAATCCTTTTTTTTTTAAGACTATCTCGTGTCACTGTTTGCTTTCAGCATGAAAAGTTCGTGTATTTGACTTGGAAGTTCATTCTTCTTTGTCTTAAACATGAGAATCGCAATTTCCTGAAGCCTTCTGTTGACAAGTGAATGGAGTTAAGCCAGCCTCAACAGTTCGTTGTAGAAGACTGAATCATTGTTGAAAACTACTCTTAAGGGCTCTCTCTTGTAATCTTTGACCTTACGTTTTTCTGAGGCTCTGCAGAAATGCCAAATGGTACTGCAGTAAGTCAAGTGAGGCAATATGGCAGCTTTGTATAGTTGTAATTTAGCATTTGTGTAGTTGTAATTTAGCATGGACGTCTTAAGACTCCTATCTGTTGGGTAGCGTTTTTGCAAACAGAACCAATGTGCTCACTATAATTAAGTTCAGAGTCCCAGAGTACACCAAACAATTTGATAGATTTCAATTGTTCTATGTTGACCCCACCTGTATGCAGGTTTATGTTATTTGCCTCAGATTCAAGTTTTCCTTGTACCATCTAGTGATCTTACTACCTTCACTCAGCGGTTTGCCCTCAATGATACTAGTAGATGAGCCCGAGGCAAAGATTTGGTGATCCTCTGCATGTATAGAAATTTCCTCCTCAGTTATATAAGCAAGATCATTTTGAACTGAGTTCCACAAAAGGGGACCAAACGAAGACCCCTGAGGACAACCTCTTATTGTATTTTTCCACGGACAGATCACAGAACCCAGGTTGACCCTGTTTTGTCTGTGAGAGAAGTACAAGTGCAGAAGGTTAAGGGCGGATCCTGAAAGGTTGTATGATTCCAGTTCTTGATAAGTAGTGGTGGGCTAACAGAATCAAATGCCTTGCTTGTATCTGAGGATAATAGTCTCACAACTTGTCTACTGTCTAGATCCATCTTCCATTCCATCTCAACTAGTCTCAGTAATGTGGTATTGCACCCATTGCTCATAGTTCATGAATCATAGGGATTATATCATCGTCAACTGGTACATCATGAAACCTTGTAATGCACCTTAGTGCAATGTCTGCATCATCACCACTTTCTTTTCTGAAGAGAGGGCTTGATTCATTATTGTTACCCAGTGCAATGTTCTTAGCACATGCAATTATATGATGCCTTTGCACGAGTGAAAAAGAGATGTTTAAGTTTTTTTTTTGGCGAGCTCTTTGAAATGGGCATGTTTTCCTTGAAACTGCACGAATCAACTGCTTATGAGTGGACCAAACTTTCATAGTTTTCTACGAAAATGGACAAGGAAGTGATATTTCAGTATCCTCAGTGCTTCAGGGTACACACGAATAATGATAAATGTTCTTTGATTGCTGATTTGAAGAAAAGAAAAGGTTCTTAGCAAATAAACGTTGAAATGGAAATACCCATTAATTTAAGAAGAGAAGCACTTCCAATGCTTTATACTTGTGTCTACAAGGGTGCTCAGGATGAGAGGAACAACCTACATCAGAAGCCACACGCTAGTGGCTCTTTGTCTTAAATTGCTGGAGCTTTGCCTTTCTAGGTCGGAGTCCTTAATAGTTTAGTGTTTGTCTTTTACTTGACTGTAACCATAAGGGAAGCCCTGTATCCACTTGTTTAAATCAGCTAATTTAAAATATTGTTTGCAAGCTGATAGTAGAACAAAGTTATTTTACGAACTTTGTTAGTCAGGGGATTACTCAGATTATCATTGTAATATGGCACAATTTGCGGAGCCGTAGGGTCATTGCAAAAAAAGGTCATGATTTAGAAAAAAAAATCCATCACTAAAGTTGCCCAACACATCCCAATTCTTCGATATGTCTGGACCGTCAAAAATCATTGACAATATTGCTTTAGATGTCAGTTGAATTGCCAAGGTTTCAACCAATGCAATGTCGTAAAAGGCTTTTTTTATAAGTGCAATTCTCTTTTTGTTCCCACATTTCCTCAACAATCTTCTCTTTCCAAGTACCGTGGTGGAAATTGTTAGTAATAACAGTAAACAGTAAAAATGTTTTATTATTCTATTAGTTATAATAGTGTGTAATATTAAGGAATAGTTATTTTATAAAAACGCTGTTTATAGTGTACAAATTTATAACGCCTAATTAATCATATACATTGTACTTTATTTACAATGCAGATACAGCTCCTTTCTATTGTCAAGTGCAACCACAGTATTTTCTCTACCCTTGTCTCTTCTTACTCTGGAAGGCCAACGTATTCTTCAGTAGCAGCTAGAAACAAATTCCCAACGGTCTCAGCTCTGTTGTTCTTCCGAACATTGAAGGTAAACCACTAAACGAGAATACCTGTTGTTGCCCCCATGAATGACCAATCTCCACCTGCAAACAGGAAAGGGGTCACTTCAAGAAATCCTCTCTACATGAAGATTCACTCTATTTGGAACTGGTATTATTATTATTATCATTATTATTATTATTATAGACAACATCTTTATTAAAGTCTTGTAAAAAAAAGGAAAGAAAAACTGCAGTAGGGTAATTATAATTCCTTGGACTACTATACATACATGACATTCTCAGACAAAAAGGATTATCATTATTATTGCTATGATGATTTTATCAATTGCAAATAAAGTTCTGGTGATTAATTTATTAATTTTTTTGCCATACAAACTCATCTTTACCTTATAAGCTTATGGTTTCCGTCAAGATGCCAAAGACTATTAGGTCCTGAAAAAAAGTTTATACTTTTATAAATATAGTTTATATTCTTAGAATTTTGACCACAATGACAATGTGTGGTTCCAGAAAATATCCATACCCCCCCCCCCCCCTACGGAAGGGATTTGCCATATGACCCCCCTCCCCTCTAGATTTTCCAAAATTGGCCCTCAAAATTTACCCCCCTCCCCTCCGGAATTTCTAAAATTTTCGTACACCCCCTGGAAATTTTGCTATCTCTAATTGAAGTGAACAAAGAAGTAGTTTTGTTCCCTAGGATGCCAAATTTTGTGAGTTTTGTATATTTTCTGTTGAATAGTATAACAGATAAGCAAATTCCTCATGCGAACTCCTTATGTGCTCAAGTCACAGACAAAATATGTTTGTTATGGCCATTAATATCCATAGGTTTAGTAGCTCTTTAACTTTTGTCGTGTTTTATATCTTCGCAAATAACTTGTTGTGGTAAATTTTTGTTTTTTCTTTGTTACTCTCTTACGCGTCACGAGAACCCTCTGGAAGTATTTCCCTATGGTGACCCCCCTCCCCACTGGAAAATTAGGCAAATTGACCCCCCTCCCCCCTGGAAAATCCGATCGCTTCCCTCGGGGGGGGGGGTATGGATATTTTCTGGAACCGCACAATAAACCTTTTTAACTTTTTTTTCTCTTTTTCAGTTCGGGAGTATGCCAGTTTTGGAAGAAGCGAAAACAATGGTCTACGTCACCAACCATAACATGATCACCATGGCGATGGTCATTTTCAAAACATACAAAATGGCGGACAAGAGAGAGGAGAGGAAAGAGTATTGACCAAAATTCTCGTTTATTCTTGTTTTATCAAGCCTTTTATTTGTCTTTTCATTACTATGAATTGGGAAGTACCTTGAGGACAGGGAGTAACCATTATTGCGCTATAGTTCTTCGCTTATCGGGCACTTAGTAGGCACTGCGTACTCACTGCATATGTAATCAGTACATCGAAATAGGTAAGCACGCTAACAAGTTTGTGCCTATTTATTTCATTATTTTTTTATATCATAAGGAAAAAAGAATGCTTTGGAAACAACTAAAAAGTGAGTTGTTCTATGATTCATTTCCTTATGTTTGCTTTCACAGTAAGTGTTAATGTAATTTTTCCCGTTGCTTCTGTTTCTCTCCCGCGAGTGAGCGACTGGCCGGGGAAGACGGCTGTAATTCAGGTTATTGTTTTGGTGCAAGCGAGTCATTTGTGAGTAAAATATGTGTTTTTTGAATATGATGTTCTGTTGGTTTATGTCTTGAAGCTGTTCCGTCCAGGTATACAACAGGTTTACAAGGGATTTCTGAGGGTATTGTGCCCGCGTTTTCTTCTTGAAAACCCACAAAGTGAAAATCTTACTTACCATCCCTGATCATTTTTTTTGTCCCGCTTCAAAAAAACCTATTGCTTTCAATTATTCCACTTTCTGAAGTTCACTGATTATTTGGTCAAGCTTAACAAATGCAAGAGGCTCTTTAGAATTTAATATACATATTGGAGAACTAAGAATTATGCTTGTTACATGCTTTTGGATCTATTGATTAAAATGGGATACTATAGTCTTGTAGTCCACCGGATTTGACCAGAGGTCAGAGATCAACAAGGTTATGGTTTGTTATAAAATATCCTCTTGTATGGGATTTGATGTTACATCCGAATTATACTAAATTATTGTTTTTAACTCTGGGGTTGCCTTTAAACCAAAGGCATTGTAACTTTGAGGAGCACTTTTCTCCAAGTCTTCTCTGTGGGGACCCTCAAACAATTCTATTAGACAAGGTTTGGCTCAAAATAATAATGATTACTGCACTTGGCATGGAACAACATAACTTTTCCAAAGTTCTTTTTCATAGCTGGTTCTTCATGTTTCTATTGAACAGCACTTTCAAGAAAACAAAGCTCACACATCAGAGTAAAGATACAATAAAAGTTATTTATTGTTACATTTTGTTTTTTGTAAATAAACATTTTATTTTAGGTCCTGACAGTTAATTCTTTCCGTATTACTGTTTTTGATTTTTTTTCAATGAGTCGTATCTGACCTGCATGACTCGCTGGCTCGCATATTATACACACTCTTTTATCTCAAAATCTTGTTTTTTTTAACACCTTCTTGGACATGAAAACCAAAAACAAAAACTTAATTAATATAATGAAGACAGTAGCAGCTGACATCGATTTTCAATAGTTATCTTGTGAGATGTCTCTCATGTATTATTTGTTAGGGAGGATGATTTGTTGAAGACGATGCATTAACATAAATGTTTTTTCATCTAGGGAATCTCAATAATTTAGGATTTATTCAAATACACACATATTCCATATTATGACATCACATTTTGGCTTATTGCTCATGCACAGGGATTGATGGGGGAGAGTGTGGCATTTTTCATGTTTCAGATTGACCTTTTGCATATCACAGGGACCGAACATATTATGTATTTGGCATCTGTAAAGTATAAACAATATTTGACGCGAGGGATTGAACATTATGTAGAGAAAATCTTCACAAGCCTCCACTTCCATGACTCCTTCCTCATCTATCTCCTTTAAAGCCCCTTGAATAAGGGCCACAGTCTCTTCTATGGTTGAATGGTCATTGAGTGTGAGCTTCCACACACGAGGTATATAAGCCCCCCCTCCAACCTGTTTCCCTCTCACCCATTTTTGAAAGGGTCAAAGGAGGGGCTGTGGTGTGTAAGCTTGTGACCACACTACAAAGAAACAAAAAAAACATGTTTAATTTTATTGAGGTAGGGTTGAATTTGGACATTAAATTTTTCATTACAGTGGAACATAAGGCGAACCTAAAGAAAGATTTTGCCCTCAGAGCACAAATATGTCGTTCTGAAGATATTTAGCATTTTGTCTTCCTGGTTCCTTTTCCCAGCTTTTTGGCACAAACGCGACAACATGTTTGTAATATCTCCAGATGTTTCTCTACATTTTAGACGGAAATCCTGATCAAAATAAAAGAAATCAATATAAAAACCTACTCACAGTGAGTTAAAACTCATTCGACACACATGATCTGGATCAATAAAGTGATTTCTAGATGAGAGTCGCATACATTGCCAGTGAACACGACCAAAAACAGACCTGATCGATTATAACTAAAACTACATAGACAGACTAAGGCATAACCATCAATATCAGTAACCCTTCCTGTCCGTTGGCAATTTTCAATGTGTGGTTGCCATTTTTACTAGGTTGTTGCCATCGATGAAACTTTGCCTGAACACACTTTACACGTTGTAGTTTTGAGGAAAATTAGTCTTGATTTCATAAAAATTCGGCAAGATACTGAAAACTAAACATAAAGTCATGTACTTACATTCGATGCCCGTCAAGATGGCGGCGGCGGCGTCGAAGGCCATTTGAAAACTGTCGCTTTTAACTACCGAAATGTGCCATGAAACTTCCCTTGACATTAAAAAAGCAAGGAGAAGGCTTCTTCATCGGTACTGCTAGCTCGGAAGTCCCGGATATTGAACAAGGAGACCTGGAACAGGCTTTGAAAAAAGCTCCCTTATTTCTTGCGATTATTTTTTCCTATTTTTGCGTGTTTTTAGCCGAACAATGGAATCATGACGTCACCGCTTCTTCCAAAACTGGCATACTCCTGAACTGTTTTTCATCGTCTTGGCTTTATTGATTCACATGTGAAATTATACAAGGGGATGGGGTGGAATGAGGGAAATTCCGTATTTCTTGTTTATGTAAAAGTTATGTCATGTTAGATAAGCACAAAGAATGGGCCGGTAATTGGGTAACTTTTGCTCAACTACTTTAAGTGACTTAATGTCCAAATAAAAATGAAAAAGTTACAGTCAAAACTTAATGGTTGGAACCTATGGAAAGCGACCGTGTCCACTTTTTTGGGGGTAACCATTTTATAATTTGCCTTGCCGGTTTTCAACTTTAGTAAGCAACCGATTGGCTTTCGGTCATACGCTAAAAGGATATGGAGAACTTTTATTGTAACTTAAAAATTGTATATGATAACTTGTGTTAAAGAAAGTAGATATATTCGGACGTCTACTAGGAAAAGATCCCCCTCGACCTCCTCACCTAAGTGACCACTGAATTTTTGCGTAAAGGGGTAGTCGCTTACAGGATGTTCTACAGTGTAATCTAAAATCATTGCAAAAATTAATGGGTTTGTTGCCTAATGAAGTAGCCTACTTCTACTTCAGAGCATCGTATCCATGTCACATGATTACCTGGAACATTATAAATTACTTAAGGTGTGAAATCTCACCATCACAAGCTTGCCCCGATCGGATCCAAGGTCATTAGTGCCTCACTACCCTAGAGGGTACCCTCGCTACCCTAAAGGCATATAGGCCTTGTCCGGACAATTGCCCCTTTATCATAATGATTCCCGCGTCAACCACCGTTTCTTTTATTCATGCTATTATTTCCTTCAATCCTGTCATAGTAACCTCCCTCCTTACTTTATGTCTAATTTGTCGGATCTGGAAATACTCTTGGCGCCTCTAGATGATTTT
The DNA here is from genome assembly GCF_958299795.1 of Porites lutea. NCBI lineage: Eukaryota > Metazoa > Cnidaria > Anthozoa > Scleractinia > Poritidae > Porites > Porites lutea. The sequence continues at coordinate 17,412,445 of NC_133202.1, forward strand.
TGTGAAACGCCCTGAAAACGTAAATAGACAAGAAAGACAATTTGAAAAAGAAACAAAATATAGTGAGAACCTTATCATTCATGCATGATATATATCTAGCTGACTGGGTCTCTTCAAGTCTCAACTAAACCCAAATCAATACCAACCCACACCCTTTCCTACGTACAAAGTGTACCCACGAAACGTTTTTCTTGTGTTTGAAATATAACAAACAAAGATCTTTACATACCAAGTGTCTTCGCTATGTCCATCCACTATAAACCATACGAGCGCATAATTTCGAGTTGTTCTTTTGTGATAATGAATGATGGCCGGCCAACGGATCTGGTAGCAGTAACTGGGGCCCTGTATTGCAGCTCGTCTGCCAAGAATGGTATTAAGCTGTTAAAGGTTTCTATCATCTCGCCGATTTTACATTCCATTTGTTTCACCTGGTTTTTATCAATTTAAAGAGATCACCTCCACAAGGTCTGGTAAGGTCCAACGCCCATCCCAGTCTTCTCAAGTGCTGCACTGCAGCCACCATCTTAATTTTGATGGTGCCCAGGTCCTCGCTGTCTTCATTTGGGCTCACTAATGAGGCTTTTGCCTGTAGATACAGCTCTTTCACTTCCCTTGCAAACAACTGTATTGATCCAGGATCAATAGTATTGACTATGAGATAAGAAAAGCACAAACCGTGTATGTGTTGTATATCTAACACCCAGTCATTATTTTATTTCTTAACTTTTTCTTTTTTGGAACTCTCAGTAGGAGAGGATCCTGGAAACAAGGATGGTTGCAAGAAAACCTTCAGCTGTTTTAAACCGAAACTGGGCATTTAATTTATCAGTTTCGAAAACGCGTTAGGTGCACACATCAAGCACACATCAACCGTATTTTTAACTACCCTTCAAATACCACCTATGAATTGGCTTCATTCTACTCGTGTGTTTTATTCCATTTTCAAATTTTGACAGAAAACTTCATCCTTCTTTTATTATCCGTCTCCTCCGGTTAAATACTGGGGAGGGGGTACTCAAGTAACTCAACAAATGTTTATACGGGGAGGCTCCACTCCGTGGTCCAAACCCTTAACCTCTTTCATCAGGAGCCGATTACTTAGATCTTCTAGTGACAGATGGTTCCCTTTTCGAATACCTTGATCTTTGATCTTTAAATCGCTTAATTAAACTGCTGTAAATGCACCGACTTTTAACTCACAAAAATAGAATGTTTTCTCGCCTTTATTAAGCCATAAATTTATCTGTTAGCTCTTTTGAGCTCTTTCACAGACCCAAATGACAGATTTCCCTACCCTTTCATATACTTCAGCAAGTGGAATCCCTACCATTTCATATGCCTGAAGCCTGAAAAAGATACCCCTTTCGGGCAGAGCCTCCCCGTATAGGCCATCATAGGGAGTAACCCCCCCCCCGTTAAATGCAGTGTAGCCTGTTCCAGGTGTTCAGATAGTGGATAGCAAGTCAAACTGTACGCGTCGAGCCCAACTTATTTTTCGTCCATTCCCCACCATTTGCCTGCGTCACAGACGCTCTAAACCTGCTGGGTATAAGACTATGTGAATGGTGCGTGGGCCGGCTGCCACGCAGGATACCCACCATCTCAATGCCTGGAACAGGTTAAATGCAGTATGGATTGGTTTCAAAAAGAAAAGGGGAAAAGCTGCAACATACGGCGCATATGAGATCTATGATTAATCAACAACGATCGAAAGAATTTTATGTGGAATGTAACTTGTCCTTTTTAACAATTAACTTATCCTATGTGATATCTGAGCAGCACATTCAACTACAGCGCAGCCTGACGCTGTACCGAGTACGTCTTGTCGTTTTTCTTTTTAAGAAGTACTACTTACCTGCTCTTGGTTGAATCCCAACGGTTGGAATAAAGGAACACCAAGTAAATAATGGCAATGAAATACACAGGGTACACATTAAAACGTGCACTGGCGGTGACTTATGGTATGCAGTCTGGATTCACTTAGGAAGTTAGTTGTTGATGTTCAACGCGATCAGGCAGCATGCAGTGAGCTGGCCTCTTGCCATTGGTGAAGAACCATCAGATGGGGAGCAGAAGCCCCAGCGGGGGGGACTCCGGATTTCAAGTGGCAGGGATGATCGAAGGATTTTTTGGGGTTTGAAAAATTCGATTTCGGGATTTTTTTTTTTGGCTGGAAAATTTTGGAAAGTATTTTTTTGGGTAGCTTGATTTAAGTGGGAATTTTTTGGGGCATTCAAAACTAATGTTTCGCCAATTCTATTTTTTGTGTAATATCATTAAATGCTTTCTGAAAATTTTTATGGGGCATGGGATTTTTTTGGTGTTTAATGTTGGTCCAGGGATTTTTATGGGGTTTTGTTGGAAGCGCTTGGGATTTTTTTGGGTTTTGATTTTTGCCCCCATTTGATCATCATCCCTGTCACTTCGTTGAAATCCAGTGTACCCCAACTGGGACAGAAGCCAGAGTGACTGTGTATTATGATTTTGGTTTTCTTTATGCTCGCCATGTGTGGCTTTTTGGTGATTTTTTTTTTCTAAACTTGTATGTATAGTACTGACTTTTTGGGTTGTATATTTTGTGCGGGTTTGTGTGTGTGTGTGTGTGTGCACGATTATATTTATCTATTTTATTTATTTATTTTTTTAAATATTACTTCTTGTGTGTATGCCCCGCAAAATATCTTTGTGTTTTTTCCCTTCTTTGTGCCACCTATTGATTAACACCTGGTCTTTGTCGTAGTGGTCTTTTTTTAGTTTCATCAGTTGAGCACCTTACAATTTCAAGATAGTGCCCTTCACAAACAGTCCTGTAGCATTTATGTATGTAACAATTTCAAACGAAAGTATGAAAGGAAAAGTTACGGAATTGTCTGATTTTGTTGATTGACTGTTTTTGTCTTGGGGAGCCGTGACTCATATCAGCTTACAGGATATGACGTTTCCAAAGTAAACTGATATGCTGTAGTAACTGGGATTTGTAGCGATGTGGGCGTGGGTTTGGGATAGCAGGAATAAGGGCCCAGTTCAGACAAATTAAACTCCTGGGCCGTCGGTAAGAAATGAATCCAGAGATCGTAATTTAGATTTCGAGGTCTATTTTTGGGGACGCAGAAACCTGACCCCCAATGGCTAAATCGCCTCCCACCCCGTGAATTGTATTTGGAAGGTCACAAATACCCGAGAATACTTTTGAACGTTTTTTTTAAACCATACAGAACTGCAAGCACAATAAGTGCTTGCAAATCCTCACCGAGGAAGATTTTCCATTGAAACTCCACTGGAGAATGCCAATTAAAATTCATCGTGAAGCGGATCAAAGAAGACAACCATGAAGCAGAGAACATTGCTTAGCACAGTGAAAGCAACGTCGTCAATACAGCAACCACAAACGTCTACAGAGGCAGCGACGAAATACTACAATTACATTGTAAACGAAATTGATGAAGAGAGGGAACACCGACGCCTCCAAGAGCGACAAGACTGGATCAGACAACGCTCTAAAAACCATCTGTGGTTTAGGTATGGATATTTTCTGGAATCGCCCAATACTAATTACCTTCAACATTACTTGTATGTGGGCATTTCATACAAATTCACTCTTGCAAGAGTATTTGTTTCTCATGCATGTACACAAATAACTATTAACACTTTCAGAAATGATTTGGTATTTTTTACAGTGATAATTCAGTGCTAATGAGGGTACCACATATTCAGTAATCATAAGTCATGATCACTTCCGTAGTTCTGCTCAACTGCATACTTAATGACATAGCCTGGGGCCAGGCTACGTAGTGGGGGAAAAAGAAAAAAATGGGGTCAAATAGGAAAAATATCACATTGCTACATGTAATTTCTATTTTAGTGTAAGTGATTATGTTTACACCTTACTGTTACAAACAATTAGTTGTAAAGTGTGATTATGTACTAGCATAAGTGCAAACACTCTCTTGCGGTAATTCACTTAACAATAATTTTTTTTCTCTAATTACCAGCATTTACTGGTTATTTTCACTGCAGCATTATCTCCTACCACTTCATCTACTCACCACTAAAAACACACTTCACAAGTAATTAAACATAGCATGTGTTTGCTGCATATTCGCCTGCAGTTATTCACTACCACACCCATTTTCTTTTACTATAACTACACATGTAGGAGGGTCAAATGGGGTGAGCATGGGACCTATGAAACATTGGCTACCCTTCCTTAACAACACCAACCCCATTTAAATCCCAGAAAATCCTTTTTAATGAAAGAGCACTGGGTTTAAATTTACGCCAACGAAAAGAGGATTAAACTACATCTGACCTTCCAATATTAGAGCCAGTGTTGAAATTCGTCCTCCCAAGCTACCCAGTTTACTCCAATTCTCTCCCCCTTCCATCGCTGACATTTTATGGGCCTTCCCCCCCCGAGCTTCACGAGGTTCTGCGATACACATATTTCTAGTGTATTACGTGAAGTCCCAGATTTGGAAGAACACAAATCAAAAGCAAATAATAGAATTCGAAACTGAATAACAGAATTGATATTTTTGGCATAATAGAATTGGAAAGGTGAATAACAGAATTGGAAAGGAAATAATAAGATTCAAAACTGCGTGAGAGGACTGTACAATCGAATTACAGAATGAGACAATTGCATCACAAAATTCGAAAACGAATAACAGAATTCGAAACTGAATAAAAGAATTCATAATGGCATAATAAAATCAGAAAAGTGAATAACAAAATTCGAAAGGGAATAATAAGATTCGAACATGCATATAAGAATTCCTAAGAAAACTGAATAACAGCATAGGAGAATGGCATAACAAAATTTGAAAGTTAATATTGGCGGAAATCACCCCTCAGACATTTAAGCATCTTATAGATTTTGCTATAACTGTCTGAAATTGTTCTTTTTCATGCTCACACCCCCCTTGCCTATATCCTTAAAACCGCCTTTGAAAAAGACAATCTCTGGGATACAGAATTTTTTAAAATCTAATCTTAAGTTGCTCTATGGAACCTTACCATCGGTATTTGCCTAGAACCGGAATGATACATTTTAGGTGCATTGTTACAGTTCAATAATTTCGTTTATAAAATCCTTTCTATACTCATTGCCTTTTATCCCAGATTGTTGTTTGCATCAGGAGAATTATCGTTCTCATATTTATTCCTGGACAAAGCCATTATCCACCACAGCCAGGCAGTTGTTGATATGATACACACCACTGAGGTAATGGTAATTTTTTGGGCTACCCTACAGTCCTGACTGCATGCCACATGAAGAGCTCTCTATATGAGCTAAGAACTGGATCATGGAAAATTATACCGCCTGGCAAGTTTGTCGTGATCCTGAATTGATGGTTCACAAAGCATTTCTTCAAATCACACATGATGAAGTAAGAAATTACATCCAGCATGTAGAATAATTGTAGTGGTTTTTAATTTTAAATTCTCTCGGTGTATTATATAAATTAAAGAAATCACAAAATATTGAGTTCTTGTAGCAATTTCTGTTTCTGAGAAATGAACTCGGCATCAAATAACACACCCTCCTCACTAAGGATTTTTAGGTCCTTTAGCTGCTGCAGTATACCACTTCTCATTTACAACTGGAGGACAATTAAAAGGGAACTTAGCAGAGGAAAAAAATTGGTCCAAATCAAGACTCAGGTCTGATCAATGATTATTCGCTAACAGCATGGAGCAAAAAGAAAAAGAAACTCAAATAACTTGAAGCATGTAATAATTTAGCTCTTTGTTGAAAACAACATGTGTTAATCCATGCTTACCCTCCTTTCACCTGCATCTATGTCTTGTCCGGACGTTTTATGGCGTTGCTGGTTGTTGCGTTTTTGCCATTTTTTCTTGGATTTAGCTAGAAATGAAATAGACAGTTAGGATGAGACAGTGCGGCTAAGTTTGCTGGATTTAAGGAAAATTTTTAACATTGTAAAGTTCCGAAGGGGTTATATACTTGAGAGATCATTATTTCAAACAACAAAAGGAAGATCTGCTCATTATTACTCCTCACCATAATTATTTTGATGAGAAGAGCGCTTGGTAAGCGAATTTATAATTTAATATAAACATTTTAAGGAAGTTAAACCGGTTTGAACAAAGATGACGAGGTAAAGTTTATTTTTAAATTTAAGTTACATTATCTTCGATAACAACTGTGCGAGAGTACAAGAACGTGCACGCAGTTAAACACAGAGTTTGGTATAGACAATAATACTGAGCAGTTTAAACTCCACACTACAGATACACACAAGCAAAAAAGAATAATAAGAAGAATAAAATTATATAAAAAGGATTCGAGTATTGACATTTTGACACAATATACCATTTTCTTGAATACTTCTTGTTTCTTCTTTTGGCTTCGTGGCTGTTTAAATTTTACTGTTAAGATGACCAGCTCTTCCCACAGTTTTGTTTTTTGAAACAGATATCCCTTTAGCTTACCCGTATGGTCTGAGCTTTGAAATCTTACAGTTTTTTGCTGATTTTATCGTTTTGCAGTGATTCAGCTGCGACTAACCAATGTTTGTTTGTGTTTTTGCCAAAAAGTTCCCCGCTTCAGCCTCGCAATCATGCTCTGAAGTCTCCTGTCCCAAGGCCGTCAGGGAATATGAACATCGTCTATTGGCAGTGATGTAAGCTCGTGCAATGAGTTTGTATTTTTATGAATAAAGCCAAAAAATAGTGAATTTAAGGTTGCATTAAGTCGCAAGTTATAACATAGCAGGTGTGCTTGCCCTATATGAGTCCTATTGAGCCGCTGTGAATAAAATCTTTATTTATGCAAGGGCGTGCGGAAATAAAGATTTTGTTCATGAAGACGTGTTCAGCTGTGTTTTTCGTCTATTTTGCTAAGTACCCAAAAATCGACAGCAAAGATAAAAAACATTCTAGACTTTTTCTGGAATTTAGCTTCTTTCTAGCCACTCAGACCATCAGCAAAAGCGGTGAAGATGTTTCGCAAATAATAGAGCCTGTATGATTCATTGAAAAGTCTGCCGTAAAGACTGACATTTAAGGGAAAAAAGACCACAAATTGGTCTGTGTTGGAAAATAATCCAATTTGTATGGTGTCCTCCGTTTTGAACGTTTGTTTTATATCATATGAAACAAGTTAATTGTAAAGTAAGCTCAGCGAAAATTTATGCACTTTTGTTCTCGCTGAACAATCTGACTGAAGTAGGAAAATTTCCCGTGCAATAACAAAACAAATTACACAACAAGACATTTATTACTCACAAAAAACAACTGCTGCCAGGTCTTTTCAGGAAGCCGTAATGACCAGCCATTGTTCGTAAATGAATATAAGGTTAAAGTAGGATGACAGTCATCTTCGGTGAAAAAAAAGTGTTCTAGATTTTGAGAAGAAAAACATAAACATCTTTTAATCAAATCCAACCCATAATCCACGACTTCTTGCGAACATGTGAGTATTTTAACTTTACGTGGACTTTAAGACTCTTACCTTTGTTTCTTGGTAGTTTTCTTTGTCGTTAACGAATAAATAAGGAAATTTTTTTCTCAGTTTTACAGAAAGAATTGTCATTCAAACCCAACTGATTGTGGCTTGTTTGTAATCAGCCAAGAGAGGCGTTTGTTGTTGCATGTTATGAGAATTTTGTAGTTAATCGAAAAGACAGCATTTTTGTCAGGTATGTTGTAGAAGAATTTCCTCATGGTTTTAGCTGTGCGTATATTGAGTTATGGATGCTCTTAGAAGTTTGGAGAGCATTCAAGAAGCTAGAGTTGTACGCGGATGTCGCCTCATGCAACTCTTACGCATCTTTCATGCTTTCCAAACTTCCCGCATGCATGCATAACTTGATATACGCACACTAAGAATGAACAAATTCGAAATTTTTTCTATTGTTGTAAAGTGGTGTACCATTCACATCACCGTTATTAAACTTATGATCAGGCAAAGAAAAGTTGGGTAAAAGAGCGTGCAATTGCAGGTTTGCTCCAGTTTGTTAGAATTTTTCCAGATTTATCACGGGGTAATCAAAATTTACAGTTAGGAAAAAGAGCATGCGGTCACAGCGTAATTAAGATTTAAAAAGCCTTATGCAAATGCCCGCATGCACATGCAGCAAATGGGCTCTATAAGCGTTAGTAAAAGAAAGAGTGATTGATAGGAATAGTACTGAAAACAAACTGACAATAACCAATTCGAAATTTAAAAAAATAGCACTTCAAAGAGCGTAAAGAATTGCACATCACGTTTAAACTTGATAGTTACCTGATGGATACGAGATAAAATTTTGAAATAATGCTAGGTGATCAGTGGATATTCATTAATTGCCCTGATGAATGATGGAAAGAAAATTCAATATTCCTTATCAGCATTCAGGCCAAATGTTGCAGTTTAAAGTCGGCAGGTTCACTCTGTTTCTCCCTGAACCTCGAAAGACGTGAATTAAAACAAGAGCTCTCAAAGTCTCCCACAGATTCGTCAATCACAGAAGTTGTGGGAAGAGCCAACAAAATTTTACATAAATGCACTATAACAAAATTTGTTCACATACCTTTCTTTGTTTTTTCAGATACTGAATCTCATGGATTCTCCTTGGGTAGATGTGGGTCCACCCACATTGTAACTGTTCCTTTCTTAACCAATGACAATACTGTGGTTTGTATTTCTGAGGTGATGGTAAATTTCCTGTCCCCCTCACCAAAATAACCAAATCTGAAGGTGGTGTCTGATGCCAGCAATAGATCATCTCGGTGTTGCTCTAACAGATACTTTCTTAATTCCTTGACACTTTCAAATGGTGGCATATTCCGAAGAAAGTCAGCATTTAACAGCAGAACAAAGACAGATTTCATTTACCCATATTACCTTGCATCTTTGCTTAAAGCCTTTTCACTTCTTCCAACAACGTTGTTTTAAAAAGCCACCCCATAGAAAAAGAGTCCAACATTTCTTGTTGATTGCCATTAGCTGGAACAGAACGTTTACCTTTGGTTGCTTCGGGAGCACTTTGTCTTACTGGAAATGGTAAATGCAATTTACTGGCTTAAAAATTATCAGTCCAGTTTGCGTATATACAGTACATAAATGTTTTAATTTAAGAAAAACATGTTTCTTATCCTATGATTTGTTTTAAGATTTTTTTTGGTTAATTAATGAATCTTTATTTTTTTACATAGTACACTCCAGTACGCTAACATTCACTTGCACAAGTTTGAAGTCTTTGCTCTGGTCTAGCTCTTGGCGTTATTAAAATATGAAAGGCCATACATTTTCCCTGTTGATCATATCTTGACTAAAACTGAGAATTTTTATTCCTACTTCCTTGTTTGCTGCATTTTTTGATCCTGACGATGTTGCACTTGAATGGCGACAGTTGCTCAGTCCCAGTCCTTTGGATAGTTCATAACTATTGAGTAATTTCTCATTAAAATGTAATTCCCACGTTTGTCTCATGGAACTTAAATACATAGACAAAATATAAACCACCTATTATTCTATTTATTGCTACGATACCTAAAAGTACAAGTCGGAAAGAAAGAATGTAATGGAAAACGAAAGTTCTAAACATTGAGCTATACATCAAACAAGAGAGCAAGCAATTGTAAATACATATTGGACACGGAAAGCAAATCTTTTGGCATAACACATCAAGAGAGAGCTACATTGAGCAATACATCTAAACGAGAAAGTGAAATCTAACAAGGCGGAAATGTTTGATACCTATACAGCCAGGACAAGCAAATCTGTGTGCTCAACATTTGGCGTTTATCTTTGTTTTGACGGTGCCCAACACTTGCCCTCATCCTCATCAGGTCCAACAGGAAACTTTGTAAAGACTAGGACTAAAACAAAAGCAAACAAAATGATAAAACGTCCTCTGTAAAATGCACTTATAAGTAGGTAAAGCACTTCAAACAAGCTAAATAAATAATAAATAATGATTTGGAGATAGCACATAACGTTTTTTATTAGGCTTGGGTACCCTGTGGTGAAATTTTGATTACACGATTTTTCAATGTTTTATGGAGCATAATTGCAGGGGATTCGGTTCTTTTCTTACATATTTTGTCAAAAATGTAAAACGCAACTACTAACACACACTATGCATAACTGTAAAAGCCATCTTACAATGAACTGAAACGTGAAGACATCAATTTGTCATGTTTCCTTTAGACTGATATACAGAAATATAAATACAAGTATGGACTTTCCTTAGAACTTTTTAATGTCAGTTCATATCTAACACAAAAACGACTAACAATACTTTGCTTCTTGAACTCAAAAACTATCCCTCAAGTGAAATTCTGAGGCTTATATATTGTGTGATGGGCTTTATAACAATGATTGAAACAGTCATATGTGCACAATTTGTTCTGCTACATGGATGATACAGGCTTTCTTTTTGCATCAGTTGATACCTAACACAAAACATATCAATCATGTTTTTTCATGTTTTGCTTCTAGGACTCAAAACCTATCATCTTTGTACAAATTTGAGGCTTACATATCTTGTAATGGGCTTTATATATACACTACATATATATACTTTATCACTCGAGTGTTCTTTAACTATTGCTGTTAGCAATTTCCGCCACATTTGCAGAGGCTGGTGCACACCAGATTAGCCTTCATACACTTGCATCTCCCCCTGCATGAAGTTTTACATCCACAGTAGATAAGTTCACGGCAGGTGTCTTTTGCTTGTTTAAGAGTCGTCCAATATGGTGACCAGCCATGTGCTTGACGCTACCATCCCCAGTCTGCAGGGCTAGGAAGTGCGGGCTGGCACAAGAGGGTTTGGCCCCAAGTATGAGCTCCCTGAAGTACTGCTCGTCTGATGTGCTGCTCAAGCGCTTCTTTAGTTTGCGGTATGTTGTCAAATTCCCTTGATTTCTTGCAGAATAGCTCCTGGCGTGCTTTGTTGACTTTTAATAGACTGCTTGTTCGGTCATAGAGAAGTACCACAACCTTTCCAAGACAGCAAGTGATTCTTTCGTGATGATCTCTTGTGAAGCTTCCAAAGTGCATAGAACTGGGGTCAACTCGGGAAAGACGTTCCAAACATCCCATGCAGACTTCTTTCCACGGTTGCGGAAGAATGAAACTGTGTCGGACCCTGTCAAGGTATGGAACATTGGCAACGCGGACACTTTAGAGGGACCTAAGGATGAAGCGACGACGTGCGCAGGCATCTGTTGCACATTCTTCCCTGAACCACATGTTATCCAAAATTCATCAATGGGAGAGTGCTGACAACTGAAAGGGCGAGAACAATCACATCTGTGTCGTTGACCTCTTAATGACGCATCAAGAGCGTGGATCATCAGGTGAGTGTCGGCTTCTTTGTGGGTGCACAGCGCAAGGTTGCTCATTTCAGATCTGTTGCTGGAAGTTAGCACACTGCTACCGTGAGTCAAGTAAACCTCTGTCTTCAGGCAGTGCCAATGAAACGACCTGAAATATGTTATGTCATAGATAATTTCATTAATGGATTCACTAATGTATTCTAGTGAACATATTCTGTTGATCTATTGCTATGATAAGTATTGACAAAGCAGGCAAACATCCTAAATCTATACATACCTTGTCTGCAAGCAGCTTGAATAGCTCTTCCTTGCTGCCATCGACTCTCAGGAAACCTTTCCAGTTGCTTGGAATTCTTGTAGATCCCATTACTTTGCGACGTTGTCCTGCACCTTGCTTCTCTCGCAGTGATTTCTTTAATGAATCACCTAGATAGACATCCCACACAAGGTCAACACGCTTGGCATTCTCCAGTTGCTTGAGGACATATGGAGCAAATACTATACTGAAGTATTGGCCGAAGGTGTGTGATGTTTTTAGCTCCAGCATTTGAACAATAACCGCTCCATCGAGAATTACGGCATCTACTAGAGGTGTCAATACTGGCGAGGTTGCTTGTGGCAGGCACTTCAGCAAGTTGGCTTTTTGTCCTCCACGCAGATGTCCTTGGTCTGAAAGGGATGGTGGCCAAGGTTGATTTTCATGGGAAAAAAACTCATCCAGGTTTCCGTCAAAGGTTTGACAAGCAACGTACAGGCGTCCAAATAGGGAACAGTCCTCTTTCAACAGTTTGACTTTTGCCTGGTCTTTCGATACAGCATTCTTAGTTGGATTACTAAATGTAGGGAGATTGTTCTTCTTAAGTGGATCTGTAACTGGTTTACTACGGTCAAGGAATCTTTCTTTGACAAATAAACAGAATTGTTCCTCACCAATCTTGTGTGCATTCTTTGCTGTTGCGACAACGCTATCGTCCATAATATCTTTAGTGTGAATCGCCATTAGGTTCTCGCTCTCTTCAGTAAAGGGGTTACCAAGTTCCTCAAAGCAAGACAGGGTTGACCACATCTTTTAAAAATGTAGATTGCACACCTGGTTTCTGTTCATGGTGATCTCATTCCTTAGATACAGTAAAGCTTCCCTCAAATTCTTCTACCATTTGCGACAGCCCGGGGCCTGCTACCATCCATCTTCGTAGGGCTGCAGGATTTTCAGTGAGACCAACTGCTCCACCTTGGCCTTCTACTAAGGCATTCACCTGCTCGTGGGCATGATCTAACGCTATGGAGGAGAAGGCTCTGTTGGTCTTTTGTACGACAAATGCACCATCGCTGAAATGCTTGTACACATCTGGGTACTTAGAGAGAACCTGCATATCCTGATAATTCACAGCCAGCCACCTAGCATAGTTTGTGTGGTCCATCGCAAACAGCCAAGGTAGTATCTGTCAGATTGCATCAACAAAGAGTGCAAAGTTGGCTTCTCTGAAGGCCCCCACAAGGCGTAGACAGGTGAGCTCTAAATGTAAGACCAGTCCCAGAACAGAAAATGTGGTGACTTCTTTTTCATTGTGTTTTTCCAGCCTTCAAATGTTAGGCTCTGCTCAGTCTCTTCAAGTTTATCCTTGTATGCACTGTACGCTTTCTTCTTCTGCAGAATATGAAGACTTGCTGCTATCACTTGATGTGCGTGTCACATAACTTGCAGTTAGAAACAATTCTGCAATCCCTTGAGTTGGACCCCCGCACTATACATGATCTCTGACCATCCGCAACCAGTAAGCCACTTTCCTAGCATTTTCAATGAAGCCATCTCGATATGGAGTCTCCCATCATGGCCAAGAACTTGTCTTAATCAAATTCAGGAAGCGTGCACTGGATCTGCTTTGCCAAGGCATATAAAGATTGGCCTAGGATGATAACTGGCTTTTGCAAGGGGTTAAAAGGTGCTGCACAGCCGCTTTAATGACTTTAATGCTATGTGCTATCATAGCCAATGAATGTGCATTCTCAGTAAACATAGGGAGCAACTTGACTTTCGCAGGCTCATAGATGGAGAGCGGCGTTTTGGAGGCTCTGTAAGCTTCCCATGGAACAAAATCCTTCGGATCAAGTTCTTCCTTGTTATATAACTCTTATGCACCTGATAGCCAGTCCTTTTCATCGTCCTTATCATTTCAAGTAGAATCAGAAGATTCAAGTGACTGTTGACCTAGAGCAGGAGCTTTCAGTTCTTTATTGGAAAGCGGCATTGGTGCGACGTCTCTGTAGCAAGCTGGGAGTTCAGTTGTGGTTTTAGAAGAACACTTCTTTGGATCGAAGGTGTCTATGACTCTCGTGGTTCCGTTCTCTGTGTCTGACGGGTGTTGTACCAGGGAGATCGCTGTTCCATGGAATGATGATTGTGAACTGGTGGAACTTGTGTTGTGATATTATCTACAGCAGCAGTTGTAAATAGCTCCCTCCTTAGCTAAGACTGGCACACCACGCCTTTACTGTTGTACCTAATAGAAAATAGTGATAAAGATTAAGAGCGATTTTAGATAACTGTCAGAAGCAATTCAGACTTGCCTTTTCTACACGTTATTATTTGTGACCTTCCACAGGAATTTGATGCTAAAGGTGAAAGCACGCTCACGACACGCTTGCACAACACGCTTGCACGAAACGCTTAGCGTGCCGTAGATCACGCATATGTACATATGACATTGAAAAAACAAAGACGGACACACTTGCCTTTGTTTTGGTAAATTCAACACGCTAGACCTTTTGTTTTTTTGTAGCGTGCCATATGTTACGGTAAGTGTGCGAATTATGTAAGCACGCTTACCGTGTAATTTGGGTAAGACACACTGAACACGCTTGATAACTAAAACTGCTAAGATGATAAAAATGGCTTGGGTTTTCAGCGGATTTAATCAGCATTGATAACTGATCGAAGTGAATCAAATATACCAATTGAGACTGTTTTGGAATTTGATCGTAACCGTAGCCATTTGAAAATCACCACTTAAAGGCTTTTAGATAACACGCCTTGAGTGCTTTTTTGCGCACACTGAAAGCGTGTTGTGCTTTTTAGCACGGGGCTTTTGTTTGAAAACTTTAACACGTTCTTTTGTTCGACTTGCTCACGCTTAATTGTCTCAAGCGTGTCCTCTGAAACAAAAGAAATTGCTAATGAGGCAAGATGCAAGCGTGCTAAAGCGTGTTAAAATAAATTCTTTTGTTTTAAAGTGAAAGCGTGTTGTGCACGTGCTTTTACCTTTAGCATTAAAATCCTGTGGAGGGTCACATTTGCATATAGCAAAGCCTATTGTGCTTCAGTCAAATCGTGTGACTAAAACAAAACGCGCAAGTGCTTACCCGTGCCACTAAACATGTTTGATTCAGTTTTGTCTCGATCGCCTTGTTGTGAAATGACTTCGACTTCATATTGGTTAGTGATTCGGGTTTTGCATTTACATGTTAACAGTTATCTGGATGTAGCCCTTCAATGATAGTGATTTTCAATAGTGAGAATTGATATTGCACTATAATCAATTATATAGGATTATTCAAAGCTTTCTCAGGAGCAAGATCCCGCTATGAAAATAACACGAACAAAGCAATATCACACGGTTCCAACCAGAGTTAGAAAAGGCAGAGGTGGAACCGCTAACGATAACGATAAAACAAGGGGAAGAAGTGAACACATTGTATGATATCTCGTCCTGAAAATCGAAAGAAAAGAGTATCATACGATTCTCAGTGATTCTCATACTTTACCTGTCGATGACGCAGTTGGTTGTTTCAGTAGACACCGTCAATAACCTGTCATACGATATGCTCAAACCAAGGTTATAAAATGCATCAATAAGGGCTCTGTCCCTTGTTGCTCGGTGTATATTCAACCCTGTATCTATAGGCAGCGGACACTCTCTGGACTGTATATGATGGGTACTACCATTTGCTTCTGGGCGATGACGAGGTCTTGCTACACTGTTAAACAAAATAAGTTGTGAGACAGACACACACGCCTGATTATTTGAGGGATCAATCTTGGTGGTGGGACCCTTGATAAGCATTCCAACTAACAAGACCAGTGAGGCAGGAATTGAATTCTTCTGGCATTCTCGGGAAAATTTTCCATTGAAAGAGTTACCGGTATCTACTTTTAGGATGTCCTTCCTCTCTATATGAGCTGCTCTTGCAAGACACCATGCATTAGAATATCTTCTTTTCGCTTCTGTCAATATCCCTCCTATGTCATGTCTTGAAGCTAATATGACTTCTCTGCCTTCTGGGTGAGCCATAAGGTCTGGGACTGCCTCTAATACTCTTTCCTTTAGATGGGTAGCATTGGTTTCTCCACTCTCAGCTGCTCTCTCCCTGAGTTTACATTGATAAAATTTCACTAACTCAGAGAGTGTCAGCACTCCTGGCGCTTCCTGTTCCAGGCATTCCTCAATGTAACCTTTTAGCTCTGCAAATGCTAACTCTTCAAGGTCAACTGATGAGCTGTCGGTAGCATAGGAGCATTGTTTCTGTAATGGTCTTGCCCTATTATACAGTTTAACTAAACAAGCTGCATGATACTTTGCTTCGATTGTTATGAGGTCGCCAGTTGAAAGTCTGACTGTCTCGTCCAATTCCAGGGTAGAAGCAAGACATAAGTTGCTTTCGAAATCATTTTTCTCGCAAAAGAAGCACCTCAAGATTTTGGGATCAAAAGGGGTAAGACTACGCCTGGATTTTATAGGACTAGATAGGGCCATTTCACTACCATCTGCGTCACACCCTTTTCTTCTTCTTCCACGTCAGCTTGTTTTCGTTTTTTCTTTGCAAGCTTTAATTTAGTAATATTATAATTGTCTCTGCAGGACTTGTGCCAAGAAGCTTTGTTTTCAAGACGAACATTTTTGATGTCATGTTTAGTTTCATCAAGAAATTAAGTTACAATTATCCCAATTTTCTTTAATTCCTTCACAGCCTTGACGAAAGTGCTGTACCCTATGCCTGGGTCTTTTCGGATTGAATTTGCAGGACATTGAAGACTCCTGTGTTTAGTTTTCTGGCAGATTATGCATTTCCCCCAATCCATGTTCAGCTGAAAATAAATTTTTAACTCAGTTTATAGGGTGACTTCAAGGCTCGCTCGATGATAAAAAATCTGCAAAGATGGGTTTAACTAGCCTAGCACTATCGCCAAAGGGCTCATATTCAGAACTCTCAAACTTTCAAAATAGGTCGGAGAGCTAATTAGAAAACTGATTCCAATCCTACAGAAACGCCACAGTTGACATGACTAATTGCCTTTAGTTAATAAGAAAAGCTCCATTTTACATTCAGTGTTTTGTTCTTATAAAATTGCCATGAAATTTCCCGAAGAAAGCTAGTTATTGTACCAAATGTTGTCTTACCTGAGAGAGCTGGAGAGAGCTGGACTTCATGGATGTTGCCATATTGAAAACTGTGAGAGACCTGGGTCTGAGTGGTACATTGTATACTAAATAGATTCCCTTGCTATCGCCAAAGACAAATGGGATGATTTTAATCACTTGGGCACAATGGCAAACAGACAAGAAATCCTTTGTCCTCATGCAGTATTAATTTATTATTCTAAATTATAAACAAAACAAACAGCAAAGTGAATCGTAAAGAAAAAAGATAAACAGCTAGAAAATAGACTTTTTTAAGTGGTCACATTAAAAAGAAATAAAACACTTCTCACTTTTTTGGTATATCTGTGGGCTAAAAATCAGTTCTTCAGTGATTGTAATGCACAAAACATTGAATAATCGTGTAAACAAAATTTCACCACATGGTACCCAAGCCTGATAATTAAAAATGTTATAACTGGTCACGTGACTGCATTAAAAGCTGAAGTTTATCAAAATGCACTACAAATTATTCAGTTTTGTGATAACTGATGGTTATTTTCCTAAAACTCTTTCATTTAAGCATTTTTCATTTTTAGCCTCGTTTCCATGCTAGCAAAATTGGGGCATTCGCAGATCTGGACCCCAGAGCTTAATTTGGCTTGGCCCTACATCAGAAAGTATTTCCCTTAGGGCCCTTAACAATCTGTGAAAGTTTCATGCTTGTATCACAAATTTGAACAATTCGCGCTTTTTTTTGGTCGACAACAGCTGGACTACCCAACTTATAATGATCAAGCTCAAGTTGTAAGTTGCTGTTAATGAAATATATATTGCTTAACCAAGAGAGCCAGCAGCAACGTGTTGATTCTTCACGAACCCTCGATGACCAAAAACGACATTTCCTATAAATTCAGGGAGAAGCTTTAACTTAAAGTGATATGTTGCTTTTGATGGAGCTATATTGTCTAACCAATAGCTGAACTTTAAATATGCCAACAGTAACAAATCAATGCTAAAGATTACATTCCCCATAAATTCGGGGAGAAGCTTGAAATCATAAGAAAGCTCTAAATATTTCATTCCAATGAAAGTTGTAAATGTGGCAAAATATATGTAAAATGTAGTTCACAAACTAAACTGTTTGACTGCCTCGAACGAGAGACATTTTATGGCATTTGTATAGTTATTCAAAAAGGAAACGTTTTGTTGTGATCAGTCTTTAAAATTCTGGCGAAGTGGTCCCTCAACAGGCCTTCTTTTTTGGTCTTTTACTGCTGCCTGGTTGTGTGCCAGTTGATGTCAAAACTGTAGAAGTAACGCTGGAAGCAGCAGTCAAGGACTGAACTGGACTCAGTGTTCTGGTTGTCGACAACGTTGCTACCGCTCAAGTTGATCACCATGGGGTCTCTGCTGCTCTTAAAGTTATGACAATGGGTTCTCTGCTGCTCTTGAAGTTGATTACGATAGGGTTGCTACTGCTCTTAAAGACACTAGTTGACTGGATGTTGGTGTCAATGCAGGTGGGCGCCCCACTGCCCAGTTGAGACTGTCGATTGTTCCTTGCTGACAAGTATGCTCTCTCCTTGGCAAAAAGTTTGCCCTTTCCCAAGTAGTGAGCCTTAAAGAGCAGCATCATCAAGGCTTCTTTTCACTCTTGTAAGTCCTGATCTTGCCCAGGGGATTATTTTAACAAGGTACCCGTAGAGTCTCTGGACTCCATTTTCGTCCTCTGAGAAGTCCGACTCATCACAGCTGGTGTACTCAAGGCTTCCAATGGTGCACTTTAATTGTTCTTTTGTCTTCTCTGACCAAGGCATAGTCAAAAGCATTGTTGGCCTTATTTGGATTTTCTAAGTACAAGAAAAAAAATGTTAGACTGATCAGAACAATGCAAATCCAAAAGTCTGGTGTACTTGTATTTAAATTCCAACCCTGCTCGCCATTAGTGTTCCAGTAGCTCAGTGGTCAGAGCATGCGAACTAGAACTCGGAGGGTCATGTTTGAATTCTCCTTCTTTACGACGGCATGCAGGGCAGTTTCACTATGTGCAACACTAGTTCCAAGTGGCAGTCACAAGTGAAGAAGCTACACTCCTACTTGATGTGCCATCTCAGGGAGATAATGAACATATCTTGGAAAGACAAAATGACAAAGTGATTCTAGAGAAAACTGGCGTACCACCTGTGGCTTATATTTTAATTCAGACGAACCTGAGATGGCTCAGCCATGTGGAGAGGATGGACTTTGCCTGGCTTCCAAGGCAGCTCTTGTATCCCAGTTACGCGATGGAAAGAAAAATCAAGGAGGACCTAGACTAAGATTCAAGGATACCGTGAAAAGAAACCTGAAGCGCAAGAACATTTTTCTAGATTCTTGGAGACAGCGAGGAAAGACAGAACGACCTAGAGGAACCTGATTAAAGCTGAACTCTTCATGAAACGGTAACAGTCGCCTCTATGGAGTGCTTAACTGACTTACCTCATCCAGTATCTTCCATTCATTCCTATTACACACATAAATCATGGCATGATACTCTGCTTGTTAAATGGGTTCATACCACTCAATATGGCATTCATTCTCTCTGTTACAATGGTACCAATCTTTGGAATTCTATATCTATTGATGTTATTAGTATTAAGAAAATCAAGCCGTTTTATAGTTTGATGATTGATGTTTATACTGTTATTATTTGCTGAATTTTTATATCATCTTTAACTACCCTTTAATTAATAAACTAATACTTTTCATCTAAAACAACTATTTCTTTCTTTATTCCTTGTACTCGTATTTTTGTTTTGAGTCACCTATTCGGTTACTTCTACAAACTATTTAGGTGTCCCAAACTCTGCACAATGAACCTAAAATTGGAACATTTCTTTTCCTTCCTTATATTTAAGAGCAATGATTTGCAGTAATATTCTGTGGGGTTTTTTTGGTCACAGGATTCTGAATACCACACACAAACTTGTCACAGAGGTGAGCAGTTCAGGAATTCGCCAAAATTACAAGTGGCTGGCAAATATCTTAAACCTATAGGGTTCTGCAACTTCCAATCGATGAACTTGAAATGTTGTTGCAGTAGTTCACATAATGCCTCAAATGTTTTGTCTTTTGGATTAGGAGGGCTGCACAAATTGTGCAGAGTGTCTTATGTCTTCTTACCAATTACAGAAATCATCAGAACGTCCCTATTCTGTCTTTCAAAACTTGTCCGTATCACTTTTTAAAGAAATATAAATCTTTTGTATTTTGTTTAATTGTTATCAATTGTTATTAACTGTTTCTTTTTTTTTGGTTTCAATTGTTATGTTCTTATTTATTTATTCATTTATTTCTTTATTTAACTTTGCTCTGTCAGGTTCATAGCCGGTATTTATGTTAAACGTAATTGGTATTATGGTGGCCAACTTGAAAACCTAATGGTTCATTTGGCCATCATTTTCAAACTTTCACATTAATTCTAAAGCAATATTTTCCTGTGACCTAAGTTGTTAAGTCTGTAACCTAGCATTAGTCAAAATGTAGAGGGAAATAAACTGAAATGATCTGAACTAAACAGCAGCTGCAGTAGCATCCTTTCACATTTCCCAATATCTGTGGTTCCAAAGAACTGGTCAAGTCTTTCAAGGTAAGCTGTAACAGAACCAAGCAATGCTGAAGCTATGGCGGGATTCGCAAATGAAAAAAAAAAACAAAGTAAAAGTAAGTAAAGTTTAATCTCAATATTACCGTAAATTAATGAATTACATCGTAGTTACAAGAATTCTCAAAACTAAGATCACAGGCAAATCGTATAAAAAACAGTGACTGGGTTACAGTAATGATGATAATATCGAATTACATCAATTCCAAAACGATTTTTATGTTTTTCTTTTAAAAGAAATTGTCATACATGCAACTATATGATCTCTGCAGGCTAATGATTATTTGAAGTTAGCATTGTACTAAACTCCAGGGAGTGTGGGGAGGAGTGATGTGTGGTAACCCTAAAAATGGCTGTGAAGGAGACAAAACTAGTTGCAGGGCATTGTAATTGGAGTGACTGTGTCCTGCGTTGAATTTTCACTGTCATTTCTACCGTTAAGCAAAAAGCAAATGGAAACATCCTCAATGTGTTGATCTATTGGAAAATCATTCTCCATTATTTGACAAAGTTGCACATATCATGGGAAACGTTGCAAAGGTGTACAAAGCAACGAGAAATGTTGCAATGTATTTTAAAGCATGTAAATTTCATTAAGCCTAGGTTTCTCAAATAGGGTCACAAATAACTGAATGCCTGCGACTCATCTTAAAATTACCACACACTGTTCATTCCATGTCACCTAATCTAGTATGCCTGCCCATATGTAGCAATATTAATCCCTGTTCATTCATATTTGATTCGAACCTGGTGTCTTTTCAATTTAAACGCCGCCTCTAAAATTTATTTAAATTTAAAGAAACTCCCATTTAATCCTTTGGAATTTTCATTTCAACTTCTCATGGAAATCCATTTACTCATAGATTAAATTATGGTTTAAACTTTGACATGTTCATTAAACTCTTTCTACCATTTAAATTTAAACTTTGAAACTTCCATATAGAAATTACTGAATTGTGTCTTTTGGAGTGAATGCACAGGACAAATCAAGCAAAACTGCCCAACCGTGGCCACAGTTCAAAACCTAACCTACCCCCATTTTCAGTTTATAATAAGGTTTTAATGAATTTATAACACCGCTGGCACCTGTTGTTCAAAAGCTGGATAGGGCAATTGTTTTTCACTGAATAGAGATTTATCTGGTAGATAGTGCTATCCAGCACTATCCACCACAACTGGGGCCTGATGTTTAAATTTCAAAATGCAACCAAGTGTGGGAAATATTTGAAATTTCTCATTTCAATGGTTTAAAATTAGCCGCTGAACACGGCAAAATAGCCCAGTGACAGAATTGAGCTGACGTTCATAAACAAGCGAATATATTGGCAATCTTCCCCTCAAATTTCACACAAAACAGATATCTAGCAACTTCAAAATGGCATGTTTTTAAATTGGAGAACAAAATATCATGGAACAAGCACAATTCTTATATGTAATTTTCATAATGCTTACAAAAACAACAATTTCCAGCTAAAATATAAGAGAATTCTACTAATCACCCCAAATCCTGGTTACTACCCAAAGAGAGACAGTACTTAGATATTATCTGAATATCAGTCTGGTATTCTTGTGAACGCCCCAAAATAAATCAATTATTTTGAGGTTATGTTTACCCCAAAAAACTGCTACTTGACTCTTGGGTCAATTGCCAAGTGCAAGTCACAATAGTTTTACACACAACTTTTAAGCTCAATTGGAGTAAAAAAGTGATGAGAATGTTTTTAAATGTACCTGTTTTTAGTGAAATTTAAGCAATCTTCAAAAGGAAAGGCCGTTCAATGTGTGATTTCAGTTCTTGAGGTCTTGTAGATTGGAGCATTGTGACTGCAAGCGGACTTAAGGCTAGAATGACATTAAGAGATAATTCTCGATTAAGTGTTAATTCTTACATGAATAAAACTTTGCGATCCCTTACCTGTGTTCAAATGTTCTAGCGGCAATTTGGTTCCTTTGTTTCTTAATGGCAACAGTGAGTAAACAAACCCAAAAAGTACGGAACCTCTGGTTGCATGACCAGTCAATTTCAAGATTTTGAAGATTAGGGCATGGGAAAGCAAAACGCTCACGGCCTAGCAGTTTCATTTTCTTGTATTTTCAGGTGCTCTGTTTTCGTATTTCAAAAGTCAGTGTTAACTGCAATGGTTAGCAAATATGTTGTCTCACTTTAAAAAATGGTACACTAATATTAATAATATTATATATGTACTATGAATGTTCAGCAGATAATTTGCACGACACACGGAAGACAAATAAGTCAATTAAATTTTCAGGTTAAAGACAGCCTTAAAGCATGGACTATTTATGGTCTAGTGAGACTGGTTACAGAGTACAGAGAGCAGTATAGTATAGAATATCGCAAACTGGATACCTCTGCTTATTTTTTATTTCCATTTCCCAGTAAACATTTCGTAAAAGCAATAGAATTCTACTTTTTCACCCCCGAAAGCTTTTCTTGTTTTGAAGTCTAATCTTTGAGATCTATACTCAATGCATCCGCTGCTAACAAACAAGGATTTAATTTTGCATATTAACTATATGAAACCGTACTGTGTGGACTTCTTGTCCTACATTTAAAACAGTACTCAACAAAAACGGAGTGTATGAAATTATGCAGTTTCGACGTTTCATTAAAAGCAGGGCATGGCCTAGCCTGTGAAAACATCCGTTTCTCCTCGCTCTTCACTGCTGGGCACAATTCGCGCAGAGGAACGTCTGCGACTCAGTGACAGAAATTCCATACTGATGACACAAATCAGTGTTTACATAATAAATCCAATAGTCATGGGGTTCCAAAAATAAATTTGTCCAATTTGAAGTGTCTTCTGGTCGATTTCGGTAAAGTGTTGTGTTTATCTGCCAACGCGCTCCAGCAAAACTCTAATGCTTCTCCCAGAGAAGACTATGTTCCACAAACATTGTCTGTTTTGTTAGAGATACGTGGCATTTGCATTTGACCTTTGTGGCCTTTTGTCTTTTGTCTATCATTCTTAAACAATAGCTAAAACAATGTAACTACTCATCGACCAATCAGCGCTTCTGACTGGATTCCAGACAGATTTTATGTCATCAGTATGGAATTTCTGTCACTGAGTCGCAGATGTTCCTCCACGCGAAACGTCCCCAGCGGCGAAGAGCGAGGAGAAACGGATGTTTTCGCAGGCTATCGCGTGACTTTATCGCCTGGAACTCTTGGTACGCATGGCCCAGTTTGATCCTAGTTGTTTGGCATGCCTGCCGATACAGAATCAAGAAATTAGTGGCGGCCATTGCAGTTTTCAAACCAAGGATAGAAGCAAGTCTGACAAAGTCTTACCGCTACTTCAATGCAAGAGAAACATAGGTGCACACCAGTCAGTGCTTTGGTTAACTCTTGTTGAAAATTAAGCCGATCTTATTTTGTAAGGGGTGTCTGTTCGCTCCACCTTGAAATGTTAACAAGCTCAACGTCTGTCCTCGTCACAGAGAGTCACTTGGCCTTGGCTGGAGACGGGCAGAACGCCAAACGAAAGGCTGAAGAGGGATAACCAAATAGATGTGGCAGGATATTTTGCAAGAAACCGGCATACTTGTGCCTGTCAGGTACGATTGAGTACTAACAGAAATTGGGGGCCAGAATTTAAACACAAGCATGGGATCGAAGGGGGGGGGGGGAAATTTGGAAGGAAATTGTGGCTCTCATCTGTTCAGTCTTATATATAAAGAGTAAGCATTGTGGCTGGTTAGCTGCAAGTGTAGAATTACTCTTACAGCAACTCGAAATGTGGCGACGTCTTACGAAACTGAGATTGCTTCTTGGATGGGTGCTATAACTTTGGTATGTTCATGTGTGATTTGTCGTGGTTTAACAGTTTCTCTGACAAGTTGCACGCATTAAGATATTTCACTTGTTTTAATTGTTTCCGCACGCATGAAAGACTGACAGGAAATGAAAACTCCAATATTTTTTACCTGTTGAACTGCTTTATCCCTCTACTGTCTCAATTTTTTTCTCATGTTAGGATATGCAACTGAGATTTTCTAGGAAAAAAGTAAGGACCAGCTGAGAAAAATGGCTTGAAGGTATCTGTAGAAATTCATTGTGATTTTGTTGCTTTGTTCGTATCATGTGACCCCAATGCATGCACAAGTGTTGAGCATGTATAAATTGGATTTGGGAAAAATGTGGGAGCGCTTGTTTTGATGAATTTTAGAGACAAATTGTAAAAGGATGACATCTCAAAATCTGAGGACATTTCATTGCAAAATTTTTGAAATCAGTGACAAGAAGATGCATGCCAACAGCAGTTCTTGAAGGACTGGTAGGTAGTAGTGGGCCAGGCTGTGCTGATGGTGGAATCTATGTTCGTTTGTGCGGCAAATAACTGTGAAAGGATACGTCTTTAAATATGCACACGCTAATTTCTGCTGCTGCACTAGTATTAACACCTAGAGGGTATGTTGCAGAAAACACAGCAGCGAAAATTGAAGAATCTCATTACACAGTACTTTGTAATCAACAATTCATTGATATCGTACCTTTCCTTCATTTTCACGTTTCAATCATCTTCTCTGAAAAGGAAGCCGTTCAAGTAGGCTCAGAAAAGAACGAGATCACTTTATAATTAGAAAACACAAAAAGAAACACTAAATTAGAGGAGATTGTATACATACTTCTCTCTCCACCATCTTCGATCCGGGGAATGTCAAATATACATGGCCATCATTCAGTTATAAGATTGAGGTTCGCGGTCCATGGCTGTTGTTATAGCAAATCTATAAAAATGATGTTTTGAAAGTGCAGTACAAATAATTTGGCAGAGACAGTCTTGGAACGTTTCATGGAGGCTATCAAGAACAATCGAGGCCTACGGCCATCACATATTCGCGTAGATTGTGGTGTTAAAAATGTTTTGATTTGTGACGAAATGGTTACCCACTGGGGGAAGGGACAGCAAAGTTTTATTTCAGGCTCATCCACGAGTAATCACCATATAGAAAGACTATGGAGGGATGTGTTTGTCATTTTTTATTTCACTTTGTATGCTATGGAACAATCAGGCTTTCTGGATGTTGAGAACCCCATCCACATCTTTTCCTTACATCTAGTCTTTTTACCAAGAATCAATACTGCTCTGAAACCACAGGCTTTCTACTGAGCATGGATGGACTGCAAACCAGATACAGCTTTGTGCTGGGCTTAACTGCAGAATACCATGCCACTTCCAAGCTATACCTTAAATTGGGTGAACATGCGGATGTGACACATGGGAACTGGATACTAACTTCAAAATGGTCGCTCGTATATGCAAAATTGAAAGTTCCAGAGAAAAGCAAGCTCCAAATATTATATTCATGGTTCTTTAAAACATTGAACTGAGGCCAGCAAAGATTGTGAACAAAGTATCCTGCAAAATCAGGTCGCTTAAAGGGGAACAATCCTCACTAAATATTTATAGCGGAGCTCTTGCGCGCAAAGCGCGCCATTGGAGCACCATGGGAAAGTAAATCTACCCATCCCAGAAAATTTGGTAATCACGTGACCGTAAACCGCCCCGCTGCCCGTCCGTCCGCACCACACGCATACTAATGTATACTCTCACACTTTCTAGCTACTTTGGGAGCCCAGGAGAAAGCTGATTGCGCATCAATGTTGACATCAATTGACAGCTGTCAAAACAGGGTATCCGCTGACCAGTATCACCTGACTGTATCGGGGCTCAGGTGTTGACCCACCAAAGTCCAGTATTTTTTTGAAGTTATCCGCTGACAATTTACTCGTTTTCAAATGATCGCAGGCTCACGTTTTTTTTTTTTAAATTCATCTCAAATATGTTGTGTTTGTGTCAGTATCGCCCCGCACTATTATGATTTTGATTTCAAACTGACCTCAGACGCAAATAATCAGTCAGTTTTTTTAAAATACAGGCAGGAAAGACCTTTTCTAACCATGGTCATGTGTTGGTCACGCTCCACGTCCAATTTTTATGCTCTGATTGGTTAAAATTTGACAAGTGAGTTCATGCGTAAAATTCATGCAGCATCTTGAAAGTTGTTTACTTTGACAGCTGAAGCTGACAGAGTTTTGAGTCAACTTGTGATGTTTTTAACTGTCTTTTTCCACTGGATGTAAAAAATGAAATACAGCTGCTATCAAGAGTGTTCTCTTATTCATGGCTGGTTTGTTGACTGAGTTTTTGGTTGAGAAATGCGTCGCTTGTCAAAGCAGATAATCTGATTTCAGATGGCATCGTTTTTGTTTTTCACCTTGCTGGATGCGAACGAGAATTATAAGGATTATAAAGGCTCAAGCAATCCTTGCCTTACTTGATAGCTTTCAGGAGCTGCATCTCGAAATATGGTAAGCCTGAGTAATTATTGTATTTATATCTAATTTCATGAAGTCCAATGGTGCAGTTTATGAAGCTAGTTTATGCGCATTTGTATTAAGATTTGACTGAGACACTGATCTGACCTAGTATGAGGTTTGATATAAGCTTAAGCTTACAGAACTTTAAAAAGCCTTTAGTCGATATTAATTCACCGTAGATAGAAAGAAAAAACTTTCCGAAGAATATCAGTTATAATTTTGGCTGTAGAAAGAAAGCTTTGAGCGATTCTCTTGTCGTGAGTTCATCTTTGAAAAAAGCAAACACCGGGAAACCGGTGGCTTAAAACATAAACTAAATCTTTAAGCTTACTAGTAAAGACTTGAGGATTCTTAGAAACACTTAAACACTCATTTGTTTTCGTGAATGAAAATTGTTGTCTCTGTAAATGTTCTACCGAATTATATTTCTTTATTGAGTGTTGGTAGTCTTGCAGGAGAACTCAAAATGCTGAATATATCAAACGCTTTTTAAGATTACACATCGTTATGAAACCAATAGTAAAAAATACACTCAATAAATTCTTTATCACGTTGAAGCGTAACTTATAAAATTTCTACGCAAATTTGGCGCTTGTCAAAAGTTAGAACCGGCTGGCCGTATAGGAGATTTTGGACATTTTTTGAATGGTTTTGCTAATTAAAAGTCCACGCGTGCTTCAATAAGCCTGAGTATTGAATGAATGCAATTTGTCTTGAAAAATTGTGAAATACTGCATTTTGTACGAGGTCTGTATGATAAAAACAGCGCCTCATAGTACTCATAGTTGAAGTAGTGTAGACCAAATATGTAACCGTGCAGTATCCCATCTTGCTAGCATCTGCAAATCCATGCAGTGAGCACTCTAAAACTTCCTCTCGTATGTGTTCGTAGACAGACCGTTTCATTCTGATTTGTCGACATTCCAGCAAACTTTTTATCCATACTTTGACCGCCTTCTTTATCGATCCGTCTAGTGGGTCGTCCCAACTGATTTTCCCTCAACACGCTTCTTGAAACAAAATCTTTGCAGTTATTGTCACTGGTCCTATCATCCCTAGTGGATTGAAGATTCCCGCTAATAATTTCAGAGTGTTACGTTTCGTTGCGGTTAGACCTTCAGCGCATTTTGCAATTGCCACTAAATCAAGACTAATTGCGTCCTTTTCAAAATCCGATGCTGAACCTAATACCTTTTGACTCTTGCTCCCCAATGGTATGTACAAGGACAACTTTGCATAACTATCGTCTTCTTCTGAAATGGGACGTTCTATTTCTGTAACCACCTATGCAGTCTGAATTTTTGCTCTCACGCTATCATCGTTAGTTAACCACTTCCTTAACTTGAATCCCCCCTCTTGCATTCGCATGCAGGTTTTCCCATAAAGAATCTTAACGTTGTCTGGTGTCACCCCCCCCCCCCACGAAATCATCAGCATAAAACAACTCAATCAATTTCCTCACAAAAACTGTGGATCAACTTCGGCGTACTTGGAAATGTGATGTCTCAAAGTTGCATTGAGCAGAAAGGGAGATGCATTTAAGGTGACTCGACCCAGTTTTTTTTGGGGGGTACCACCCTACTTTGAAGCTCTCTGGTATCCCCACCTTTACTTTTATCGTAAGTCTAACACATAGAATGGATAACATATAGATCAATCTACAATATAACATAAAATTTTTGGCGATCGGAGTAAATGTCACGTGGTTATAATGCCACGCCCCTTTGAGGTCTGAGTCGAAAATCTGCTGTTGCCGGCATTTTTTCGTGAAAATCTCTCGGCTACTCGTAGTGCGCATTAGTGCCTTGTGCTGAACAGTTTCACCAAAATCGCAAAGACCCAATTCGAGAAATTCAGCGGTTTCCAAATTTAGGTCATAATTTATGCGAAAATGATAAGCAAACTTTACACGGATTATATCTAATAAACTATGAGATTCATCTCTTTATTTTGGACATCGTTATAACAGATGGGTCCTTGCAAGTCAGCAAAACGCTTTAGGGCCTTGTAAATGCGCGCGATTTCGAGCAAAGCAAACATATAGAAATTATAGTTTTCGCTATTTGTTGACGTTTGTCAGCGTTCAAGAGTCCTTCTCACGAAAAAAGCATTTTCTTAAAAATTCGTAGTTTTTTTTCCTTCAAATTTTTTCAGGGCCACAATTGATTAACTAACTACCCAGACTCTGAATTTCATGGTAATTGAAAAACTGTGACATTATCTTCTATAAGCCCAAACTTGAGTAAACATTGAAGATTTTTAGCGTTTTGGCTGAGTTTGTGCTTTGGGAGTTGTCTATTGTTTCTAGTCTGTCATTATACAGCATTCTTGTTCAGCATGCGTGCAAAGACCGCGCTTGGCTGACTTCCCGAATGCTCACCGAGATATAATAATTTTGGTACAGTGAGACAGGCCATCGCGTGATACATAGAGGTTTAAGTCACAATTTTTAATCAATTCTCGTGCTTCTTGTGCCTTTGCAAAAAAATCAAGAAGT
Source organism: Porites lutea (assembly GCF_958299795.1). Lineage (NCBI taxonomy): Eukaryota > Metazoa > Cnidaria > Anthozoa > Scleractinia > Poritidae > Porites > Porites lutea. The sequence continues at coordinate 17,441,583 of NC_133202.1, forward strand.
GCTACACACTAAATCTACTTACTATTAAAAAAATATCATTTTTTCATAGGTTTAATGCAAGCCAATAATTAAACCAAGTCGTGACGGGAATATCTCGGTGAGCATTCGGAAGTCAGCCAAGCGCGGTCATTGCACGTGTGCTGAACAAGAATGCTGTATAATGACAGACTAGAAACAATAGACAACTCCCAAAGCACATACTCAGCCAAAACGCTAAAAATCTTCAATGTTTACTCAAGTTTGGGCTTATAGAAAATAATGTCACAGTTTTTCAATTACCATGAAATTCAGAGTCTGGGTAGTTAGTTAGTCAATTGTGGCCCTGAAAACATTTGAAGGAAAAAAAACTACGAATTTTTAAGAAAATGCTTTTTTCGTGAGAAGGACTCTTGAACGCTGACAAACGTCAACAAATAGCGAAAACTATAATTTCTATATGTTTGCTTTGCTCGAAATCGTGCGCATTTACAAGGCCCTAAAGCGTTTTGCTGACTTGCAAGGACCCATCTGTTATAACGATGCCCAAAATAAAGAGATGAATCTCATAGTTTATTAGATATAATCCGTGTAAAGTTTGCTTATCATTTTCGCATAAATTATGACCTAAATTTGGAAACTGCTGCATTTCTCGAATTGGGTCTTTGCGATTTTGGTGAAACTCTGTTCAGCGCAAGGCACTAATGCGCACTATGTGTAGCCGAGAGATTTTCACGAAAAAATGCCGGCAACAGCAGATTTTCGACTCAGACCTCAAAGGGGCGTGGCATTATAACCACATGACATTTACTCCGATCACCAAAAATTTTGTTATATTGTAGATTGATCTATATGTTATCCATTCTATGTGTTAGACTTACGATAAAAGTAAAGGTGGGGATACCAGAGAGCTTCAAAGTAGGGTGGTACCCCCCCCCCCCAAAAAAAAACTGGGTCGAGTCACCTTAAGCCAAAAATCACACGACAAAATCTATAAATCACAACCCTTGACATGTCCGGGGGGCCTTCTAACCACAAAAAACGAACACAATCTCTGTCCCTCCAGTCAACACCGATATTGAGGAAAGCCTTGTCAATATCGCCCACGAGCACAAAATTTTTTTTTTTACAAAATCGCGTTAGTATATCATATAACAATGGGTTTAGCGACGGTCCTACATGAAGGCAATCATTCAGACGTTCCAGACTTCTTTTTTTTTTTCGAGGAGGTATCGTAAACAATTCTTACCTTGGTTGTTCTGGCTTCTTTCCGAATAACAGCTTGGTGAGGTAACTAGTGCACTTTCTCCCCCCTTTCCAATTCTACCACTTTCTCTATTACACCTCTTTATTACACCGCTGTCTAATTGATCGTTGATGATTGACGCGTATTCCCTGAGAGCTTCAGGTTCCTTTTCTAGTCTGGCAACTTGAGACTTAAGACGTCTTAGGCTTGTGGAATAATTAGTAGAGAGTTCTGGGTGGCCTTCTTTCGACGGTGATTTGACTGAATATCTACTCCTGTCAAAGGAAATGCCTTCCCTGAATTCTTCATGTACTTCATCTTTAACCGGGTTAATTCCCAGCGTTTCCAAATCCCACAATTTATGGACTTCACTTTCAAATGTTTGGTCAAGCACACTCGTAATAAGATTAACCTGAGTGGATACGATGTCATTGTTACTCTTGCATTTCATAGGCCCCGAGAGTACCCACCCCAATTCTGTCTCCACTGCTATGGGCTCATCAGGATAATAATTAATAATAATAATTTATTACATTTAATATAGCGCTTTAACTATTAAAATATAATAATAATTAATTATTAAAATATAAGCACTTTACAATATGTACAAGAAAATAAATATGTATATACAATAAATGGAAAGAAATAATAATAGTAATAAGAAGATTAATTTACAAATTGAAAGCTTTCTTAAAAAGATAAGTCTTCAACTGTACTTTAAAAGAGTCAATGTTCATACAGTTTCTAAGGCTAGATGGCAGAAATAATAATATTAATAAGGATATAAAATTACAAATTAAAAGTTTTCTTGAAAAGATAAGTCTTCAACTGTACTTTAAAAGAGTCAGTGTTCCTACCGTTTCTAAGGCTAGATGGCAAAGCATTCCATACTATTGGTCCGGCATGGAAAAAGGCTCGATCGCCAAAAGTCTTCCGTGTCACCTTAGGGATTACAAGCGATGTTTCAGAATCAGACTGCAGGCTGTATCTACTTCTAGGCTTTACAACAAGTAGTTCAGATAAATATTGTGGCGCCAGGCCATTCAGCATTTTAAAAACTAAAAGCGCAATCTTAAATTCTACTCTAAATTTCACTGGCAACTAATGAAGTTCCCTAGGTACCGGAGTAATATGGGCAAACTTAGGAATTAAGCATGTAACCCGAGCCGCCGCATTAAGAACTTTTTGAAGTCGGTCATATTGAAATTGCGGAAGCTTATACAAAAGAGCGTTGAAATAATCTAAATGTGATGTAACAAACGCATGAATTAAACACTTTGTTGATTATGCAGACAGATATTTCCTAATTTGCCTAATATTATAAAGCCCCCTAAATGCCTTACTACACACCTTTCCTATATGAATGTTCATAGACATATGGTTATCAAACCATGTGCCAAGATTTCTAATATGCTTAAGGGGTTGAATGTCACAGTCACCAATTTTAATTGAAGCCATGGTAACCTTGGATAACTGCCGCAACAAACTGACGATTAGAAATTCTGTCTTTGAATCATTAAACATCAACCTGTGTGAGACTAACCAAGCCCTAACATCAGCTATGCAGTTCTCAATAGCCTTAATCGTTTGATCGTGAGCAGCAAACGAATCTGGACGAAACGACACGTACAACTGAGTATCATCAGCATACCCATGAACTGATGGAAGGTGCTTCTTAACAACCTCAAACAGCCTTGATGCATACAATAGAAAAAGGGCACGTCCCAAACAGCTCCCCTGAGGAACACCATAACTTAAATTAAAGGTCTTATAGGACTGCTGATTAACAATTATACGTTGTACCCTTTCAGTCAAATATGATCTAAACCACTTCAGAACATCACCGCAAATTCCAAAATCTGATTCCAGGATGTTATGATCGACAGTAGGGAGTTTAAGATACAACGACGCAGACGTGACGAAAGCCGACCGGAAGTAAAAATACCCAAAATGACTACCACTGCGCATGATGGTGAGGTAAACAAGCCGCGTCCTTGCTCAAGACGAACGCGCTGAAGACCATTTTGACGTTGTTGACAAACTGTAAGTATTTCAACCTATTTTGACTTATTTAAGACAGTGAATTGGCACTTTTTGTTTGTATATTGAAAGCTTAATTATCCCGGCTATATTCCTCACGTTTTTTTTTGTTGTTGTTTCCTTTCAGGCTCAGTTGAACTTGCGAACAGTAAACACAAGAAACATCAGTTGCCATGGCCTCGAATTCCAAACCGCAGTGAGTAGATTTTTGCATTCTTCGTTCAGTGAATTACGGCTAAAGAAACAAAACGATTTGTTGTATAAAAGCAATGTTGTTCCCGATTATTTCCTTCTTGTCGAAGATTTTCCCATCCTGGTTAAATTTATTCACAGATCTTGGTTACTCGCATTACGCTTCATTTTGCGGGAATTTAATTCACGCACTATTTCCCGCAGAAGTTGTGTGAGATTTTAAAGAAAAGACAACAAAACAAATTAACAGAAACATGTAAAGGACTATGTTTGCCAAATAAGTGCCTCTGACGGCAAAATGTTTGCTTTATTAAGCAGTTCCTACAGAGTAGCGGGTTTATAACTTTACACACACTTGGCTTGGCCAGCCGACGTCCAAGACTTTGCCGCTGTAAACGATAGATTCAAATTATTTTCTAAAAGTGATTTCCGCATATAGTACAACATTCAAGGTTTGCTTTAATTTTCTTGTAGCTGTGCACGTATATTAAAAAATGTATATGTCGCTTATTTTTGTCGGCAGGATTATGAACTGGACGGAGGAACATGATGTGGTTTTTTGCCGAGAAATAATCTTTGTAAACCCATTCAGTGCAAAGAAGAAATCCGTTCAGCGAAGTGCCTTGTGGCAAAGAGTGGCGGATACCCTAAACAGCATTAAAGATCCTGTTTTTTTTTGTGGATAAACGCTCAGTTCGAGACCATATCGGGGTTTTGGTGCAAAGATTTAAAAGAAAAGAGGCCAAGGAATTGAAGGAAAGTGGTATAAGCCCTACGAAAACTGAATTAGATGAAGCTATAGAACAAATTATTGCCATGGAAGAGTCTGCCGATGAGCAGCACGACCTGGAAGACGGCGAAAAGAGGGACAAGATGGAAGGAGACAGGCTGAAAGCAGAAGAGATGCGCAGAACTGCTATGGAGACATTAGGGAAAACACAGAAGAGAAAGTCCGAGGAGGGGCAGAGCAAAGCAAAAAAAAGCAGAAGAAGTGGTAGTGAAACGGTAGAGTTTCTTAAACTAAAGGCGGAGCAAGACATGGATATTAAGAAGCAAGAATTGGATTTGAGAAAACAGGAGCAAGAGAAGATGGCTATAGCCCAAAATCAGCAAACTTATATGTTCAACCAAATGTTAAAACAACAACAGGAACAGCATAAACAAATGCATGACATGCAATCCTTACTAATGCAGCAGCAGCAGCTGCAAACCACAGCAATGATGAAGATTATTGAAACACTAGTTCCGAAATAAACAAACTCGGTTTTTTTTTTAATTCCTTGCGGTGCTTCAGGTCTCGGTTTACTTTGTTGTTATATAAACTTGAACTAAGTTGGCCTGGACTTCAATCCGGCGAAAGACAATCAGAACTGTAACCGTGTTAGATGTTTAATGACTGGAGTTTGGACTTTATTTCCACGTGTTTAGAAGGTTAAAAATTTACATTTTTCATGACTGGATTTAAATTGATGCTGACAGCCATAATAAAGCCAAGTTATTCGTTGTGTTTAATTTTATTTGACATTGATTTACTTTTCTTGGTATCTTCCCATATAAACGCAGAACAGTTTTTAGGTCTTATGTTGGGTGGTTACAAAACAGCATGATTAGGAAAAATAATGCTCTAGAGAAGGTGGATCTAGGTAAAAAAACTGGGATGTTGAATTACCGTACAAGCATGTTAAAACATTTTGAAGGATTGCACAGACAATGTACATTTTGCCTACTTGGCTTAGCCCTATTTTTAAATTCCGTTTGAAATCAAGAAATTTGAAATAATTTAAAATATCAGAAAAAAGCCATTCAACGGAACAGCGAACTGCACTCATGGAACTGTTGTAAGCTTGCTGTTGGGGAGTCAGTATTCGCTGCCGGAAAGGTCCCTGGAGATGCATTCGAAGGGGATATGCTGGATCCCCGTATATACACATCGGTTGGCCAGTTGTTGAGACAGCATGCGCCCTGAGACTGTTGTAAAGGCCAGACTCTGCCAACATTGCTGCGTCATGCCTCCTACCTTCTGTTTAGACAAGATAAGAAACTTAAGTTAATAAATAGAAATCAGTGTTGATATGTTATCCATGCAGTTTACTTCTTTACTGACAGAGAGTGGCAAGAGAAAATGGGCCGGTGGGGGTGAGGGTGAGGGTGGTCAATGGAAAAGCCCGTGAAATTCGAATTTGCTTTTCTCACAATTGTTTTAACCCTTCTTCTTATAATAAGCATAGTAATTGGGAGGAGACTTAAGAAAGAGTAAGTAATGAAAGCAATTTTAGATCTTCCTAGTAGGTTTGTTTGTAGGGTAACTGAAGTGGAGGCTTGCAAGCTAAAATATTATTTTTAGTTTGTTAGTAGCGTGGCTTATCAACTGGACCATACAAGTGTGCAATTAACCCATTCGGTAGGACCAAGGACTGAAACTTTAATCCATGTACGCGTTTGTGACTGTTGTAGAGTAGTCGCTGGTTTTCCCCAGGTCGAGTAATTGGGCGCACGGTTCCATCTATGAAACCAAAGCAATTGCTTAGTGGCGCACCTTTGTTGAAAACAACTTCCGCATACTTTTCCAGCTCCAGTGGATTTAAAATGGTTTGGTTCCACTGCGTGATTCTGTGGCTATGATGCGCATAAATCCAGTCTGTTACGGTGTTGCTTATCATACAAAGTTCTGGAACCGGTCGTCCAAAAATAGGTATCATGTCGGAGTACCGACAAGGAAAGGCATATTGCTTTAAAAGCATACAAAGCCCTTCTGTTCCTTCGCAAACCGTTCCCTGGTCGCATATGAAGAATTGCGGAATTTGAAGAACATCTTCTACCAGAGGAATGTGGTGCTTTTCAACCCTGAAGTTCGCCCTACACTCAGCTTCACTTTGGCTCTCCAGATTGAACGGCGGGTAGTTGTCGTAAGGGAAATCTAAGTTGCTTGAACTGTTTTCTTCGCAAAGTAAAGAAAATTCCTCATCCGTAATGATACCACAGGCATAGCTAGCAAGCAAAACTTCTCGGGTTTCTTTAAAAGTCGCCATTTGCACTAAAAACACTAATATAATTAGTATCTGTTACTTCAGAGAGAAAAACAAATTCGCTACTTTTCTTTTCTATCAATAAGTGGCCGCGTCGCTGAATCCCGCCATCTTAACTTATTTTTCCCGCCACAAACACGGCGTCCTCGACACAGGCCCCACGCGGCTACGGCGTCTTTGATGACGTCCGCGTTCTTGTATCTTAAAGTCCCTAGTGTTGAAAGCAGCACTAAGATCTAAAAGAACAAGAAGAGTTACTTCCTGTTTGTCCATGTTGGAGAGTATATCACTCTGGACTTTAAAAAGAGCCGTCTCAGTTGAATGAAACTGACGATAGGATGACTGGTGAACTGGAAGTGGAGCATTATCAGAGCAATGCCAGAAAAGCTGACCCACAACTGCCTTCTCAGCTGATTTGGAGACCATAGGCAGATTACTAACCGGCCTGATCAGGACCCCCCCTGATCATACGCTCCTTCTGGAAATTCCACAAATAATCTGCGCCCACTAAAACCTCTGTTTCCAATTCGTCCAACCCCTTACATACATCAGAAAACCACAAATCCTTTAGGTGGGGGTACTCACCTTTGGCAAGCTCTACATGTCCGTTCTGAATGGTTGACATTTCAGGTACGACATACGCCTCTATTTGAATTACCTTTTGTCCTCCGACGGGACTTACCTTAATGTCCACAACATCTCTTAAGCATGTGTCTTGAGCATGCTGTCCAAAAGTGCTAATTCCCAGCCAATCCTGCCTAATAACAGGAAGCTGTGAGTGCTGAGCGGCCTTAGAAGTGATGAACGAACGATGACTACTAGCATCAATCAACACCCTGACCCTGTAAGGGTCACCCTCCCCCCAGAGAACCGCCAGCGCTGTTTGTAATGCAACTTGCTCTCCCGAGCCAAGGTGCAAAGTGCTAGGACTTAAGGTGCTAGGTTGCGCATCTTTCCCCTCAGGCAAAACTTCAAATTCTCTTGCATTGGGACTTAAATGCTTATCCTTAGACTCACACAACGAAACATGATGGCTATGTTGCCCGCAATTACTACGTGTAATATTAGCCCAAAACTCTCGGGCTCAGTGGCCCCTTTTCATGCACTTAAAACATCAACCAAATTTAATTAAAATACTCCTACATTCCTTTGTGTCTTTAATCCGATGACAGTTCTCGTAGGCATGTTTGCCCAAACCAAAGGCACAGTTCGCATTGTCCTGTTTGGTATGCAAAGCATTCGCGGTTCCACCCTCCAAGCGATTCTCTTTCCGATCTTCGATGGATTAACTGCATAGAAATGGTCTTCTCTAAGGTCCAACTCCTTAAGAAAGGCCTCTAACATCTCCATTGACCACATCAAAAATTCCTCTCCACTTGTAATCATGAGGCGAAAGTTCTCCGGTAATTTCTGCATCATGGCGGGCACAACTACTGTAGAGTAAGTGTTCTTGCCACTCCGAGAGCCTGTAGGCCCCTGAAGTGGGCTTCGCAGTCGTCGAACAATTTCCTCAGCCTTGGTATATCCCTGTCACTGAAGACTGGTGGAAGTTGCAGCAAATCATTTATATGGGCTCTTTGAATAGCTTTCTCCTTTCCATATCGGTTCTTTAGGACTTGTACTGCAGCTGCCTAATTCGCTCCTGTCAGAGCGAAACCTGCTATCATCGATCATGCTGGTTTGTACAAGAAACTTTTCAAGTAAGAGAATTTGTCAACTGCAGACAGACTTTCATTTCCATCTATCAAACTCTGAAACGAGTCCCAAAACTCTTGCTAATCTTGAAGTCTGCCACTAAACTTCTTGACCTGTAACTTCGGCAACTTCACCTTTACAAGGTGCTGCTGGCTGGATCCTGAGGTTGGGCTTTCACTTTGGGCGGGAACATTTGTTGGCTTCGGCTGTGGAATGCTGGAAGAACTCAAGATCTCCTCCAGCCTCCAAACTATTTCATTTAACTCTTTTCTGATTTGATCACTGTCTTCAATCTCTTTTTCGATGCGAACTTCAACGTCTTCCCCCTCTAGGCTTCCAATCAGTTCAATTATTTGATTGTCGAGGCCCTTCAACGAGTCTATCTTTTCTTTCAGTGTCTGCAGCGACTGTTTTATCTACTGTTTATCCTCCTCTGCACTCCCATCAGCTAATCTATGCTTGATCTTGTTCGTTAGCTTCGTCGCAGAACTCCTGTGTCTCGTTGTTTTCATTTCTTCTCAATCTCTGCCTTTTCGGCCATGATGAACAACTTTCTCTGTCTTGACTAGTCTTGTAAACTCAATCCGGCTCGAAGGACCACTGTGTTCGGGAATATCCACATTCACAACATTCACAATAAGAGCACTGTATATTTTATTCCCGACTTTTCACCTTCGACACGCACGTTCTACAATCAATGTACACTCAACAACAACATTCCACAATCTGCCCTGTCTTCTACTATCACTATCCTAAATACAGCAAATACAGTTCTAAGGTTTCAGCGACACGCAATACATATGAGAAACAACGACTCTGTTGTATGCCTCAGCTATAGATTGTAGAATACAACTAAACATTTATCTATCAATATTAATCATGTCATGCAGTCATTGATATCCGGTTTGATCCATTGCATGCAAACTCTAGCGATAATTACAATTTCGTGTCATTTCCCTTAAAATCGCGCAATGGAGTGCTTGTTGCGTTACAAAATGCGTACTATTTCCAACATGTTATGTCAAAATCCCAACTTAAAAACACTGCAAAAAGAAGTCGGAAAATTGTGTGTTTGTAGCAGTGATTTTCCTACGCAGCTGAGCAAAGTCACTTTTCAACTTTTTCGAGAATAAAACCTCATAGCCTTCACCAAAATTAGAAAAACTTGGCTGAGACGTGGCCCAAATATCAAGTGATTTTTCAGAATTTTTTCAGCTTCCACCCTTTGAAATTAGAATTTCTACGAATTTTTAAAGTTGTTAGGTCACTAACAATAAACTGAAAGCTCTTTTTTGAGCTTCGTGTCCTATACTCGACATGCACTTCCACTAGAAAAATTTGAAAACTCAAAAATCGGTTTTTTTTTTGGCAAGGGTGAGCAAAGGGCTTGAGAACAATGAGAGGGTACGATATCCAATTGCTGAATCCAGAAAGAAATCCAAAAAAGCGTTCTTTTTCGCAGATTAGAATATTTCTTGGTGATTCCCCTACTTTTTTTTTCAACGCCAAAAAAAATCAATATTTTGCAGAAAACGTAGCTAAACCACACACACAGCATGAAAATACATCCAATAATCTAGCAGTTTGCAAAGTTCCAAGGCAGGAAAATAATAAAAAATATTTTTCTTACAAAGTCAAAATTCTACCAGGTAGGGAAATCATTACCGGGGAACCTCGGAAGGGTGAGGGTGAGTTTAAGGACACGGTGAAAGCGTATGGAAACAACTGTAGCAATAATCCTGCAGCTATTATTCATCTGTTACTCTTACTGGTTTTGTTAAGCACAGAAAAGAAATTTTCTCACAGAAATCGCCTTCGTCTGCGAACAAAGGCTATTGTTTTTAAATGGGCTTGATAGTACATCGCATCATTTTTTTGTGCAATGGAACCTTAAGCTAGTTAAAAGTTACTTTTGTTCAGAAATGTAGTAGGCCCGATGCTTAAAAGAATTGAGTTCCCAGTTTTGAGAGGGGCAGGTAAAGTTAGGCAGCGTTAAATTGCGTTGCGTTGCACTATATCATACAATTTTGGACGGTTTCTGTTTCGTCGCCTTCAGATTAAGGACCCGTTGACATTTATCAATTTTTATAAGTTTGTTCCAGTTTGTGAGGTTTGGTACTTTTTGACTGATCAGTTGTTGTTCATGGGAGTGGCCTAAATAAGGTGACAATGTCTCTACAATATTTTTATATCCTTGATTATTCAGTATCTTTGCTTTCAAAATTAAACGTTTCATTTGTACATATCGCTCAAATGCAGGTCGGTGTAACCTTTAAGTTAACACTGATTGGTAAGATTATGGATAAGGATATAAGTGAACACTTTAGTGATTATTGTAAGTCATGATTATCATATTGGAGCATAGCTGGTTGAAACTGTATTTTCCCACATAAAAATACGGAAAACACGATTTCTAACTTGAGAAAGGCTGGTTATAGTTCGCATTAACTGTTTTGTTTTCTTATTAGACTGTTAAGAAGGCATACTGTCATTAAGCATCATCTGGTATATTATTGACTGTACATTTAACACTTTCCCTTAACAAAGGCAAATGTATAGTCTTCAAACCGTGCCAAGTATAAGACGTCAAATTTTAAAATTCACAGAAATATTTGTAATCAACATCATGATTGTTCGAGTATAAAGGGAAAAAAATTTTTTGGGAGTAATTTTGGATGAAAATTGTGGAATTCCCTTGAACTTGTCACAATTGAAATTTTGCCATTCAATTAGTTACATTTTCCTTTTTTTTTCTTACAATAGCAATCCCTCACCCTTACCCTCACCCTTGGTGGTACCCTTACCCTTGTTTTAGCAACGGCATCTTCTCTTTTCAAAGTAACTATGAACTCACTCAGAAAATCATTGAGTTCCTGTGGTTGTATCTCTTCTATTTTTCTGTTTTCTGGCTTGGATTTCAGAAACTTGGAGAGCAACGACATCACCCTCTCCTCCCTTGGCTTAAGACCACGGGTTCCAATAGGAGAAAATGCGATAGTTGTATATCGTTTTGCTGGTATAAAAAATCATTTTCGGGATATATTGAAAACCTTTCAACAGGAACACAACCTTTAATAGCACAGATGCAGTAATAACAAGGTTTAAATGATTTCTTTTGCAATACAA
>NC_133202.1:17457883-17470383 GCF_958299795.1 Porites lutea
AGTTTTAATATTTAATAAGCCTTATGGAAGACAAGTGTTTTCCTCGTGAAAAGGAAGTGAAGGTTCTATTATTAACCAGGAGAGTTTGCTTCCCAGTTGTATTCTAGTAGTTAACAATTAACTGTTTTACATAACATTAATAAAAGCATTGCAGTTTGCTTTTCCAAAGACCTGACTGAAAAGTACCTTGGGTCATTGTACATTTATACCTGGAAATAACGAATAAACTTTCTTCACTATGAAAATTGATTTGAAAAAGTTAGAAACGGCATTTCCATGGTGGTCCGCAAGCAAATTTCCTTTCTCTTCTGTGAGCTTTTCCAGGTTTTTTACCCTTCTCAAATACAGCTTCTTGGCACTGGTTGTCCGTAAATGAAGTTGAAGGGAAAATTAAACGCTTGTTTGAGCTGGGTACTTTTACGGCTAAAAAAATAATTTTGTCGAGGGTTGTTAACTTCTAAAATTTGATACTCGCTGAGCTTGTCGATAAAAGCAGAAAAGAAATCGTCAAAACCGTGATAAAAAGAGTTAAAATTATTTCCGGTTTTCTTATGGTTTGTAGAAAATTAGGCTGTGCCATTTTATAGGTGTTTTGTGGCTGTATACATGTAAGTTTTCGCGTAGTTTTTATTTAGTTAGGCTTCCCGTTTGGTGCATACAATAACTGGTGCTGGAGTCATTCTTCGCTCTTACACTGGTTTCATAATCATTTACTTTGTCTCTTACCTCTACCGGTTTTGTACCCTTCATCCTTTACTTCAAAACATGGGCAATCTGTATAGTCGAAGACAGAGATATGAAATATGCGATGATAAGTAGGATGCGCAAAACATTGGCTGTAAGAGGTTGAATGGCTCTCGATAATGTGACGTCACATTTTTCCACATTTTTCCAATGGCGTCAGCCAGTTTCCTATCCAGTCTTTCTATTATCCATGATAAGACTAAACCCTCTCAGCCCTAATTGTGAGCAGCACATGGCTCTGAGCAATACTCTGAATAGTGAACTGACATAAGCTCAAATATTGGTCGACCAAGGTTTAATGTCGAGCTTACATCGTATATCTTTTGACAATCCTTTACTTCGTACGTTAAGATACAATCTCGCACGTTCTAAACTAATAACATGTAATATGCATACTATTAACTAGGCGTGTCACGCATGCGGTCACGCCATTACATCTCTCCCCCCATCACGTGGATGGGACGCAACGGTGCGAACAGAAACAGCAAACACAAAAATAAATTAACTAAATAAATTAAATGTTGCTAATAACAAGTAAGCCCTTGGGTCCTTTACAGGCTCTAATCTAGCTAGTAGACACGCAAATGCTCGCTATTCGCAAATAAAGTCCTTATATTTAGTGTCCTTGGTGGATCTTGTTTTCTTTCTGGGCCTGTCCAAGGGCGCATGTCTTCGCTCTGTGTCACGGTCTGATCCGGGCTGCAGAGATCTCTGCCTACTCTCGTACTCAGCTGTGTCGCTGTTTGCTCTTGGCTGCTCATGACCTTGCCTTGATTCACTGGATCTGTCCGCTGGAACTGCATCTCCACTTGGCCCTACTAAGGATCTGTCCGCTGGCAATGCATCCCCACTCGGCCCTGCTAAGGATTGCTCTGGACATTCAATTATAACTTCATCCGGTTCAAATGCATCACCACTGCCAGAATCATCACACCACGGTGATTCCCTACAACCATTTTTGAGCAGTTTCCAATCGGCGTAATTCCTGGTGTGAATCCTAACACTGTTCTTGGCAGTGACCAAGCTTCCCTTGACGCCAATGACTACCATAGGCTCCGGGTCATACAGAGGGGTCAGGCTGTTTTTACGTTCCTGCTTGCACAACACAGTGTCCCCGACTTTAATTTTCATCACGGCTGTGTGTCTTCTTTTATCAGCGTATTGTTTAATCTTCTGTTTTTGTTCTCAGTCCCGACAGTGGATCATCGCGTCATCCCTGTATTTAGGCTGTCCCTTGACTTAAGGGAACTTTCCACGTAATTCCCTTCCGAACATGAGCTTGTTCGGGATGACTCCAGTTGTCCCATGCTCAGTTGCTCTGTATGCCCTGATTCCCCGGTTCACTTCATTTCTCACAGGTTTGCCTTCCAAAGAGGCGATCCGAGCAGTCTTCTTTACTCTCTGCATGAACCTTTCTACATCGCCATTGGCTTCTGCCCATCCGGGTGTCACTTTCCGGTGCTTAAACCCCTCCTCTTTTGCGTATTCTTCGAATTTATGGCTGTTCAAGGGCGGTCCATTATCTGATTTGATTTCTTTTGGCACTCCATATGTGTCGAACACCCTCTTGAAAGTCGGTATTGTTGTTTTCTCGCTCGTGGACCCCACGAATTCAACCACGGGGTATCTGGCATATTGACAGTAAAATATGAGGGCGAGGTCACCACTCGCCATTGGTCCGCAAAAATCCACGCTGACCTTCTCCCACGGCCCTTCTGGTAGGTCTGTCATCCGGAGTGGTTCGCGATGCGTTTGCGGCGTGTTAGATTGGCAGGCGATGCAAGTGGACACAAACTTGTCACACTGTGAGTCCATTCTGGGAAACCATACAAGTGCTCTCAAAAGCTGTTTTGTTCGCACCTGGCCCTGATGACCCTCGTGCGCAATTTCCACCATTCTATGTGTGAGTTTTGCGGGCACAACGATCCGATCCCCTCTCAAGACAATCCCGTCTACTATGGTTAGTTCATGGAAAACTTGCCGAAATTTGTGTGTCCTTGTATCGTTTGTGTCTATCCAGCCTTGGTTGATGTACTTCTTTAGTGCTTGAAGTGCTGGATCTTCCTCAGTGGCGTCCTTTACCTGGTCTCTGGTGACAGCTTTGGGCGTGCTGCACGTTACCACATAGTTTACATAACACCGTACCTCCTTAGTCGTTCTCAATTCGAACTTGGAGAACTCGTGAAGTGGCATAGGGTGACGTGATGTGTAATCTGATATGTTCTCTTTCCCAGGACAGTACTCTACTATGAAATCATAGTCCATCATACGATTGACGATCCTTTGGACCCGGATCGAAGATGTGTGGGTGGGTTTGTTGAACACACTTTCAAGAGGCTTGTGGTCAGTCACGATCTTAAAGGGTCTTCCATACAGGAACAGGTGAAATTTCTTGCATCCAAAATCACCTGCTAGAGCTTCTAATTCAATCTGGCTATATCGTTTTTCCGGGTCGGTGAGGTTCCGACTGGCATATTGCACCACTCTCCAACATTGTTCTCTAGGCTTTCTCTGCATAAGTGTTGCGGCCAAACCCACAGGGCACCCATCAATATGAAGCTCGTGCTCCGCCTGAGGATCAAAGTATGCTTGGACTGTGTCGCTACTGAGCATGTTCTTAAGTTCCTCAAATGCTTCTGAGTGTTCCGGTTTCCATTCCAATTTTCCGGTCACTAGCTCACCCAGTTTGCGCGCTGCTTTCTGATACTGTCTGGCTTCCATGAATCGCGAACTATATCTGACCGTACAGAGGAATGAGTTAAGTTCAGCTGCATTTCTAGGGCGTCCTGCAGATTTAATGGCTTTCACTTTGCATGGGTCTGGAGATACTCCATCTTTAGAGAACATCAAGCCATAGTAGACCACGTGATCTTTTCTGAATTCACATTTTGCTCTGTTGAATGTGACATTCTTTTCGCAGCTTCTCTCGAGTAATGCTACCAGGTTTGCATCATGTTCTTTTTTGTCACGCCCATGCACAATGATGTCATCACTTACGTTGAAAACTCCCTTCAGGTCGTGCGTCAATTCCTCTCTGATTGTCTCTTGAAATATCTCTGCCGCTGACTTTGTACCATAGTTGAGCCTCTTATACCTGTACAAGCCAATGTGAGTTGAAAAGGTCGTTACGTTCCGCGAACTCTCTTTGAGTTCAAGTTGGTGGTATCCCTTGCTCATATCCAGGTGGGAGAAAACCATTGACCCACTCAGCTCATTGACCACATCGTCTATTGTAGGGTGCTGGGTGTGTCTGTGGGGTATTGCCTGATTTGCCACGCGCATGTCCACGTTCAGATGTATCTGGCTCTGATCTTTCTTGGGCGTAACCACAGGCGGTGACACCCATCCTGTAGGTTTGTTGACTTTTTCAATGATGTCTTGATCAATAAGATGCTTTATTTCTTCTTCCATCTTCTGACGTACGCTGAACGGTTGCCGGCGTGGTGGCTGTGCAACCGGCTTAAAATCAGGGTCTACATTCAAATCGACCTGGATTCCTTTTAGCTTTCCAATTCCTTGAAACCGGTCCTTGTATTTCTCTAACACTTTATTCAGGTTGTCTGTCCCTTCTGGCTGATTGCTTTCTGTTGCAATTGAATTGGTCACAAGAATCATTCCGAGGTCCCTCGCATCATTGTACCCGAGCAAAGGTTCGGTGCAGGTGTCTCCCTTTATTAGCTGCAACGTGATCACGTTCATCTTTGTCTTAGATTCCGTAAGTGCTTCAAAACAACCCAGAACAGGCAGGGTGTTTGCTTTCGACACTGCCCCATATGGTTTTATTTGGCATCTTGACTTTCTAACCTTTACTCTTTTGTCTAGGCTGTATTTCTTGAACGTTGCCTCATCCATAGCATTGACCGTAGCACCGCTGTCAGGTAGTACCGTAATGTCAACTCCGCTAATTAGCACTGTTTTTAGGGGCCTATTGTGTGACTGTCCCACGGGGTTTACCTCTTGCAGCGTGCACGTGGACTCTTCATCACTGCTGTTGGACGATGTGTCAGATATTTGCTCGCCTCCTTGGGCTAATTTAATTTCTTGCTTGTTTTTGCAACCTTTGCAAAATGGTTTCTTTTGCCACATCGCGTACACTGTTTTCCAAAAGCTGG
Organism: Porites lutea; assembly: GCF_958299795.1. Classification (NCBI taxonomy): domain Eukaryota; kingdom Metazoa; phylum Cnidaria; class Anthozoa; order Scleractinia; family Poritidae; genus Porites; species Porites lutea. The sequence goes on from NC_133202.1 coordinate 17,462,740, forward strand.
GCATTTTCTTTGTCCCCTCTGGTGTGGACAACGTTTCCCGCAATTAAAACACAGTTTTTCTCTACCTTTGTCGACAGTGGTTTTATTGATTTCTTGCTTGACAGTCACTTCGGTCGTCGTTTGGTTTTCTACTCTTGTAGCGTGTTGATCCGCACTCTCAAGGCCACGAGCGTATTTGAAAGCTTCAGCTAGCGTTAGTAGGTCTTGCAAAAGCTTTCTTCTCACTCTTTGATTTGCCGTTCGTTATCATGGGCATTAATATCTCTGTATCCAACCACCCTGCCGGAAAATCACAGTGTTCGCCCTCTGCTTTTAGCCTAGCGATGAACAAGTCCCAGGTTTCATCTTTTCCCTGTATAGTGCAACGAAATTTGTGTATATTGAACAGCCGGTTTTGTGATTCTTTGAACTTGTTCAGTAGTGCGGTGATAGCTCCATCCAAATCCGTTCCCGTATCGTCAAGCTGTTCGAATATATCTAGTGTGGCTTCGCCTATCGAGTCTAGGAATAATGATCTTTGTTGGTGCTTGTCTGTGATGTTGTGGGCTTTCAAGTGGTTGTTCTTGAACCGCTTAGCATATTTTAAGAAGCGCGCGTATACCGTTTCGGGGTCATTCCGAACGTCGAATTCGGGAAATTGTTTGTATCCAATGTTTACCGCCATTCCACTTTTACCTCGTCGCCAATTTAATGTCGAGCTTACATCGTATATCTTTTGACAATCCTTTACTAAACACAGCTCAGTTTAATTTTAGAAATTATAGCATCGTGTTTAATATTTCCAATAGATATTTGTGTTTTGTTTTTTTATGAAAAGCTAATCAAAATGCGAGGGGATTATGTATTAATATGCGAGGGGGATAAGTGATTTATTCCCCTTGCATATTAATACATAATCGCCTCGCATTTTAATTAGCTGCTTATTAGCCCCGCTCTTCCCTTGAAACAATCAAAGCTGCGCCCAGCTTTTCAGACGGTTGATTCGGGGGTTATATAATATAATATATAATAATAATAATAATAATAATACAATATAATAATAATATAATTCATTTTATAGCACTATTTATATTAGTTATTCATAGCACTTTACAATTTTAAACCTTATACTAACTATAAAATAGTTTTTACAATTTCATCCTACCTACAATTATATATAATTAAAAAATAATTACTGATTACATCTTACACACCTCAAAAAAATAGGAAACAAAAGAAAATACATAATAGTATGCAAAATAATAAAGCAAATGCCCATCTAAAGATAGGCCATTTTAAAAAGCATTGTCTTCAGTCCTGATTTAAATGTTTGTATATTTGATGACATGCGCAACTGAAAAGGCAGTTCATTCCATAGCTTAGGAGCGCATACAGAAAATGCTCTATCGCCATAGGTAACAGTTCTAGATTTAGGAACACTAAGCAGATGTTGAGACTGAGATCTAAGATTGCGGGTATATTTAGGCTTATTAAGTAGCTCAGATATGTATTCAGGAGATAAATCATTGAGTGCTTTGTAAGTCAGCAGTAGCACTTTACACCTTATACGATAGGAAACAGGGAGCCAATGTAGTCTAACTAGAACCAGAGTTATATGATCATATTTACAAGTAAAAGTTATAATGTGAGCCGCAGTAATGAGTACTGACTGAAGTCTGTCTATTTGGTATGTTGGAAGTCCAATAAGTAAAGCATTACAATAGTCCAGCTTTGATGAAACAAATGCATGGACTAACGGCTCAGTAGAATTTTCATCGAGATATTTTCTGATCTTGGTAATATATTCCTCCCGAAAAGAACAAAGAAATCCGAGCTTATGTAAAATAAGCAGTGTTCTGACAAAGTGACAGGTACTTTTATAGGTATATGGAAATGTAAGTGCAAGCAAGGGCCTTGCTCTTGCGGCAACTGTCATGCCAATGAACCTATTGGCAGGACTAAAATGTTGCTGCAGGTATGTGCTGTTGGTATGTAGCCATGAGGAATCCCCCCTGACGAGTCCGCAACCTGAAAGAAAAATCAGTACCAAATCATCAGAAAAATCCCTTGAATAAATACATGACAGTTGTGGCAGGTAAACAATGCAAACACAAAGGAATACCAAAACAAGTACTGGCCGTTAAAAAAAGTACCTCAATACCTGGTGCTAATATACATGTACATAACAGACCAGAGCCCCAATTTAAATACTAGGCGACTTTGAAAGACACGTGCTTCACATACTTGTGGCGGATTAGAATGCCGGCCTTGTCAGAAGTAATTGTACAAATCTGGTACCAGACAAACCGCTTTTAAACAAACAAAGCTAGTTTATGGTTATTTCTCAGTAATTTCATTTATCAAAACAAATATAAAAGTACTTTTATCAGTTTCCCGTTTCTTTCACAACATCCTTCATTTCCAGTCGTTTCACTGTAGTCAATGAAAGACACGTTTTAGCAGTCTTCTTTTAGGTGGGAATACCTTAAGAGTGCATCCACGAAAGGACCAGGCAGGGGCGGCACAAGCCATCTAACCAATTTCGATGAAACTTGGCCAGTTTGAAAGGGTCCACCCAAAACTACTTCACTCTAAGTTTAAGGAAATTTGGTCGAAACTGGCGGGAGTTGACCACCCCCCTTATTTTTTTAAAAAAAATCACCAAAAAACACCTAAAAATTGGTCAAAAGTATAAAGCTCTACTGCTAAAAGAATTCCACCAAATCTTTTCATAATTTCAGTGAATGTTATCCTACCCAAAGACAATTTATCGTAAATGTTTCGTTCTTCTACGACAAGTTTCTATGACACAAGTCATCTCAGCCAAGACCCCTCCCCCTGTCACCCAATAGTGAAAACTGTTGAAATATCCAAAGTTTTGGCCAAAATATCTCAAATGCCGGAGCATGCTTCAAAAAACGGAGCATACCGTTTAGAAGGCGGGACTTCATACTAACATTATCTGCAAAAAAATCTTTGGGCACTCATTTCATTATTCCACAGGAAGACTGCAAACACGTTGTCCACCACAGGGTACCCGCGTCAATTTTTTTTCATTTTCACGCGCTAATTCGGTAATTATGGCACAGTAACAGACAGATAATGCCACAAAATGGTTGCACACCATACACTTTGATGAAATAGAACCATTTCTATCTAATCGCTAAAATAAAAAAAAAACTTGGCCCACCACAGGACACCCACTTCATTTTTTTTTTTCATCATAACTCGCTAATTCGGTAATATAGACATAGCAACAGGTAGAAAATGCAGCAAAATGGTTACACACTATAAACTTTAATGAAATTGAACCATTTCAAAAGCTTTTGTTCGTCCTAAGCCATGAAAATGACAATCGATGGCTTAATGATGACCTCTATTATTGCATAAGTGAACTTCGTGACCGAACTTACTCATCGCTAAGTCAAACACGCGAGACCCAGAACTCTATCAAAATGCTTACACTGTCTGTATTTGAACGTTGGAATGATCGTATAATGAAACTGACTTTTGTTCATCTAATAAAGGAATAATACATTTGCTTGAAACTTGCACGCCACATTGCATCTTGTTCCATTATGTACATTTTGTAAACAAGAGAGCGAATCCCTTGAGCATTTGTTAATTATATGTTCCTGTACTAAGAGCTTCTGGTCGGACTTTATTACTTGGAGTAATCAATTAAATATATCCTTAAGAGACCTTTCAGACAGCGATATACTTTTTGGTTTTTGGCAAAGGAAAGAAGACTACTTGTTTATCAATCACATGTTAGTCTTAGCTAAGAAACATATTTATGAATGTCGTAACAAATGTATTTTTCCTTCCTTTACAGTTTTTTTAAATAAAGTCAGTTATGTTCATCAGTTAGAAAAGAAACTTATGAATTCAAATAACAAAGTTGCCGATCAGGAAAGTAAATGGGAAAAGTTTCAGCTATTCTGCCGTGGTAGTGAGAATTAGAATGCAAAAAAAAAACTTATATCCTATTTTATAGTAGTAATTGTACCTAAACAGTCTTTGTGTCAGCCATTATTTATGTATAGTAGGAAGTGTATTTTGTGTACTTGTAGTAGTATTTTATTGGTATAGATGTAATAGTGCTTGTGCAAAAAAATAAAGGAAAAAATAATAATAATAAAAAATAAAAAAATAAACATTGCATCTTGATGCAGAAAACTTTATGAGAAAGACATTGATATACTGAAAACAAAATCAACTGCGTGTTTTTGAGACTTGTGCCCTAAAGAACTGTCCTTTGTAAGAACTATCAAAGACAAAAGTCAAAATAAATATAATCAAACAGAAAAACACTCTCATCGAAAGTAAAGTTACAGTTCTAGCTCTCTCCTGATTTGAAGCCGTGTTCTGATAATGGGAGCTTCAGCCACATATGGATCTATCTCCTCATCTTCGCTTTCTCCTCCTTCGGGTACCGGTTCTGTTGGTGCTGGCCTCGCCTCCTCTCTTCTATGAAGACCCCCACTCCTGTTTAATGCGGCCATTCTTCTGAAATATCCGGAGATCTGGGTAGATGTCAGCCACTCGTCTTTGGCAAATACCTTCGTTCCCTCAGCGGTTCGCACGGACCTCATTCGTGCTGCTACTGAAGGAAGACTTCACGCAAAAATTGGCACACTTTAGTGGTGAAATGAACAGACTTTTTGGTCTTTTTTAATGCCCAGCCCATGTCAGCTGTTGGCAGCGGGTCTTCCGACTGGCTATGGCAAACTGAGGCGGATGCAGATGTGGGCGGCTGAGCTGCTTCCACGTAGCTACCAGAAATTGACTTGCAGGTTTCGGCCCACTTTTTCTTATCACGTCATACGTGGACTCTCTCTCTAACGCTAGAAGGTGTTTCCCAGCATCAAGGTGACGCTGAAGGCTGCTGTGACTTTGGTAAACTTTTATGCAACCCTCCTCTCGGCAGCCAAAGGCCACACGCTCTTCTTCTTCAAGCTGAATCCGTTCTACGGCTATAGGGTCCGTTGGAGGTGCTGCGGGCCTGCTGTTCTTGCGTGCTGGAAGATGCACGGAAGACACCAGTCAGTATGTCAGGACTATTGAATGCCTGGAGAACCTGTAAGCTTGTCGGGCCTTGAGGGGCACCGAGGCGCGCATTTTGATTTGAAATAGAGATAACACCCGGAAGGTCTGCTTTTTTCGAGAATGTTTATGGCCTTTTATTTGGATTAAAAATGTATTCCGTCCCATGAGCTTTTGCGCGCGCTTATGTGCGTCGCCAACGTTTTATCTTTAATAAGTGCCGAAAGCAATAAAATGTTGAAATTCACTGTTAGGAATTTAAGGTTTCGCGTCTTTTCTCGGCCTGGCATTCTTATCAGTTATCCAATTTTGCAATCGGAGAAATCTCCCTCCTTCTCTGATTTGTTCTAAAGATCAGTGGATTATGACAACAATTACAAAGCAAGTGACGCAAACGACCCGCCCCTTTGAAATCAGTAAACTCATTCACACACTGCCAAAGAAGAACTTACCTCACTAATGAGATCTTCTTGGAATCTTACTTGAAGGACAGGGGCAGCAGACGATTCTTCTGTAGCACACGATAGTAACTGTGGTGGCTGTACTATTTCCTCTGCGGACTCCGTAGAACATGAAGGTTCGTGAATCTGAGGCTCTGGGTGAGACGTGGACGCCAGTCCGGGATCTTGCACTTCGGAATCCGCGTCAGTAGAACCTACAGTTCTTAGATGGTGACCATGGCATTGTCTGCAAACCCCTGCGTACAAGAATAAACCTAAAATGAGTTTTGGTAGCATTATGATTTGTTAGTTTGTGGTAACAGGCTGAATAGAACAAATTGTTTGGAACTTTTTCCAAGCAATAAACGGCTTGCCTGCATCTATTTAGGCATTCTAATATTTCCTAGAGGGAGGGATTTTACCAAGCTAGATTCTAAATAGGTTTGTGCCGCCATTCCTAGTCAAAAGAGGGCCCCAGAGGGCCCCGCCTTTAAAAAATCATATATCTGAGGAAACAGAAACCTCTTCTTCTGAAATTAAGGTTGTAAATTTGACCCTGTTGGAAGTATTAGTGATTAGTGCTGTAGAAAATACTAGAGGTCCGCGATGTGGTAGGCCAGCTTAGGCCGTCACTAAATGTATAATTAGCGTCAATTCCAGTGCGGATTTTAAACAAAAATCTGATTATTTTTCAGTGAGGCGCTTATTTTCACGCCCCGTTCTAGAACACTCATTCTTAATTGACTCCGGGCTCTATATTAAAAGGCCTGGCCCTGAGGTTTCGCAAAGAAAAATATATATCTGTATAGTCATTGTAGCTTTTGAGAGAATTGCCCTATCCCCTGCCCTTCCTGGGGAAAAATGACCGATTAGAAGCAGGAACCTATAACTGTGGGCTACCGTTAGAAGGTAACTAGCTAAGATACAAAAAGGAAAGCAACGGAAGGGGAAATTGACCTGGTAAATTTCAAAATAGAATAAAACTCTTGTAGATCAAAATTCACCACAATCACTTATTTGTTTGTTTGTTTGTTATTCTTTTGGGAAATAAATATCATACCCTATAACTCATAATTTAATTTCTTACAAGATCTTCTATCCGTCCCCCCCCCCCCCCGCCACAAAAAAAAAAAACTCCTTTCCCACTTGTGTATATGTTAATAAAACAATTGACTAAACTTGTGTATTAGTCAATCATTTGCCCCATGTAAAGGAATCCGGATTCCGGAATCCTAGAAAATTTTGCTAGTGGAATCCGGAATCCCACTAATGATTGAAAAAGAACCCAAGTTCCACTGACAAATAGTGGAATACAGTGATTGGGATCCTGTCTTGATTCCCTTACATGAGGCGAAATCATCAAGAAACCAAAGCATGTATAAGTACCGTTTTACCTTCAGTGATCATGCTTACCTGAGCCTACAGGAACCAAAACGTCCCACGTTTCCTTTATCTCTTTCGACATTTTTAAGTTCACCCCTCTGGATACTTACCCTTACGGCGACCATGAAGCGGATGCTGGCATTTTCTTGAAGGACAACACTTTACTCCAAGTAAAACGCGATGCTTTGGGCAAATAACCATATCCTTACCCTCCTCATCAAACAAACCGACACGAGCAAGTATCAGCTCTCTCTGAGAGGCTACACATGATTGTGTTGTTTGCAATTCTCTCAAGTGCGCCTTCACATCACTGACGCAAGAATTCAAAGGAAAAAACTGTGTACGATCGAGGTATCTAGTTGATACGTCACACTCACTGGTACAGTGCACGGCAAAAGAGCACAAGAACTGCGACATCGTTTATAACGAGAGACCTTTTCACCTCTACATCCTATACCTCTAACCGATCGGCGCATGTAAGGAACACTTTGAAATATCCATGCGCGTGCACGCTTTTTCCAATCAACGGTCTATTTATAGCAAGCGTGTAAATCTCAACACTGGGCTGTTAGGTCTATTTCATATCCTAAGCCCGAATTCAACATTTACGATGGCCAAACCTTTATACATATAAAAGCTCCGTTTTTAAAGAAGAAAACAAAACAACTCAATTCGTTCGCGTCAATTTGTATTTTTAAAGCGAAAGTTTGTTTTGTTTGTAGTTATTATGGAAAATCGAATCAAGCTATCAAATTACAAAGATGTATGCGCTTGCCAGGGAGTAATTTCCAGGGAT
>NC_133202.1:17475383-17482883 GCF_958299795.1 Porites lutea
CCATATCTACGTGTGACGTTGCAATTGATTATACAGATGGCCCAAGTGAACACGAAGATGTTGAAGTGGAAGAATATCTGGAGTAAACCAGCATAATGGGCTCCTGCCAGCAAAGAAAATTTTGGTGGGATTTCGACAGTGCTTGGCAGGTTTGTGGAGAGTGATTTTCACTGGAGATAGATCGACACTTACATTGTCTTGAGCCAGAGTGTGGCGTTTCGTTGCGGACAAAAATAAACCTAAAAAAAAGAAGTGACTTACCTGGAGAAATAAATAGTGATATTAAAAACATGTGCTCGAATAAGCAAAATGCTACTTTAAAACAAAAAATAATGGTCCAGGATAATAAAAAAATGTGGTTTTAGATTTAAAAATAAAAAAAATAAACCTAAAAAAAAAGATGACTGACTTGGAGAAATAAACGGTGAGATTAAAAGTGTGTGGTCGAGCAAATGAAATTTTGCTCCAAAAAAAATAATGGTCCACGATAATAAAAAAATTGTGGTTTTAGGTCTAAAAATTGATGGAAAAATATGGCCAATACAAAAGTGCAGTGAAGCGGAAAAATTAACATCGCAAAAAAAAAAAAAAGTAGTCGAGAGGAAGCGGAAACTGTTTAGCCCTTCAACCGGATGTAATAGGGCATATTCTTATATTGCATCACAGGAAGTGGTGCTTTGGCTAAGTGCGCGCGGTCAGAAACAAAATGGCACGTTGGCTTCCAAATTTTGAAGACTTCTTTCTCTCCTTGGGAAGGCTGATAGAAAGTTCAGAGGAACAGATCAATTCAGCGTCTTGTGATACCTCAGAATTTTTGGTCCGTCGATTAGAAGAATACGGACGAACACTGTCAACGTTGATAGCCCGTTTTTCTGAGGCGTATGGGCAAGCAAATTCCCAACAAACCTGCATAGCCCAATTACACCACCTGCTCAACTGAACAACTAGTCTACGAGCTCATTTTCAGCAACGTTGCCTTGTCTACTGGATTGAAGAAGATGAGAATGAAGGGCAAAATGGGATTCTTCATCTTGAACGATCCGAGTCACAAGGTCGTCCTCGGCTAGCAATATCTCGTGAGCAACTGGATGCACTTCACAGAGATTGTGGATTCTGCTGGAACTATATTGCTCGGATTTTAAGAGTTTCGGATATAACTTTGCGACGACGACGACATGAATTTGGTATGCGTGTCGTTGGAAGAGAATTTTCAAACATATCAGATACTGAGATAGACAACTTGGTCCGCCAAGTACAGGAAGTGACTCCATCAGTTGGCCTTAGAATGGACCAGGGATCACTGAGAGAACGCGGGTTGGTAGTTCAGAGAATGCGCTTGCTTCAGTCCCTACGAAGGGTAGATCCTGTTACAACCACCCCGAGAAACGCAAGGAGGATAATCCGTAGAAGCTACAGTGTTCCCTACCCAAATTCCTTGTGGTAAGCTTTGCTATTTCACTTCCGACTTTATGCACTTGTAGGGTGAGGAGTTACAGAAAAGTTTTGGTAAAATTAAATGTAAGCTTAGATTGTTACCACATTTACTAAAAAAGACCCGCCATATAAAGACATTTAGAAAGAACTACATTCCACTTTATGATTCTTCTATGCCGCTGACCAATCCTTGACAGTGTGCTGTACAAAATCTGTACCCCCTCCCCCCATCTGTTTGATATGAAGCTTATAGACTAAAGTCTTTTCTTTGTTTTTTCACCAGGCACATTGACGGCAATCATAAATTGATTGAACCTTTTCGCATAGTCATTCATGGGGGTATAGATGGCTATTCACGCCTTATTGTTTTTCTCCATACATCAACCAATAACAGAGCAACAACTGTATTAAACTATTTTCAAGAAGCAGTTGTAAAGTACAATCTCCCTTCTCGGGTTCGCTGTGACCTAGGGATGGAGAACTTTGAAGTTGCAAGATACATGCTAGAGACAAGAGGGCTTAATCGTGGGAGCATTATGACTGGTACTTCAGTCCATAACCAGAGAATCGAACGACTATGGAGGGATGTCAATCGAATAGTAATTTCCAGATTTCTGAATATATTCTTGTATCTTGAAAGAAATGGCTTCCTTTGCTCAACCAATGAGGTACATCTGTACTGTTTGCAACTTGTTTATCTAGATTTAGTTAACCAGGCCCTTGATGAGTTTACTGCTCAGTGGAATAGTCATCCTGTCACAACTAACAAACTTTTCCCCTCGGCAGTTGTGGGTAAGCGGGATGGTCACTTTAGAGCAATCCAACTACACTGCTGTTTAAGATGTATTGTGTGCTTCTACAGACTATTCCAACTATGGCATAGATGAGGAAGGCCCTGTTCCCGAGGCAGAGGAATACCGCATAAGTGTTCCACCCTTAGCCTTGCAATTGAGTGCAGACCAATTGCACCTTGTTCAAAATGCAATCAATGAATCTAGAGATGAATCTCAAAATGGAATTTTCTCTTACCTGCTGGCCTTGGAAATCATCCATTCCTTTATTGATGCCTCTGCTTAATTAGCTGAGTGTCAGTATTGTTTAAGAGTGAGATATGTTAATATGTTCCTTACATGCAGTGGACTTGGTATTTTTGAACATCTTGCATTTCAATCTTCACCTTCACCTTTGAATTGATGTGCGTGTAATACACGACTTTTACTCACTGAGGCAGTTACAGTTATGTCAAAAAAAGGATGAAGGACATTGATAACACCAATACTTTACCTGGAAGGTGGGGGTGGGGTGTACTGAAGTGCCATAAAAACCATTTTGGTTACCCTGTACAAGACCACTAATTGGTTATTTTGCAACCCCATTCCAGATTCAATAAAGTAAACCAATAATCTGTACCAGACAAGTTAGATCACTTTTAGTTCTTTTTGTTTCTGGTGTTAGGTAAATGAAACATACATCCATAATAAAATCACAGGTTGACTTCCAGGAAAATGATACTCTGTTTATTATCATACCCTATTTAAGACTAAAATGTTAAAAACGAAACCCTGTAGAAAGTCATGTACACCCATGTACGTGTAACGAATATATTATAAGGGAGGCCCCCTTCCACCCCCTCCAGGACATACACCTTATCAATAAAGAGTTCACTACATGTATTTTCCAGCAACTGTAACAATATTTATGGAGTCAAAGATAGACATGCATATACAGTCATGTAAAAAGGAAACATTTTGCATGTAAAAAGAAAACATTTTAGAAGTTATTATTCTTGAAAACTAGTGTACATGCACTGAACATTTTATAACAAATGCCACTCTGCGGCAAGAGGTTGAAAACATTGAAATAGGTCTTTCAGGCTGACACTTATATGAAATACCAGCTTGATTGAAATTGTTAACACTAACCCAACGTGTTAAGATGAAAACATAGACTGGCTGACATAACTTTCACAATTACATTGTCAATCAGTACAAAAGTTACAACAATAATTATGTGAGTGAAATCAATCCCCGTATTTCCTTTTTTTTTCTGTAACTGTAATATTAATCATACTTCGATAAGGAATCAAACATGGGATGTCCATTAATTTTAGCCACGACCATAACCTTGGTTCTGGCAGTTTACAGCAACATTCATTGCCTTCCTAAAACTGAGATAGTCTTGGCGGTGCCTAGGTAACTTGATAGTATTAAAACAAGACTCAGCATCGGGTAGAAATGCTCTCATAAATCTGACTTTAATTAAGTCACCGCCTTTTGGAACATGGGGGTGTCCACAGATAAATTGAATGAGGTCATTCAACTTTGGAATGACTGCAACTTCACTGCAGTTTGATTCCTGGTTGTTGTCACCTGTAAATGAACCAAATAAAAATCTGATTATACATGTAAAATATTTTCAGCTCTTCCCAGGGGTTATTTTGTCTGGGGTGGGGGGCTATATCGAAGTTAATTTTTCTTTCTCAGGTAATTTTTAGCCCTCCTTTATTTTACAGCCATTACCATTCATAACAACAAAAGAAAGCTAAAAATTACACGGACAAAAAAATTAACTACAACAGCTATACACTTTTGGGTGGCAATTAGTGCATCTATACTAAAACCTGGGGTTAACTAAGCAGAACTGAATTGGTCTGAAAAAATAATTCATGACCCCTGAAGGCTTTTTTTAGTTTATTACTTTTCAGGGGAGTGGAAGAGAGGGGAGGGCAGGTACTGGGTAGGGGGGCTACTAAATAAGGAAATACATTTATTAATCAGACAGTGTGGTGTACAGGGAGCTGCAATTTCTAACCACCAGTCCTCACTGTTTTAAACAGAGACCAATAAAGTTTAATTTCATGAATAAAATGAAAAGTAAAGCAAAGTCATTCAAGTTACCTCTTGCGAGTAACTTGATATATTCCTCAAACCATAGCTTAACTTGCTCTTCCTGCGCTGACAGGTCATCTTCATAATCTAACAACCCAAGAACATCACTTTCTGAGTTTTGGACCTCAGACTGTAGTTGGAACACCAAGGCTCTGCAAGATTCATTTGTGCGGAGAAGCTCTAATATGCCAAGGGAATTCAAGCCTGCCATCAAATCTTCAATTTGGTCACGGCGTGATTTAAATACTTGGTTGAATAATATACACTGCACAGCTTTGCATTTTGTGTCCAATGTGAGGTGTTCATTCCCAAAGCCGGACTGATAGAGCAGCATGGCTATATCATCACGCACCATGAGTTGCTGTAGCCTCTCTGGATCACTCTCTTCATGCAGCTAGCAATAAAAAGATGGTTACTTAATATATGAAGGATGCAAAGCAAGTACTGCATTCTTGTAGTATTGTGACTGTCACATACAGTCATGCAGGTCAGGTGGCAATGCATAAGAGAACTTTTTAGCTTAGCCTTCATCAGTAACAATAATAACAATAACGATAAGTCTTTGTTTCATCAAAAGATAGAACTACTTATCTTATGTTACAATAATATGGAAGATTACAATATGGAAGATATATATATTACTACTATTTATTATTAGAGTGTACTTGGGAAAGCAATTTAAATTCAAAGATTCTGTGTGCATGGTAAACTGCTTAGTACAAGTAAGTTGGTAAGATCACTAAAATCACACTATTTTCATTTGCAGTTTACATATAGTTTTCATATTTTCACATATATATTCTGATAAGTGGGTCTGTATTTTGTTCATACAAATGTAACCATTGTAAGAATCGTTCTTTGAATAAACATTTCAAGATCATAACAACAGTCAAGGTGGTTCCACAGTTCACTGCACCCTAACATCCCCACCACCAGAACCACCACTATCCTAAGAGTTTAATCTAGGAATTGACAAGTGTTATAATACTCAAGTCTAGACAATATAACTAATCAATGACATCAAATAGTAATCAATGGCCCATTTTTTGTGGGGGGAGGAGGGGGGTTCAATTAATCATTGATTAGTCATTGATGCCATTAATCATTGATTAGTTATGCCTTGTAAAGCTTAATGACAAAAATATATTGAACCATTACAGAACACACCTCCGTCACAGCCTGTTGTGTGCAATAATCAGGAATATCTTTCACTGACATATGACAGCTTGCCAACCCAAGATCTTGTGTTACCATAAATGTTGTGAGAGCTCTTGATAGCCCTACAAGGCCAACATTACTGTGGAGTACTGACATGCCAATAAGCTGGCCAGCATACTTAAAAATCCAATTTGATAAAATTCTTCCTGTTAACGGGAACCAGGTGATCAATTTCTCCTTCAAATAAGATATAGCCCCCCCTTGCCACTGGCCAGCGCACTCATGATAAGGGTGAAGAATTCTCTTGTTAGCCCATCTGCATCAATCCCCTCTTCTCCAACAAATGTTATGTCTGGAACCTTTCTGGTATCCAACACCCCTCGCTTCAGCTTTTTGAACAGGTCTCTCAGTACAATACCAGATTGGCGGTCAATTGAGATGTCTTGGTTACATGGAATGACAACTTTAGATTTATGCACCTTTAATGCATCATACGGGTCCAGATTTGCCATACTGAGTGGGTAACTTTCTGCAATGCTGAAGGTCTCGCTGGCTGCTGCATTGGAGAAAAGTAGTAATAAGCATTTCTTCCTTTTCTTAATTTCAGCAAATGGCAATTACTGCAGTTGAGCTGGACAATATCAATAGTTATGAGAACATTCAATTCAATTTTTTTGGCTTTGGTAACTAATGCTTCCAGGATTTGAAACTTGAATGCCTTTCATGCTGATCATCTGATAAAACTGCCAAAGTGTCTCCTTAATTTCTAAAGTTATTTTGATTAAAGTGAATAATTTATTCCTACCTGGTACTGTACTGATGAGTGAAGAATTTTCTGCACTGTTTGCTTGATGATTTAGAAATCAATAAATGTTGTCTTATGTATACATTGTGTAACTTAACAAAATAAACTATGGAATAAAGTAAGTGGGCATTCACGAAACACACGTGAAACCTCTCAGATTTTTGGCTTTCACCATAACTCCTTGACATAGAGTGTTTTCGCAGGAAAAATATTAACACCTTAGCGCACGTCAAAAATATATTTTTTTTACTAGAAATTGTGCTAGGAACATATATAAACCTATATTTATTTGAATCGTCGATGAGGTGACCTTTTCTGGATATTTTTTTTCCTTCAGGGTCAAAAAATCTCTAATTACAAAATCATGCTAAACCTACACCTTGCAAAATAATCTCTTCGAAACCCTGACTTTGAAGCGTTTTTTCACTTACGCGTAAATAGCTACCACACATTGGCAGTAGTAAAATCTATTCTTTAACAATCCAGCTTCATCATGTTAAAGTTTCAGCGAAATCGGACAAAACCAGAATTAATTAGAATTTTTTCTTGTGACCTCGATTCATCGCTTTACGCAACAAAGGAAGCGACGGTCGCCCATAGCAACTGAATCACACGAACGTAACGTACGCGACTTTTCGGTCAAAAAAATCAAGAATTTTTTCCTGACAGCTGAAAATTGAATGGGAACATAATTTTCGAACTTTTCTTGGGTGATTTAGACGAAAAACTGACCTCAGCAGGCTGCAAAAGAGAACGAAACAAACAACAGAGCGGGACATGCAAACAGCCGATAATTTATTCGCGACGTGGCGTTCATCACGTACAACTTGGAAAAGCTTTCTTCTGTCTAATTTCAGCCTAAGAAGCCAGCAACTGGTCCCAAGTAACTTTCTTTATACTTAAAAATGTCCTGACTTCCATTTCCGAAAGATTTGGCCCCAATTTTTGAGCAAAGAAGCATCTGTCGACGGGACCGCCATTACGCTGTCGAGCATACTAATTAGCTAACTTGACAAAACTATCCCGAGGGGGGGGGGGTATGACCAAAAGAGCTGAAAAATGGCCTGTCATTGGGTAATGATGAGATCATCCTACTGTCCTTATTTGGTGAGAATTGAAAGTAACGCCGATTTTCTGTCACGATTCCACGGATGGTTGTTCAAAAAGCCACGGACCCATTGCGTGACGCCAATGAGCACCATAATCATCTTTGAA
>NC_133202.1:17487883-17522883 GCF_958299795.1 Porites lutea
CATACACACACAGGTAGAGAGCCAGAAATCTACTATCTAGGGAAAAGCTTGAGTGAAGAAAGTGTTAGGTGAGTAATGCATTAGCATCACTAGGGAAGAGATGTTTCATTAAGAGCCTGCAACTAAAAAAAACCAACAACAACCAAACGTAATTTGCACGATAAAGAACAATCAGCGCTGCTCGGAAATGACAGGGTTGTAACCTGGGATTTTAAGCTGTATTTCTATGAACTGAACCTTCAAAGGGCCTGCCTAAAAAGGTGGGTTTCCTGTGGTATGTTATAATGCCAGATAAGACTCACGCATCGATCAATCCTTTAAAAATCTCCATTCATTACCATTGCTTTATAAAGCGTAGTAAGTTTCGATGAAAAAGCTTCGATGCAGCATGTTTGCAAAGATTTTTCAAGTTCACTTATCTTAGACGAAACTGGCAAATATAGGAAACCGGTAGGGTTTCACGCTCGAATTGTGATTACGTGATAAGCGTCTGCACAGGTAAAGCTGAATGTAAACAAACAGAGCGAGCAGAAGAAAAACAGCCTTCAACTTCAAGTTATTCTTATCGTTGCTTTTAGTTATAGAGATTGCTGCAATAAAATAACTGCGCTCTTACCTTTCAAAGTTAGAATTTTAGTCAACCTCTTTGTCCTTCCTGTGAACAATTTGTTGAATGTTTGTTTCTCTTCGCAAGAATCAAGTAAATTACCTAGGGAAATCTTCAATCAGTCATAAGCAAACAATTTGAGACGACAATATCGTAAAATATCGTGGTCTCTCTTCGATAGAAAAGTGTCCACTGGATCGCGATAGAAGCCATTTGTGCACGTGTATGATCCGTAACAGATATTTTGAATCACCTGTAGGTTTGGTATGACCAGGTCTTCCTCTTGCCCCGGACGCACCTGACCCCTTGTACTTTTCCTTCAACCATTCAGTCATATCATTCTCGCAGGATAATAAAGGAACCATTCCTGTTTCATGCGGAGCCCATGCGGTGGCACCGCACTAATCACTTACCCCTCCAAAGGAACAAAGTGCCATCGTGAAATTGTCCTTGAATTTCTTACACCTGATAAAACATACCCGCGAAACGGAAGAAGAACGTGACCGCGGTCCAGTCCCACTCTCTCCTATGTCCAAAATGGCGGGCCAGTTAATTTTGCATCATCTCAATGCCCTGGCCTCGTTTGGTTATTGTATTTAGCAACACAAGTTTTTTGTTCTACTATCCAGCTCTCCTAACTGTGCATTCCTTCTTGACGGATGGTTTCATTTACTCTGCTCTAGAGGACTCTCAAATAACGGGTCACATCGACACTGCTATAAACTGCAGCTCGTATATCTCTACGTATATATCTATTTATGCGTGGTCATCCTCCTTTACTGGTGGGTATTTACAAGAAATGTTCGGGCTGTTAACAGACATAGATTATATGCTAACGAATGCTTTCGTTAAGCTAACTTTATCTTGTAATCATAATAAAAATCAGGCCTGACAAAATATAGAGACTTTCCATACTTGGAGCAACGGAGAAGAATTATGACTTGAAACTGAATATTAATCAATGAAAAATTCAAGCATCGTTTAGAAAGATCGTTATATCGAGGTAAGGCCTTCATCATTTGTGCTATTTGATGGGTACTAGGTTTTCAAAGTACAAATTAACCCTTGTTTTGCTAAATCAGGGTATTTGTTGTGCTAATCAAAGGCCTTTGAAAGGTAAGAATCAGAGTATTTCTAAACAATTAAACTGATTTGACTTTAAGAATTCATTTTCACTGACCAGATACAGAATCAGGGCTTCATGTCAACAATTTGGTTTGTTTATGGCATGAATTATGCTCAAAATTCCATTTTGCATAACCTTATAGAGGCATGGAGTGTTTGTGACAAAAATTCAACAAACCGTGATAAGCCGAATTTTTCTCAACTGATTTTGATAATTGGGTCACTAAAGTAAATAGTGGTTTAGGTACGGATGTTATGCAAGAAGGCAGGTACATACACTGATTTTTTGAAAAATGGCAATTTTGGGTTGTAATTTTGACATTAATTTTGGCCAAACTCTAGCCCCAGGCTCCTCTCTGTCCAATACCTTGAAGGCAAAGTTACATACATGAAATGAAAGCTCTATTATAGAAATATTCATAGTCAAATTCATTTGGCAGCACAATTTACCAGTTGGGTTTTATGGCAGTTTCAAAATGACCCCTAAAAGGATGGATTTTTTGTGCTCATAGGGCAAAAAATGAGACCCCCCTGAACCTCTAAAACTTAAAGTCAGAGAAGTGAGCCAGATTGGCTTTTGAAATATCTCATGGCAACCAACTTCTGTGCCAAGTTTCAGCCAAATCGGTCGACCACAAGTTTTGGCCCCTGGAACACTTTCTCAGACAATGACACAAACAAATTGATGCAAGCCTTAACACTTTCAAAATTGCGGTATGTTGCTTTAGAATGCCTTGGCAGATCCGGAGCACAGGATTATCCTTATCCATCATTTTGGGGCGACCTCTTTTCACCTTTTCCATCTTCGAGACCCATCACTATGCAAAGGTCCCAAATTTCCTGCGGACAAGAGAGGCTTTCTTGTGCAAAATGAGTTTCCTCCGATTAGACCATTTTGACAGCCAGAAATTTTCTGATGACTGGAATTATTTTATGTAATTAAGGGGCTGGATGGAGAAAATAGTAATCTTCTAGATGACGTTTCCCTCCAGTTCCCACCTCGCTCTCCCCATTTGTTTCTCTTGTGCCCAAAACCCTCTTTAGTTAGTTAGAAGGAAAGTCATTATTTTACCATTTCTGAGGTGGTGATTGATAGCAGGAATCCAGTTTTCTATGGGTGCGTTCCTTTGCGTGGATCTGGATCAGGATTACTGATCATAGATCACTCATTTCATAGCGCACGAAAGGAACGAGATTTTGGCTCATTTGATCAGTTACCATGGCAGCAGGCACAAAATACAAGTGCTCGTCAGCAGATAACTGCAAAAGGCGCAAAACTTGAAAACATAAACACAACATGGCTGCCGTAAATAGTGTTGCTATTCTCTCACTGATGATGCAATGCTACTAGAGGCAAGCAGTTGTGATGGAGACAAGGAATTTCTTTTGTTTCTGCTCATTACCTGCAAGGAAAGAGAAAACCATATCCGCATGACAGTTACTTTGAACAAATTGTACGGCTCTATAGTTTGTCAGATTTTCGACGTCCCTTTCAGATGTTTCGCACAACAGTCACTTTTTTGGAAGGCTTGCTAGCTGCTTGCCCAGATCTTCCCTAGGGACAAAAGAATGGTGGAAGACCTATCATTGACTTACAGAAGCAAGTTTTAATTACATTAAGGATACTTGGGAACCCTGAATGCCTGAGGTCAGTAGCAGACAGATTTAACATTACAAAATCAAGTGCATTTCATGTTTGTTGCAGAGTATGTGGAGCGATTGCCAACAATCTGTCTGGTCAGTTTATCAAGTTTCCTTCAGGTCAATGAGCAAGAGAAGTGGAACAACGATTTGAGGAAAAATGGGGATTTCCTGGTGTTTTAGGTGCTATCGATAGATGTCATATTCTAGTCAAAGGACCACGAAAAAACCTAAAACAGTACATAAATCATAAGGGGTTTCACTCGCCGCAGTTACAGGTAATTTGCGATGCGGACATGCTATTCGCTGATGTGTTTTGTGGTTATCCTGCTTCTGCACATGATGCCATAGTCTTCAGAAATTCACCCTTTTTCCAAGATGCTGAAGCAAATCCAGATGTCGTATTTCCAAGAAATATCCATCTGATTGGTGACTCTGCATACCCTTTAAAGGTGTGGGTGCTCACCCCTTTTCGAGAAAATGGGCGTCTCACCAGGAGACAAAGATGATATAATTTCGTTCACAGCTTGACAAGAATGATTGTAAAAAGATCCCTCAGTCTCTTATAAGGGTAGATTTAGGAAGACAAAGACACTAATAGAGGTGGACAAGATTGAGGATGCACCAGTGAAAATTGCAGCTACATGTGTGTTACATAACATTTGCATAATTGCTGATGATGGCAACATTGATGACTTAATGGATGATGGTAGTGATGATGATGGAAGTGATGATAAAGATGATGGTGCCCTACCATGTAGAGATGCTGATAGTAAGAGGAATGGAATAATGATATATCTACCTTGCCACTGTATGCTAAATGGGCAAGGAGGTCATACATGGCATGGATAAAACTATGAGGGGACATTTCAGTACCACGTGACTAGGGTTTTAATAATTAGTTTTAAGATAGCTTGCCTTTCAGTTCCGATAAGACCCCTCGAGATCAAGAATAACAAGACAAGTTAGATCAAAATCCACTTCTAAATCAGGACCCGCGAACGTTGGTAACATCAACCACTTAAGAGGCTGTCCGGGTAAGAACCGATAAGGCAAATTTCAGTCTATCACGGATTGCCCTGATTTTTCCCATGTAAGGAAACTATCCTATCCCATGAAGAGATATCACATTTATTTGGACCAACTCAATTTTTTCTCCATATTACAGGAAGATTTTCTAGGTCGCCTACAATGGGACAGTTTGCCGTCGGAAGTGGTGTGATTTAGCTGAAACTTTAGGGCTCTGTCAAACCTACCTTTCAATGCTGAATTAGCTGATTATTTTACACACAAAAGTTTTATCTCTGATTGATAGTGTCAAAGTTTAATGGTTGCATTCTATGGAAAGGTGGCTAAGATATGATTTTTTTAAAATGACCTTTAATTTGCTCAGGAGGAAAAGTAATTTGCATAACGAGAGCTAAACGGTAATTTCGCAAAAGTGGCACCTGACCCAGAGTCAAGTCTATGATAAATCCAGGCAGTGTGCGCACTGGGACTGCGATGCATTGTGGATGTAAAATTTTCAAGGTGGCGGCGAAGGTAGAGAAATTTCCCAGGTTATATGCTTTATATTTCGATAGACATAGTTCTTTTCTGAGAAAGTTATCCACAATTTCTTAAACTTATACTTATTTAGGCTTTTTCTGTGAAGAAAAAAAATCAACATTCCTCATTACAATCTAAAACACGGAGCACAAAGATTCATCCTCTTTGAGCATGAAATTTTAACTCGTTGTTTGTAGAGCTATAATTTCTATCATAGTGCTCATTGACGACAGAAGCTAGTCTTAAGTGTTTTTACAGAGATGGTTCTACGCGAAGGTATAAACGCTCCCCACTTTTTGTAGTTTTTCCAATTAAAACTGACATGTTTTCATAATAAAATGTGGCCTCGCACAGAGGTGACATGTCAATGGAACTGTCACTCTTGTAACCACAAGTTAGAAAAAATAGTTCAATGGTTATATACAAGAGCGTGAAGCCTGTGGACGATTGTGTAATAGTTTGTTATTCTACACAAAGTGAATGAGCAAGACTCGACAGTCAAGCACATGTTCAACAACTCACTATATTCTCTACAACCCTGGCATGCTTCAAGCATCATGCCACTTGTGACGTAAACATTACATTTCCTCTTACCTCTAGTTTGAAACATAACATGAACAAACAAAAAGAAACTAATAATCTAACCTTACTAAAAAAAAGCATGGAGCAAAATGAATACTAGTAGATCCTATAACACTGCTATTCTGGAAAATGTCCTGACCTAGTGTAAAGTTCTCTGAACGTCACTTAAACGTAATCTTAGATGTTCTCGAATGTTCATAATCAAAACACTAATATGATTTCGACAACAACAACAAAAAAATGTACATAGTCACATTTCTTGAATCAGCCTCCTGGGAGGCTTGGACACACGAGCGGACCTCCTTGTTGGGAGTTCAGCTTAGGCACTTGCACTTGAGCTGGTGTCAACTGGTACTGGGTCTGCACTTGAGTTTGTGTCAACTGATACTGGATCTACATGGTCTTGCTGAAGCTTCTTAAAATCGGCAGAATTGCGAGTCACACTCCGGTCGGCTCCTTCAGCTGTCAGCATACTGTGGTTCTTGTTTGTGACTTCTAGTGGTACTGGATGGTATGGTGTGGAGAACTTCCCCGTCTTTGGTTGCTTTACCAACACAGTATCTCCAACCTGTATGTCAGAATTCTTAATAGGTCTCCTGCTCTCAGCGAGAGTCTTCGTCTTGAGTTTCTGGTGGGCATCATGCTCACGCATTAGTGCTGGTTTCAAGTTTGACTCACATGGAACAGCAACAGGGCAGGGCAGCTTGATCCTGATTGGTCTTCCAAGGAGGGCAGTGGTAGGAGCGACACCAGTAGTACAATGAGGAGTTGCTCGATAGTTTCGCAGGAACTGGTACATCTGTTGCTTCCAGTTAGAAGTTGTATGGAGCACTTTGCCAAATGTTTTCATGAAGCATTCCACTTCGCCGTTTGCTTCTGGCCACAGAGGAGTAACTCTAGGGTGCTTGAAACCAAGATAATCTGCAAACTGGGCAAACTCGTGACCATTAAAAGGAGGATCGTTATCAGACTTGACAACTTGAGGCACACCATAAGCGGCAAATACGCGATCTAACTTAGGAAGGACCACTTTTGCAGAAGTCGAATGCACAATCTCAACTTCAGGAAATCTTGAGTAATGGTCAATCACTATTAGAACATAATGCCCTGCTACTTCACAAAAGTCAATGCTCACTTGTTGCCAAGGACCATCAGGCAGAGGGGTCATTTTCAACGGTTCCCGAGAGGGTTTTGGTGTAGCAATCCGACATGGAAAGCACTTCTTTACATTTTGGTCAACAGCAACATCCGTTTTTGGAAACCAGACTGTGGATCTCATCAAACTGCAGGTCTTGACTAAGCCTTGAGCACCCTCATGAGCCAATTCAATGACACGCTTCTGAAGAGCACCAGGAATTACAATTCAATTTCCATGAAGGACAATGTTACTATCTACTGAGCTAAGTTCATTCCGAACATTTGCAAAAATCTTAAGGGTACAACTCCATTCACTGGCTTCAGGTTGTTGCACTGGCCATTTGAGATAAGACGCATCAATTCCTGTAGAGTTGCATCTTGTACTGTACCCTTGATGATATCATCTTTGCTTGGTGCCTTGGGTGTGGCTTGTGTCATGACAAAGTCAACATACTGCTCTGCAGACTCAGCAATCAGGTCACACTGCATGGCAGCTTGTAGGTGTCTTGATATGTAATCAGCTGGATTTAAATCCCCTCTTGAGTACAGAACTTCGAACTCAAATGACTGCCACTTCAGACGCCAGTTGTCAATCCTTGCTGAAGCTTGGGAAGTAGAACTGTTGAAGATATGCAACAGGGGCTGGTGGTCTGTTATCACTTTAAAGTGGCGTCCTAGCAAGTACATGCGGAAGTGATGACAACCCCAAGTGATGGCCAATGCTTCTCATTCAATCTGGGAGTAGCACCATTCTACACTGGAGAGTGCTTTACTGGGATAGGAGATCACTTTGCCACTTTGTATCAGCATAGCACCTAACCCAACTGGACTGGCATCCACAAACAGAACAGTTTTCTTGTGAGGATCAAAGTAAGCCATGACTTCATCACAGGTGAGACTACACTTCAGCTGGTGTAGCGCCTTTTGGTGGACCTCTTGCCACTTGAATTCGACGCCTTTGCATGGGCGGATCCAGGAATTTCTGAAAGGGGGGGTTGTACACTACCGAAGTAGCGTTGAACACCAATGGTGTGGAAGGCGAGTGACGTCCCCTGCCTCTGGCGCGATCTCTTGAGGGGGTCCAGAGCCATACCCCTCCCCCCAAAAAATAATGTTTACGATTTTTCCCTCGCTAAAATGCCATTTGCAGAATTCCTGAGACTTGAAAAGCGTTGTAAAGGCATGATATAAAATCTGGAATTTACCTTATTTCTCATTCAGAAACCCAAAAATAATAATGCATGATTGAAAGAGACAACAGTATCAACAATAGTTATTTGTACCTCAATGTGCCTCAATCAAACAGCGTAGCCTGAAATAGTCTTCTAGGATGAGCTTTTACAAAAGCATCGCAGATCTCGTCTACTTGGAATCTCTCCGGATAATGCATGGCGATCACAGCGAGATCTGAGAAGCGCTCTTCAGACATCGTTGATCTGGTGCAGGTCTTGATCCGTTTCATGAGTGAAAAGGACCGCTCAGCTTCCGCACTACTGATTGGTAGGGTGCACGCAATTAGAAGAAGACAATGGATGTTTGGAAAAGTATCCTCGTCACACGCACCAAGTGCTAATAGAAGATTGTTTGGAAGTTCCTTCTCTGCTGACTGCCACATCGTTGGCCATCTTCTCAGCTCATTTCCAAGGGATTTGGGAAATGGAAGGTCATTCTCCCAGAACAACATGCCTTTTGCTGCTTCAGATAGTTCCTGGGTGTTATTAACTATGATTGAGGGTACTAGATAAAGCAAGTGACGGGCGTGGCGATCCTCGTCAGAAAATCGGTCTTGCATTTGAATAATCAGGGAATCAAGAAGGGGAATAGCCACAGATTTTTTGTAGTGATCAATTGGACTAGAACTGGGAATGTTTGAGCGATTCCTCTGTATGCTAGTCTTTCTGGGTATAGCTTCAACGATTCCTAGTTTCTCAGAAAGGTCTAACATTTCTTTGTACCAGACTTGAAAGTCAATGTCAATGTTTTTTCTAGCAGACTTGATGTTTCCAATTACTTCGTCAACCATTGTGTAAGCTTCAAAACATCTTGATCTTGTTTCTGCAGCTTTGATGCAAGAGCTTTGACTTCATCAAGAATATTCTTGGTTGTAATGAAAACCACTACAGTCTGGAATGACAACAATGAGGCTTTCAGTCCCTGGGCTTTTGTGATAGTATATTTGTCCCAATTCCAGCTTCCAGTAGACAATTTCAAATGTGGGTACTCGTTGGGGAAAATAACTGCATCTAGAAAGGTGACAAGGAGCTCATACATTTCCAGGAAAACATCTAGGCACGTGTGTCTTTCCACCCAGCGAGTCTTGCAAAGACCTGGAAGCTTGCTGTGAGAATTCTCAGGCAGGTATTCTTTCAGTGTCAACTCGAACAGCTGCTGCCGCTTAGGGCTGTCATTTAAGAGGTCTGCCCGTTCAGTTGTGTATTTATGCATTACAGATTGCTCATGACAGTTGCGGATTCCATCCTTGCCAAGTGCCTTAGTGTACGATTTTTGGTATTTTTGGTATTGCTGTGACCAATACACCTGGTGTTGTTCCCTTGGTAACTTTGTGAGGGAATAAGATACAGTGACTACAAATACCACCTTCAAGTAAGTTACTGTAGCAAAGCCAGGGAAACTGTTTTAGCCATTTGGATTGAAAAGAAACTTTCCACGTCTTCTTTCCTTTGGTAACTTGATGAGAATGAAGTATATCGGACTCAGAGGGCTTCCAGTGAAACGTAAGGTATTGCATTCTTTTTTCATCTGTAATTTCGTGCGATAATCGCCTCAAAACATCCCACGAGCCTTCAGCAGCTTTCACAACAGTACCCAAATCGATCTTTGTGCCTGTGGTTGAACCAGCAGTGGCAGCCACAGGACCTTCTGTAACTACATCTAAAATTTATAAAAACAATTATTTGTATACATTCATAACTCTTAATATGTTAGTCCCTTACCTACTTCAAATAACCTCAATAAAATTGAACACATACTTTTTATTTGACAAAATTTCAATTGACAATATTTGAAGTTGTCATACACACAATTTAAAAAATACCATAGCCTGCTGATATTTTACTATACAGGTCTCATACAAAATGTCTTGGTTAGACCTTCAGTAAATGTTGTAATAAACTATTTTCTATAACACAACACTGTTAAGCCACCATATTATATAACATATTTTTACTCTTAGCGGCAAACAAAACTAACGTCATATTCTTCCCCTAGAGCATAGATATGTTCTTCATCTTCAGAACTGCAAGATATTTCAAAAAACTGAAGGTGATTCAATTTTTTTCAAAATCAGTCTTATGTCTTTTCTTGCAAGGCTTACACCAACCAGGCACAGAACATTCAATAAGCATGAAGAGGCAGTAATTGTTGTCACTTGATTGGCAGTGAATCCTACTCGGTTGAGAGATAATTCTAGAATTTCTTAATTGCTTTAAAATAGCAGTACAGCAACAGGTATCTATTTTTTGACAGTCATTAAGGATCAAGGTTTCAAGAGGAGAGGACTCAATCAATAGGAAATTAAGGGATGATATCGGTTGTCCACTTAAATCCAAATATCTCAAATGTTTAGAAAATTCTAGACTATTTCCTAGTAATGCTTCCAGCCTCATTTCCGATGTTGTCATTTCGATATATCTTATGGAAAAATATTTGAACCCACTGGAGTGTGACATGATGTTAATAAACTGTTCTTCACTTAATATCTTATGTGCCACTCATCAAGAAGGAGGCAACTCCACAGAATGCTGTTATTGTTTACAATGTGCCTCCACCTTTGTGAGACCAGGCATAATGTTTTAAGCATTTCTTTAAGGGAGAAGTTTTTAAACACCTCGACCAATACTTCATCAGGCAAAGCTGTGTACAAAACGAAATTAATACTAGTCAGTTTTACTTGAAATTCTCCAGACTTCTTGCATCATTTGAATAAATACTCTTTTCTCGGACTGGTCAATATAAGTTTACCATTCAGGTAAATAAAAATGAGCATCTTCTACCTTCGATCCTGGACACTTCAGCTTGATCATCTGGGTTGCTGAGTTTTGGTAGCTTGTTCGGAGGAGCAGAACAGCTTCTTTCTGTATTTATCGCGACAGTTCATTTAGAAGTATTAATTAAGTCTTAATATCAAGATAAATTTTAATGTATCTGCCTCGGTTTAATGAAAATTTTATTTCTGCTTACCTTCGTTAATATCTTCATTATTACTCGCGGATTCTTCAGACCTTGATTCTTCAGGCGCTGAATCTGCAAAATGTTTATATTTGAAAGGAATGATTTTCTCGCCAGCCATTTGGCAAGATGGCGGCGTGATGGAAAATGCACTTTGTTTATGAATTACACGGTATGTCGAGGATACTGGCTGTTGAAAACAGTTTTTGGTGTTATAGAATTAAATTAAAATACTTCTTTTGAAAAAGAACCAAGAACGTACCTGATTTCTTTGTATAAAAATCTGTTATTTTCTTCATTTTCCGTCAAACGTTGTACACACTTCAACAATACTCAAGCATTCGGTCGGTCTCAATCTCTCTCGTCTACTTTTCAATGAATGTCACCTGTTCATGTCGCTTGTTATACCTGAACCTGATACGACCTTTGCGAAATGTACATTATCTTTTCATAACTTGACAAGCAGTCGAATGGTAAAAGTGAAATAACTTCGTAAAAACAATTTTATTCTATTATTATTTTACGAAGAATCAAGCAAAATAACAAAAAAAAATTCTCAAAGGGGGGGTTGCAACCCCCTCAACCCCTCCCCTGGATCCGCCTCTGCTTTGTAGGTGAGGTCACACAAGGGAGCAACGATGTCTGCATAATTACAGATGAAACGCGATAAATAGTTTGTCATGCCAACCAGGCTTCTGACATCACTGACAGAGGTTGGTGGGTCAGCTTGTTTAATTGCTTTGACCTTAGCAGGGTCAGGGGACATTCCTTGTGCACTGATGACCATTCCAAAGAACTCAATTCGAAGCATGTAGAAGTGGCATTTGTCTTTGCGAAGAGTGAGGTTCAGCTCTTGGAAACGAGTCAGCACTGGAGCCTTATCATGTCCCTGAACATTCACTCCGCAGATTATGACATCACTTATGTTCTTAACATTTGGAATGTCACTTATGGCAGAGGCAATCACAGTCTGAAACTTTTCAGCAGCAGCGTTAATGCCAAAACTGAAATGCTTGTACCTGAATAAGCCAGTGTGAGTAGAGAATCAGGTAATGTGCCTTGAGTCAGGGTGCAACAGCAACTGATGACAGCCCTGATTTAGATCCAATTTGCTAAACACAGTAGGGCTATTCAGATCATGTATCACTTCATCAGGGGTAGGCAGCAGATGTCGCTCTCTCGAGATAGCTTTGTTTGCCTCACGCATATCTACGCACAAACGAACACCACCAGGTTGCTTTGGCTCTGGGACTAAGACAACGGAAGACACCTAGGGGGTTGGACCAACAGCAGGCTCAATTATGTCCTGTTGAAGCAAGGACTCTACACAAGTCTCTAGGCTTTTGCGTTGGTGAAAAAGAATTCTTCGGTGTGTTTGATGAACAGGACTCACATTTCCATCAATATGCAGCTTAACTTCAACATTCTTCATTTTTCCAAGACCAGTGAACAGACTAGGGTACCGCTGGAGTACGTTTTTCTCCACCGATACATTTGCAATCTGAAGTATTCTTAACTCTGTGGCCGTGGTGTATCCCAGAAGAGAAGTTTTACTCTCCACCACAAGAAATTCAGCGTCGACTGCACTACACTTTGATTCAATGAGGGCTGAGAACTTTCCTATCACGGGAAGCAGGGTAGATGAATTGAAGGCATAGACCCTTGTACTGCAGGGTTGCAGGTCGACACCAAAAACTTTAACTGCATTGGAACTAACAATGTTCACACTCGCCCCAGAGTCTACCAAGAACTTGCACACAACACTGTTCACTTTCAAAGAGACAAAGGGAGCACTGACCTTCGAGGCGGGGACTTCTAACTTGAATGTATGCTCGTCATCAGAGCTTGACAAGGTCTCATGTTCCTCACATTCTGCTTCCAATCGGTTAACATTTTGTTTTTTCATTTTCACAGGGCTGCTTGCCTTTTCGGGAATTTTGGGTCTCATCCGACTTTTACGTGCAGCATTTCGCATAGTGATCATATTTATGACAGCCATTGCACTTGCGATTTCACGCAGGACAACCCGTCTTTGAGTCTTGTGACCAAATTTCACCACAATTGAAACAATTTTTCTTCGGCTGTGATGGAGTAGGAAGCACAGCATTAGCCGCATTTCCTGACTATTCCATATCCTTTGCTTGCATTTCCGAGATTTCCAGAGGTCGTGCCACATTCAATAAGGTCTCAAGTGTCATGATCGTATCTCTTAAAGCCTTGTGTTGAAGACGCTGCGATGAACAGGATAAAATAATCTGTGATTTAATTTCCTTGTCGACATCCCCAAACTCACAAGTAGCAGATAATTGATGCAAATGAGAGTGAAATGCCTTCATGGACTCGCCTGGGTTCTGTCAGGCTTGCCAAAACGTGTAAATTTCATACTCGACATTCTTCTTCGGATCGAAATATTATGTGAGCTTTTCTTTTGCCATTGCAAAATGGTCACCTGTATCCACTAAAGTTTCAAAAATCTCGCACACCTCTTCTCCGGTGTAGTAAAGAAGAAAAGCTCGCTGTCTTTTCTTATCAGTGATGGCAGCAGCGACGAACAGATTTTCAGGACGTGTGATCCACCTTTGCCAGCGTTTGCACCGTCAGCATGGATATCAAAAGGATGGAAGTTTGGAAGAGCGGAGGCGATCATGAAATCGGCAAATCTGTCAAAAAGACTGTTCCAGTTACTTGCAGCAACATCCCGTACTCGTGGCCAACGTAATGGGTTGTTATCATACACAAAGTGAATTAGCAAGACACAACAGTCAAGCACCTGTTCAACAACTCACCATATTCTCTACAACCCTGGCATGCTTCGCGCATCATGTCACACAAGACATAAACGTTACAGATTGCACATAACAAATGTCAGATTTATGAAAAAATGTATGAATGAAAAATGGCCTATTAAAGTCTGATTGAAAACAAATTAGACCAAGTAAAATGATAATGTGATGCATGTGAAGCCTCTGAGAGTGTAATGAAAGCACCTGAATATTTTTTCCTCAAAGATAAATTATTTTTAAATACAGATAAACCCTGTACATTTTGAAAACAGCTACCCTTTACGAAAAAAAGTGGTGAGAGAAATGCATGAGTGGTGTCATGCAGAAGCCACCAAGCTGGCACTTTGATTCTAGTCAACGTAATATTCCCATTGTTCTTATTACACTTGACTGTCAAATTAATAACTATCTCTGTTAGATAGACGTGTGTGACGTGTGTGTGTGTGTTTGTGGGTGGATGTTAGGATTATTGTAGTTTAGAGGAATTTGGAACAGCTAGGCAACGAACTGCTTAAACACTGAGGTCAGTCAACCTATTTACCCCAAGAACATAGTTATATCAAGGGATTTGCATATTTTGGTGGCTTGAGTTAATACAGCTTATCTCATAGATTTACTAAGTTATAATTGGGGAACCAAGGCTAAGGGAAAAATAGTTGACAGGAAAGGGAATATCTGTTGTAGTTAATTTTTTATCTCAGGTAATTTTTATTTTTCTTTTGTTTTAGGTATTTTAATGTGGAGTTGAAACAAAAGAAAAATAAAATTTACCTGAGATAAAAATTAACTACAAGATATCCAAAGTGGGAAAAAAAAGGGTTGCTACTAGGATCCACCACGGTAACAACTGCTAGCCGAAAAGACTGAAGTAAATAACACCTATGACACAACATTTGAATTAAACAAAAGTAGTTTGAGGGAGGGGGGTCACAAGAAAGGAAAGGGGTCTCCCTACATGTTACCCGTGATTACAGTAGATTTGTAAACACGGATAACATTTTCACATTTTGTGAATTTAAAAAATTATTCTTATCATACAAAAAATATACGACGACATATGTTTGTACATACTGATACAATCATTCATATAAAAAAGTAAAGGCAAAAACTATGAATGTCACCTAGGCTCAATTCTTGTAACTTAATCTGCTTGACTGTAAGAGGATTAGTAATCACAAATGCTGAATGCCATTTTCAATTTCAAACCTTACATTCTGTGACTCATACCAACATAGAAAGCAAGGATACTAGTTTGCAGTATTTCCTCATTATCTTTTTATTTAAGACTAAAGATCCCTGAAGAAAGTAGTGCTCAAAATTATTTATATTTATAAATGAGACACAACTCACTGTATATGTATTGATATCTTTAATTACTTTTCATTTACTTCAGGTGTGATAAATACAGATGGAAAAACAAATGACAAATGCAAACAGGTTGCCAACAGAGACGTAAATCCTGGTAAAGCTGACCCACTAAAGTTCTCTCATAATACCTGGCAACTGTTGTAGGGCTATCCTGTCACAGAAGGAAGCATACAGAATCTTAGAAGATTTTCAAGCCAACTTAAGCATAAATTCATGTTGCTAATAATGAAGAAATTGTCGTAGTACCTCGCAGTTCTAGTTGCACTAATCTGACGATGAAATCGTTTTTCCGGCAAACCACGTGTCTCACCTTTAGTATTTTCATGACTGCAGCATAGAACAAAGCAGCAATTCTTCGATTTACCAACTGCATGTGAGTGATTTCGAACAAAATACACTTATTAACCCAATGACACTGTTTTTCCCCGACAACTCAATAGCCTTTGTTTTTACAGACGTCTCTGGAAGAAAATAAAGGTAAATCGCTGATTTCTACAACGTATTTAACGAATATTCGTCTCTGTAGTCGCTTCCTGCAAGATGTTCACTCCTCGCCATCTTGACACAAATGATCAGATTTTGAATACCGCCCATGATGCTTAGCGATCCCAGTGCACACACCACCTAGATAAATCAGAAGTACTAAGACCAGTCTACTTCTTAATGCCATAAAATTTGTGGGCACTCTTCTTTGCGTGCTGCACAAAGTGCCATTAATGATCCAAAATTCGCCATTTTGGCAGTAAGGCAGGTCCGCATCTGATTGTCTAATTTCCACAGCCTTAACATTTCTAGTTATCACCAAATGTCATTAGACCCTTTAAATGTTGGACTTTTGAAAACTTGTGGAGAAAACTTGGTAATTGCTTTTCCTTGTTTTTTTTCTTGTCGACGAACAGAACGTGACTTCTTTCTCTGTATGCAAATTAGCCTTAGATGCGTCATTTCAACAAATTGACAGGAAATGTAATCCTTGTATTTCACATTTTTAAGGGAAAACCACCGAAAAACACGAACAGGCATGTGAAATAAAAGAAAATTTGTTTATTTAAGGAACTAAGAAACTTAAGATTACTATAAGCAAGTTTAAACGATAAAGTTAAATGCTTAGTAAGTTTAATGGAAACTGAGTGCCTGCCAAGATGAAAGGATGTTTGTTAACCACGTGCTGTAAAGCCATATGTCATGGTATGTCGGTTCGAACTGAAATACAACAGTAAAAAGGAGAAAACTAATGTAACTAATACTCTAGGATAAACTGATGTATTTGAGAATGTTACAGCTAACGTTCACAATAACGTTAGCAACTCAGACATGCCAAATTATGTATTTATGCCTATCAAACGAAAGCCTAAAAAGATGATCAAGTTATACGATGACTATACTTAGGCGGCAGAAAACAGTTAATAAACGTTATTAACAATATAAGCCTAACCTAGTAGCTCCAAAAGGTAACAATATTCCGAAAATTGCCGACTCGGTAACAATAAAGGAGCAATAACAACAGCTGCCAAACTAAAGGTAACCAAAAACGATTAAAAAGAAAAACTTAAAACTTAATGCAATAGATTAGAGTACTAACTTTGGTTTGCACACACAGAAAAAGTTGACTTGCTTGAGTAGATGAAGACTGATGTAGAGAGAACCTATGGCGCAATGCAGAGTTTAAGTTGACGGATCGAAGTCTACACTAGTACTGATACCTGAGAAAGCCTAATCTATATAGTCAGATAACCAGAGTATAATACCATCAACTGATGTGATACAACTCACTTTGACAGTGAAGATGACTACCGCACAGGTTGTCGAAACGTCGGTCACTGTCAACAACAACAGGACTTCGTTCACCCAAACGATCAAACTCAACCTACTTTTGAAGTGACTCCTGAGTTCAAACCTTTAGCAGTTCTAATCGGTATACTTAACAAAACAGACACACAAGCAAGACCTAGGGATAATGGCAGTTTTCCCAGCGGAAATGTCAGCCAAGGGCTGTTCCAACACATTGGATTAAATTAAGCGCAGTAAGCTTACGTGAACTTGCAGTGTTTGCGCACGTGGAGGCTCGACAACTTTGTGAAAGAACCCGGGGTGAGACATTGCACAAGCCGTCCCAGCAACCTTACGATTACAAACATGGGCAAAATTACAATTTAGGAGTGTACAACCCTTGAGGCCATGAAAATTGCGGCATATAACCCTACCATCTGGCGTAAAGCTGGCAAATGTGTTCCGCTGGTTGGTAGTAGAAGCAGATGGTTTAGTAGTGACTGTGGGTGCGGTAGGTTTATAAATGGGTTGAAGTAAAACCGTATGCAAATGTGTGGAGTCAAGACTCCATGAAAACTTATAGATAGCCTGCAATTTCTTAAACTCATGATTGTACATAAAAATGGACTTCCAATCAAACCTAGCTATCAACTCCATTGTTTTGACCGTGTAGGCTAGATAATCTTGAATAGGCGATTGAGTAGATAATTTGTCCTCTGAGAGCAAACTATAAAAATTATGGGTGTTCGCTACCACCCACTTGGGGATTGAAATAGACTCTAATTTTGGCTTTTTTGGCCAATAAGTCACCAAAATTTTACCACTTCCTTGGTTGCCCAAGGTCTCTTCCTCTTACTGGGGCACAATGTTATTTACAAAGTCTATTATTAGCAATGGTTTCTCACCCTTCGCTGTCTTCATGGGTTTGAGGAGGAACATTTCTGTAATTGCGGGCTGGTGAGATGACTACAAGCGACGGACCTCACATGCTCCAGCATGCTGCCAAATTGTGTCCGTGGGTCAGAGTTGGGGCTGATCTTCCCAACCAGCCAGAAATTCATCAAGAGGAGTTCTGCCTTCAGCATCGCTGAAATCCACCTTTGGTAGATCCTTGGTTGTCAAGCGGGTGGCATTGTCCTTACCAGCAGCATCTCCTGAGCCAGATTTTCGGAGCTTTTTGATGAGCTTGCGCTTATCCACTATGGGTTTCCACAATTTTGACTCTTCCTCCTGATGCTGCAATTCTTTTTCTTCCAGTTCTAAGGTCCCTAACTCAGCTGCCAAGGCGAGAAAACTGCTTCACTCTGAGGAGAGTTTTCCATTTCCTTTTCAGGCGAGGATTTCTTGAACTCCTCGCAAAACTTTGAGGGAATACCCCAATGGTGATCTTCAATAGGTGTTTTACACCCTCGACATTTTATGACTCTGTGATCGTTAAAATTCATGTTGATTTAAGTTGCGTTAATTTTGTTGAGCGTTAATTTCCGCGATGTTAATTAAGTGCAGCGTTAATTTTCGCGCTCTTAATTTCCAGTATTTTAACCCCAATTCTGGAACCTGTCCAGACATTCTTGACACCTAAAAAACATTAACTACAAGCTTTCTTTCTTTCGATTTACCCTTTATTTTTCATCTTTCACAAAAGCTAAAGCGAAGGTTTACAATATTTAGAGTTCATCTTCATCTTTGTTGCCATCAGAAGTGATGTCAATATCTTCTCCTTTGATTTCGGCCAAGATAGATTTTGAATCGTCACCGCCAACTGTGTCTTAATCGTGTTAATTTCCTTTATTATGAAATTGTACCTCCTCTTTCACGTTAATTTTCTTTATGCAAAAGTTGTTTACTATTAAATTCGCATTAATTTAAGTCGCGTTCATTTCTAATACCTTAATTTCACGGAGTGTTAATTTCCTATAATAAGGTAGTACAAGTATCACTCACTATTCACACCCTTCAAGGCGCTATAGCATGCTTACACTTTTGGTTTTCGGTTTGGTTATGCTGCACTCTATCACCAAGTTCTTTCAACTGAAGACCAGTGTGGAGTTTCTTGATGACATCATGCTTCCTATCGTATTGCTGACACATTTTTCTGCGACATTTCTTCCTTGGTTCCTCCGATGATTGTCCCTTGTGTTTTCCTTTGCTTGCTAAAGTAGTCCAGGACCGTTTTTTACTGGACCACTTAAAAAAAAGACAGAACAGCAGCATTTTTCAGGACAGTCTTTTTTCCTTTTCCATCTTCGCTAACTGGGTAATCCATCTCACGGAAATGCAGTGAGCAGATAGGTGTTGTCTGTGACAGTGAACAATATTTCCTTGCTCTGCAAATTTTGGCAATCCAATGATCTTTTTGCTCATGTTTCTTGGGAAATCGAGGAAAACGCAAATGCTTGTTCTTCTTTGAGTTAGTATTGCAGAAGGGAACACAGCAGTTGTGGGGCATATATATTCTGTTTTGCATGAATATTTGGCATCAAATCTATCTGTCATCTCAGCTGTCATCAGCTAGCTGTGTTAACATATACCCCCAATTTCCAGCCTCACTTTTCGTATTTGATATTAAGCTTCTTTAATGTAGGGGTGGCGAATGGCACCTCGAAAAACGTGGCTCTTGGAAATCTCGAAAGCGTTTTTTAAGGGTCTCGAAGTCTCGTTTTCGCGCGTTTTTTTGCGCCTCGCAGTCTCGAATTTTTTTATCGACAGGTCTCGGAGTCTCAAATTTTTTCTTTTTTTGTTTTTGTTTGGTTTTCAGAAGTCGAATTTTTCAGAGTTAAGGGGTACATCTTATGGAAATGAGCGAGTAAATTAAGACAGTGTCGCACAATAGGCATTTTAGATTCTATATATTTACTCGACCATCTGTTAATGACGTGCGTGCTCAGGTTTCCACTAACAAAAAAGTTGTGACATTGGATCTAAAATGAAGGGGCGTGCTGATTCTAAAGTAAACATCTAACTACCGTAAATTATCATGTACTATACTCGGCATTTGCTTACCGTGTGTTTTCAAGTGCTTTTCTCGTTTCCTTCACCTGAAGTAGTAAGTGACCTCAACTATATGAGCCATACTGTACTTTGTATGTTCTTCTCCCTTACCGGAACTCTTGGTTATCGTTTTTGTTTACCTTCTGATGTATCTCATGCGCCTGCTGTGCAAGTTGGTGAACCTCAGTTCAGTCAAGGACAAAAAAGATAGTAATGGATCCCAATCCAAGTGTGAAATTGTATACATTTTAGGCATCTTAATTACTGATGAACAGTTACACATTGATATTTTCTGGAGCAACCTTATTTAGTGCAGAAAGTCTGCTCCTTAGAATATGCACTTATTGTCCATTACCTTTCACTTCTCAACTGTTAGTCCGATTGTATTTACTTTTTTAGTGAAGATGATGAGAACTGAGGAATTACATTTTAAATGAACAAATGATCATTGCGTTGTAATAGCTCTTTAAGCAAGCGCAAAATTACCCAGCAGAATTCGAACCCATGGTCTCTGCGTTAGCTTGCGTTAGCGCTGCAGTGCTCTACCAACTAAGTTATGAAGAAGTTTACATAGTGAGCAGGCCAATTTGAGCTAATTTGTTGTATTCTAACATCATAATTGTCGGTTACTGGACATATCTGTGCGGAAGCCGTAGGGACCTCCCCCTGGAGGAACTTGCACCGTTTTCTTTTCTTGATATTTCTGGCCAGGACTCTCTTCTTTGAATTTGGCTCAGTTGAACTACACACTGATGATAAATGTCTTCATCAATCTCCAGATGAAAAGTCATCCTCGACATAACTAATGGTGCCTCCCTCAGCTGTTAGCTGACAAATAACTTGGTTTAGTTTGATCCTGCCAGTGAACTCATAGTGAAATAGCAAACAGTCCTCTTGATCTGGATAGTATATATGCACTTTTGCTGCATCACTAAGAGTACTGTTTTTTTTCTTGTCTCCAATCGTGTGCCAACACACCAACTAAAAACATTCCTGAAGCTCGTTGATCATGTCACACAAGGAGGGCGGATCCTTTGCCAATAAATTCAGGGGTGATGGACCCACAATCTTCTGTGGTATCTGCACTGTCACTTTCACTGCTGCTCGAACCCTGTGACGCAAGGCTGTTTCTTAATTCCACAAGACAAGGAGAGGGATTTGCGGTCAGTACGCGACTGCCATAAGCAGAAATAGGAAGGGTTCCGGGGTTATCCTTTGTGGATTTAGCTCGGACTGAGAGCTGTCGCGTAGCTTTACCATACTCTTGGGCCCACTTTCTTAACTCAGTCACCTCTTGGGTAGTGCCGGGATGTTTAGGGGGCCAGGGGAGTTTTGGTAAATCCCCAAAGCTCACCATTCCATCTGTGACCTCATAGTAGCTTCGTCGGTTTGTGAAATAGTTGAATCCACATTGTGTCGTTCTCTTCACTGTTTCCTCTACTGCAGCGTACTGCAGGACAGAAGGGACATCATGTACCTCCCTCATTTTTGAGTTGAAGTGTTCTACGATCAGGGTCACCAAGGATTTAGGGCAAACCTGATTAAGGTAAGTTTCATCAATAGTCTGTACCCGAGCTTGGATTGATTTTAAAGCTTCTAATGTCATCCTTATGCTACCAACAGTCTTTGAAGATGGTAGCCAGCACTGGTCTTTTCTTTTGTTATGGCTGCTTCAAAGTACTGTGTAGCACCTTCCATAAGGCGAATGGCAGTCGAAATTGGTACAGGTCATGAGTGAATTCCGTGTTCTCACTTGCTGCAAGAAGTTTGCGATTGCCCCAGTTGGAGAAATAAGCTTTAGCACCCCAGCTCCTGGGTCAGTAATATAAAGTGAATTTCCTTCGGCACATATACATGCCGGTTGAATAAACAATGCAGTTTTTTGACACCCATCACAGGGTTTTTGTTTTGCAGAACCAATCACATACTCTGCTTTGACACCACCTGTGAGTCTTCCTACCTTGCGAGCATCGACATCACTGAAGTACACGCCACCTGAATCAACATCTGTTAAGCTGTATACTCTGCTGCAGGTCGCTGTGTTGTTACTCACTCGCTTAACATACGTTGGCTCCTCATTTGCCAAAGCAGTGTCAGTAACGTAGATTCCTCCATCTTCCTGAGAGTCGGCCACAAAGAGATTATGGGATTCTTTGCCGTAAACCAGTCCTGGACAACACGCCCTTCTGGCATTGTGATAAATGGCTTGACGTCTTCCTTTAGCTTTGCGCCAGTGAAAGTGAGAGTTACTTTCAAAATTACTATCGAGTCACACTGTGAAACATAAATCACGTCATGGTTGTCGTTGGCAGCTAAAGCCAGAGGGCTGATTTCATCAATAAGGATTTTTAACGCATTTTCTTTCGAGGTGTCAGGAGAGTTTTCTTCGATTCACTCTGAGAGAAGCTGCCTCATTTGTGCTACAGTGGCTCTTTCGCCTGGCTGAAAAGATGATGATTGAGAACCTCTTTATGAAGACGTGTTTTTTTCATTGCTTTCGGATTGAGTGTAACAATGTTACCGACATCTAGGTACGATGAGCAACTCTTTTCTGCGACAAAAAAAACACCAGATTTATAAATCACACACGTTGGACTGGAAAGGTCTGGCCACAATTTGTACATCAGCAGGGTTGTGAAGCTTTACCTTGAACAGGATACCAAGCATATAATCTGTGGTGTACATGGCGCCAAAGTTTCAGGTACAGACTGATAGTGGATGTTCAAGCACGCCTGGTTTGTTTAGACCGTACTCTTTCCAAAATATCTTGGGAACAAGTGTGTGGACCAAAAATTCCATACTTTGTATGATTCTCTACACAGGCTCTGCATTACAATCGGCAATAATGCTTGTATCCATCCTGTCTCTTCCTCTTAAAGCAATATCAGTTACAGCAGATTTAAGCTCTTCAGTAAAGGACAAATACAGCCGTGCAGTGCGCAGCATCACAAGAGAAAAGTGGGTATTGTCAATAAATAGAAACCAGTTGCTGTGTGACCTATGTACATTTTTCCTGCATGTACAATGTCCGGATTTGGAGCGGTCAATGTGCTGTAAGAATCGCAAAGCCCTTCTCTTTGATCTGTCTGCAGAGGCTCTAGAGCAGTTTTCAATTTAGATTGCCAGTCAGTGGTGATGTTAAAGCAAACAGCTCTTTGGCATGGGAGTTCCTTTTCTAAACTCAAGGCTGGGCACCAGTGCATGAAACCGTCACTTTTACAGGCTTCACAGACCGCTTTACTGGAAAGACATTTGCCACATTCGGTTGTGTGGCACACTTCTTTGACCGTTAAACCTTCACTTCCCTGTAGGCAATTCAAACATTGCTGCAATTCTCTCAGCCTTTTCACATGGCACTGCAGAGTTGAACGTCTATCCCCTTCTGACCCAACAAAATCGTTTCCAACAATTAATGATGTTTTGTTATCGAGAGTTGTGATGCTCATTATTTCAACCTCGGTTACAAATTTCTTATTAGCGTGTTGATCCACTTCGAAGCTCGATTTTAGGGTGAAACCATCCTTAGCCAAGGACACCGGTATAACCTTAAGTACGTTGCTGTCAACAAGTGATTTGACGTTGTTTCTTTTACTGAAAGCAATTCTAAGGAAGGCTATTAAGTATGCCCGGATTAATCCACTTTGGTAAAAGTACCCTTCTTTTCTGCTTGACGGTAAAGGTAATGGGATATTGTTATTCTCCCAGTGAAACTCGTGAGTCGACCCTCTTCCTCTTTTAAACATCTGTTTACCCATAAGCAGGTTAAACATTCTTGAGTGTCCACTTCATTTAATGGTTTCACAAAAGCTTCGAAGAACTGGATTGTGAAATTGATTGGTGGCGTCCCCAATTTCGGTCGCCAATTTGAGTGAATTCAACACTAAGCGATAAAACAGGTGGGTTCGAGGTAACCGGCCTGAAGGAACTTCTTGATCAAGGAGTTTAGCTGCTGGATCAAGCTCAAATTCATATCCACTACTTGACGCAGGGTCTGTCTCGTCTGTAGAATTCGTACTAAGTTCACTCAAGTTGTCGTTCAAATCGTCATTGTCAGATTCTTCCAAACTGGTATAGCAAGAAATATATAATGTATGAAATTAAAGTGTTTAATGCAATACAGTGCGTCAGTCAACTCAGTTCATAATTTATTAGCCAATTCAATGATGCAAAAATTACACGGTTTAAGGTACTTGGTTTTACTCAACAAAAAAAATTGGCATTGAAAAGGGGGAAAAAGGAATTACTGCTCTAAAAATAATTGAAATACTATTAAAACTGCCGGTTCAGAGAGGTAAACGGTTCAGAAATAGGAAATGT
This sequence comes from Porites lutea, assembly GCF_958299795.1. Classification (NCBI taxonomy): domain Eukaryota; kingdom Metazoa; phylum Cnidaria; class Anthozoa; order Scleractinia; family Poritidae; genus Porites; species Porites lutea. Next base: position 17,511,941 of record NC_133202.1, read on the forward strand.
TTAAAAAATACTGTAATGTCTAAAATATCAGGTAGCTTTAACAGTAAACAAAATTAGCCAATATTAAAATGCAATGCAATATTTCAGAGTTCAACTGTTCAAAGCAAATTCAACTATTTACAAAAGGTTACTGATCCATACGTTCAAAAACATGAATAGACTATTTGACTACTTGACTACTTTGTTTTTGTAAGCCATGGAAGCACTGAGGTTTGACCACTTTGAGGCAACGTTGTGTTCCTTTGGTTTTTTGCTTTTGTGCGACTGCACCAGCCATTGTTGATGTGTTCTGAAAAAAGACAGGTAGTTACGTAAATACAACCTAGTTTTTGTGGGTTTTTGCGCTATTATATTATAAGACATACCCGTATTTATTCACTTATAAGACGCACCATTTTTTACAAGAAAATATGCTTGTTTGATCAAAATCTGCTCAAAACTCGGGGTGCGTCTTATAACCGAGTATTTTCGCGCAACAAAATATAACTTTTCCAAATTTCCCAAATAAATAATGCTAAACTGAAATGACTATGTAAATAAATATCTGTAAATGAATAAACAAAAGACAAACAACGTTGATCATTGACTTTATATGTGACCCTCCACGGGATTTCAGGGAATAAGGTGAACGCACGCACACGGCACGCTCGCACGCTAAAACAAAAGAACTAGCTTTTAACACGTTAGCTGCGTGTTAGTTACTTGCCTTATTAACATCGCAGCCATTGTCTTCCTTCGCACGGTAGAGACAAAGGAACGTGTTAATATCATGCTTGCAACTTTGCACGGTGTAACACGATGACCGTGTCAAATGTATAGCACGCTCTTTGAAGTTGAAGTTGCTTTCAATTTGTACAAGCACTACGTCGTAAGCTGTAAGGCTTTCTATTAGCTCACCAATACGATTTTAGTTGTCAATATCCAGTGCAACATCGATCAATAAATCAACGAACAGAATGGAATGTCTCGACTTGTTGGCCGTTTATTTAATCCTGCGTTTGAGTTCTTGCTTTAATTTCGAATTCCTCGTTTTTTTAAAACAGCTTGCCAAACACGGGCCGAACGAGCAATGTCCTCTGCTCTTCAAATCGTAAACTTGTGAAGGTCAAGCACAAATGCATATAATTTTGACAAGCGTAAGCTTTAGTGTGAGAGCGAACGTGTATGATGCAAAGCGAATCCTTCTTCTACTTCCTTTGATAAGTGAGGGATTATCTAGCTAGGCACTGTTCAACCAAACGGACTGTCAATTTCAGCTTTATTGAAACTGAGAATTGCATATATGTGCGCGCTATTAAAAACATGCAACGCAAACACGGTTTTCTCGTACAGTGAAGAAGGGTTATACACCCGAAACGTCTTGTTATTACAGCCATTATGAGACTTTTGATATTTGTGACCTTAGACGGGAAAACGTACAATAACGACTTTACGTTTTCAAACGGCTTTCCATTTACAAGCCGTTTGTGCCAACCGTTCGAACGGCTTGGTCACGCGTTCGCTAGAAACAGCACATTCGAATGGCTTCCTCACCGACCTCACCCGTTAGTTAGAAACATCAATCCGTTCGAACGACTTAATTACGCGTTCGTTAGAAACATTAAACCGTTCAAACGACTTGGTCACCCGTTTGTTGAAGACAGCAGGCGGTTCGAACGGCTTGGTCATCTGTATTATGGCATTCCTTTGAATTTTCTGTCGAATGACATGCATGGGAGACGAGTTACGCTATTCGTTCCAAAAAAAATCACTCGTTCGAGCGGTCATTTAACTCAGTGTTTTCAAGATTTGTTTGACTTCATTTGCACAAGTTTATCGGCTTTAAACTCTTATTTTGCCCTTTTTAAAACAACACGCGTACACAAGCGCGGACCATGGAGCGGATTTTTTTTCCGATGTAGCAGACTATTAGCTTTTCAGCGTCCACGATCCCTTATCAGACGAAAAATCTAAGCAAAAGATATCCTATGTAAATAAAACGTTTCAAAAGAAACCCGAACACTTTTGCTCTCCGCATGTTGACATTACAAACGAAACATTTTTTTGCCAACGACTTGTTCTACGTAAAAAACACGGAGAATCAAAGAAGCCCGTGTAATTCACGCTCTTCTTATTCAAATGGCTAGTGTTGCGTTACCTATCACTCACGTTTGCTTTATGCAAATTTGGTAAGAATGTAATCTGAGAATTGCAGCTAGAAATAGAATCACTGTATTGATTGTGAAAATCCTGAGGGAAAGAGCCGTGATTTGCCGTAATGATTTCCTTTTTTATTAAAACTTTCGAATAGGACGGTAGATTTTCTTCATTTTCACTTATATTCTGTAAGTAATATACTTGAACAAAACCATTCTCAAAGAAGAAGCTGACAAACAGAAGTAACGAAGTAAGCTGAGTTGTACAAGTTAAGATAACATGTAATAGTGTGTTAAGAATTCTACCGTGTTAAGGAAACAAAGGAACATAGCGTGTTACAAAACACAAAGAATTCTAGCGTGTTATAAAAACAAAGCTCTTCCGTGTTAACCAGATATGAACAATGGCTACGAACACGCTTCCCAGTATCAATTGTTTTTATGCGCATATCTGCACGGTAAACGTGTCATGTCATCAGCGTGCGAGCGTGTTATAACGTGCCGTGTGCGTGCGTTCACCTTATTCCCTGAAATCCCGTGGAGGGTCACATATGATTTATTGGTTCTGAAAAGAACCGTTTGTTTGAAAGCTTGGCTGAGCTCAGCTACTCGTCGTCCTCGCCTTCGCTGTCTGTCTCGAACTCGTTGTCGATCGGCTCTTCTGCGTCTTCTGCTTCTTCTTCCTCGTCGTCCCAAACCGCATCATCTTCAGTTCCATCGAGAGCATTGTTGATGCCACAGGACTTGAACGATCTCGTTATCAATCAACTGGGATCTCTCTCCGTGCTCGGTCGATCTACCGCAACACTATCTCTTTACTGGGCGCTCGCTTCTTTCCGGAGGGCGTGTAGGTAAACGGGCCGTTAACCATCCAGGCTTTGTACTGCGCACGGACCTTTGCTTCGAATGGCTTATTGATGCACTTATCAAGGGGCTGGAGAACTGGAGTGAGGCCATCGGGAATTACGGCAACATCGACGTTTTGTCTGTCAAGTAGATCTTTAACTCCGTGCGTCAAATGGACACGGAAGGAATCCCAAACGAGAAGTCCTCGATATTCAGGCGTAAATCGAAGATTCTTCCGAATCCACTCCTTGGTTCCTATAAGGTAGAAATAAAAAACGCTGATTACACTACAGTTAAAGACGACTTTCTAACGAGTGTTTCCAATTGCCTGCATGCAGACGTCTCCTATTTCCTTTGTAGCACGCGGAAAAGGGACGTTTGCGTAATGCCGTCGCCAATCGTGTTCCAGCGTCCCGCTGGCAGGGTATTCTATTTCGCATAAATTGTGAAATAATATCTGGTTAGAAATAAGAGTTGACAGGCCAAACAAAATATCATAAGCTCGTGATACGGGCGAAACGTGACCTTGAGAGTCTGCTTGAACAGAGGTTTTTCCTTCTTTTCTCTCTCGCGCAAAGATTACTAGCACTGCACAGTGCATGTAGCATTCTAACCTTTGACTGAGTAAATCTCATTTTTGCCGCACTAAGTCTTCCATTTAGAGGTCATGAAGCAGGTTTGTTACATGCATACTGAGTAATCATTTCCTGTGGTTTATACTTCTGTGGGTGTTCCCGATAGGATTTGATTTCAGATGCAGTGGTAAAGTGTTTAAATTTTCTTGACCTCTGTTTGTTACGGTTAAATAAAGATTTTAGTTTCTTTGGCTGGCTCTCTCCGAAATGCCTGCCTGGTGCTAAGTCCACGCCGCTTTTGTAGTTTTCTCAGAAACTGTTTACAAATATGATGTGATGTGTAATGCACAGTAAATTGTAAAGAAATAATTTCCTCGTACACGTTAAATTTTCCCGCGTTCCCGTACAAGATTTCGATCGCTCTGCTTTTCGATCGACGAAAAACACAGCACACAATCGCACATGTTTTGATTTGTTTTGGTTAGAAAACCCCGCTTACATAAATCACTTAAATCACAGCATATATTATCAGACCACATTCGATAACAACCAATCAGCGTTAAGTCAAACAATGCGCACTGTATGTCAGTCTATCACAGCGTGTTCCCAAGATCTTGGGAACCCAGCAGGACGTTGGAACACGATTAGCGACGGCGTTACGCAGACGTCCCTTTTCCGCGTGCAACAAAGGAAATAGGAGACGTCTGCACGCAGGCAATGTTTCCAAGGGAGCAAAGAGCGAACGTGCTTGAAATGATTGACGTCAGAAACAATTGAACAAATTCCTAACCTCGCTCTCACGAAATGAGGCAAACGTGACTACAAATCATTTGATAAAATTGTCATGGCCGCTATTAAATACTCCGAAAACGATAAAGGAAAACTAACAAACCTTCTTCGTCCATCCAGGCCTTCTTGTGTACAGAAACCTGCATTCTCCTGGGCACCTCGATTCGCAGCTGACGAACGCCTTTGAATATCACCTTCGGTGGAAGTTTCTCACCATCCGCCTTCACTACTAGGACGACCGTGAAACTCTGTTTATCACCTCCGCAGGATAAAATCGGCACTGTTCGGTTTCCAGTGAACTCCAGTGTTCTTGTGGCTGGCAACTCGAATCTCATAGGGGTTTCGTCCATGTTCAGGATTTGGCTGGACTCGTAACCGCAACGCTGTCTGGCTCGCAGCACCTAGCGATGGAATTCCACTACCTTGTCCTCCATGTCGGCTGGAAGGCGCTGTGCCGAAGTCGTCTTACTTCTCATGGAAATAGCATGGCGACGTTTCCATTTCATGTACCACCCAGACGCCTTGAACTCTGGATCCGAGCTGAGTTCCTTTGCCTTTAGCGGAATCATGATGCTGTTTACTGCGAGACCTGCAAATATGAAAACAATGCGATCAGCGATTAATGGCGAAAGGCCAGCGTAAACAACCTTTAGGGGTAATGTAAACAGTGCAGTTATCAATTTTTACCTTGGCTTCTTTGATCACTGAACCAGTCAACCAACTGCTGATCAACTTCTGGATCTTTTGGCCGGTAGCGACCCATCGAGGCACGTTTGGCAGTCATCTTTAACTCGCCGGAGAACAAGACATGCTGTTGATTTCTCCATTTGCAGACCATCGATTCCGATATTCCGTATTCGCGAGCAATTTCACGGTTGTTGTTCACGGCTTCTGCTTCTGCTACGATCTTCAACTTGAAGTTTAGATTATAGGAATGACGACGAGTGCTTGGCATAATTACTGAAAATTTACGGTACGCTGAACGAATGCTCGAAGATTAAGATGAGTTTTGCAACTGATGAATGAAAGATCTGTCAGATGAGTATTGTTTATAAACGTAAAAACGGATCGATTAGTATTCATAACTTAAAACGCTGTTTCCTGAGAGGGATGACTTGAGTGAATTAAAAAGTGTGACTTTTATGTTATTGTTTGTGTGACTTTTTTTGCTATTGTTTGTAATGTGTGACTTTTTCGCTTTTGTTTTGAGAGTGAAAGCACCGTAATTAGTAACTTCTGGAAGCAAATTGTTGTAAGAACAGCGAACGTGGTCAACAAAATTTTCCCGTAATTCTGGGTGCGCCTTATAACGGGGTATTTAGGTGAAATTTTGATTTTGCTTACTTGTCACAATCGTCTTCGAAAGTTTAGGGTGCGCCTTATAAGTGAATAAATACGGTATTTACTACCACACGACAACTTTGCTTTCCATAGTACTTAGTTTTGGCAAAGTAATCATCGTAATAGAGGCGATTGTGGTACACTGTTGTGTTGCAATCGATGCATACCATTCTAAGTTCGTTCACAACTGTTACTTCTAGGAATTTTTTCTCCACCCCTATAAGTATACCAATGAGCATAAAAGTTAATAAAAACATACGTCAGGTAAATTATTAAATAGGAATCGAACTAGCCACCTTATTATGCGTAGTTTCACTCAGAGCACTCCCTTTATTAGCAAATGATGGTAAAGAGTTTGATTCTTTCGTAAGGGGTGTTTTGTTCAGTTAATCAATATAAGATCTTATATTACAGTCAGCCAATGCAGTATACATACTTTTAATCATTTCCTTGAATTCCTTGTCTTGCAATGGGGTTCTGATGGTCTGTGCGGGCTCGCTTTCTTTGTTCAAAGCCTTCAACTGTGCTTCCAGAAAAGCATTCTGCGGGGTTTTTTCTTTTACCGGGTTACGATTTCGGGGATGTGGCACAACAGTGTTTCCCTGCACTTTTTCTAGTAATCTACCCTTGACTTCCACTGAGGAAATATTCAAAAGAAATGTCAAGAAATATCAAAGATCAAGAATTGCCGCACTAGTTGTTCTATGCGAGCGTTCATAGCAGAAAATAAACGGAAAATCTTCCTTCTTATCAATAGCTCATAAACAGGCCAGGGAAAAATACTTAAGTGCTGCAGAAACTTTTCTACAAAACCAGTACGAGCAAGCGGCATTTTGATTTTTTTTTTTTACTTTTAACAGACACCTTGCTTGTGCGTGAAGCTATTTAAGTTAGGTTTTATCTATTTAGGGCTACTTATAACCAGCTACTAAGCATTGCCTGGATCAGGAGAGGCATAACAGCAAAAACAATAGAACCATTATAAACTGCCTTATACAAACAATTATGGAATAAGGTAATAGAAAAACATTTATTGACGCACCTTTGCGTAGCAGGATGCATATCTTTGGCGCTTTAATGGAATCTACGAGTGCAATTTTCAAGGAAATTAATTACTGTATGACTTACGAATTAATAACATTTGACTAAACTGCTAACCTGTTCATGAATAGCCACAAGTTAAAAGATCGCGGATTTGAACCCACTGCTCAGGTGTGTGTGCTGAGTATAACTTGTCCTGTCTACAAACGTGTATGTTCACGTTGTACGCCAGCAGCTTTTTGAACAATTCAATACTAGCTATGTGCTGCTGTATTAAAGTTTTGCAAATCTCGCTCAAGGACTTTTCTTTATCAATGCGCACAATCATGGTAAATTGTAAAGATGGGGCCGCTTTTCCAACCTTGAAAAACTTGAAAGTTCCATCACAAGTAACAAATGAAGCTCTGGTCTCTATCAATTAATGAAGGCGTTACTCCGTCAGACTCAGTGCATGTGTCACTTGTGCTGTTGGCATTTCCTTTGCTTCTATTTTTCCTCTTCTCTTCTCGCTTATGTTTTTTCTTATTGATGTGTCCTGCGGAAAAGCAAATTATTAGAAAGAACTTCTGAAATGATACTTGGTAACTGAAAGAAAATAATCACAGTCACCATGATTCTCCGGATCAATTTTTTGGTTGATTTTTTTCTTTACATTCTCTGTAAACATGTATTGCCGTGGGTGATATGAAATTGAGGATTATGGGAAAATATATGTTCGTTCACCAACCAAGTAACGGTATTTATAACATCAAAATATGACATCATAACAGGGTCGGTACTCATGCTAGTGTTGTCATAACTTGCATGGGCTTTGTCTTATTTCTCATTTCGTGATATTTGTGAGACAAGGTCGCGTTAGTATCAGTTCAGATTATAAGAAACAATTACTGAAAACACCCGCCTTAAAAGAACCCATTATTTTCGGCAAAAGGCGGAAATGGTTTTTAAGACTAATAGGGAGCATATCTTTTATATTTTTTATGCTTTAATATAGCTGCTTATTTGAGCAAATTTCACGCTGGAAGTCTTTATGGGTGATTTTTCTGTAATCTGAAAAATGTAACTGTTTACATGTCAGATATAATGAGGAAGAGCTTACCATATTTTTCCTTCTGGATCGTTTTCTTATTAGATTTTTTCGTCGCTACGAATCTGTGACTTTCGTCCGTAGAACTTTCATCTGTATCAGGATCTACGTGTGTGCGATCAAAAGTAATTACACAGTATTCTAGTATTTGGCTTCTTTTAAAGAAGCTTAAAGAGCGTCTTTCCCAAAATTTTTTAGTCTTTAGTGTCAGTTATAAACATGGAAAATAAGATTATTACATTTCTTTCCGGCAAAGTTTGCAAAGGAACAGTTTTAAGTGAAAAAGACAAATTTGCATTTCAGCTCATTTCAATCGCACAGCTTCTCCGTAGAATGGTGGTTGAATGTGTAAACATTATGCTTCAGTGGACAAAATTTAAAATTTTGAACCGCGAGTTTCCGTTTTCTCTTCAATAATCATCTGACTAACTCTACTCAAACAATTATTCACCACAAGATCAGTTAATACTTGAAAAATCCCCTCGATTATTCAACAATATTAACTTTGCCTTCGGCAAATAAGCTTACATGATTTTGTTAGTTTTTGTTTTAGCAAGATTATAATAGGTTTAATAAGAGCTAATAAACAAAACGACTATTTTTGCACATGGAGAACACTTTTTGGTATATTTCTTTGCCATCGCTGCAAGACCACGACATGAAGTCTCCCAGCTGCTTATAATTTTGCAACGCGTTATGATCGTCGCCGCCGTCGGTGCTAAGTAGATTCTTATTGTTATCTATTACCCCGGCAACTACTTGCTACTACTGTGAATATTAAATTACAGATCAGTTACTTACATTTACGCTTTCGTCCTTTCGTTTGTCCTTTATCTGCGTCCATTGAACTACCGTGTACACAGGTCTTCTGTTTTCTCTTTAAAAGCTTTCAGAGATGTATCTAGAGGCTCCTCCAAGCTACATGTCAAGCTTGTAAGAAAAGCGCGGGAATTCATTGGCCGCTAGCGTAAGGGGACGGCGGTGGGGGCCTTGTGCTCGTTCCCGCATTTTGCGGTCTTTTTTTTTCACTGAAACGAGAGCAACGAAGACCTTCGCAACTCTTCGATTGTCGCCTCTCCTACTCGGTTTGTTTTGGCATGATTAATAAAGTCTCGGGCTCGGATTTTCTCAAATCGTTGAAGTCTCTGGCTTGGATTTTTAAGCACGGGTCTCTGTGTCTTGGCGAGTCTCGGATTTTAACATTCACTACCCCTAATGTGTATAACACTGAACATGGTACATCTCGTCAAGGCTGAATGCACGTCCTCAATCTACGGCACAGAGGTAGGTCTCAGCATTAGCATATGCATTGTACGTTACACTAATATCTTCACATACACACAAAATTTCACCACTGTAGGTGGACAGAATAACATGTGTTGGATCAATTTTGACACCAGGGCAAACTTCTTTCATCAAGCTAATTGCAGCAAGAGACATAGCACAACCAGTGTCTAACTGCATACAACTGATACAACAATTAGTGTTTTCAATCCTCAGTTGCGCAGAAATTTTAGACCTAAACGTAGTGCTAACATCATAAACCACATAATGTTCATCATTCTCACATCCCAAGGTAGCTCTTCTTAAGCACACATGGTGTTAATGCCACTCTTGCAAACTCGAGCAATATGGCCTCTTACATTACAGTTCCTGCAAAACAGAATTTCCAAACATGAGAAGCAAATACATATGTCCAAAAGGTCTAGATAGCAGCAACAATATAGATAGTCGTATAAACATAACAACTTTCTTTAATTTTCCAGACATGTTTCGGTACATCCATCATCTTTATACGAAATACATATACATACGTGAAATACATATACATATGTGTATCCATTAAATACAATTCATATTACACCTCTTGAAGGTATGCTCAACATTGCGAAAATGAAAAAGACTGTTGATAATGTCTGGTGAGTTTCTCGTTGAACTTATAGAAATGCGGACTTACATGTTTTTGAAGCCCTTGTTTTTACAAAGACATTATATACATAGTAAAATAAATGAAAATAAAATTCTAATGGTGTTATTGAACTTGTATAGGTGGTACTTAATTTCGTTTTTTTGTTTATTTACCAGGTGAAAGGTTTGTACGACAAGAGCCTCCAAGGTGTTAAAAGTCCAAGACATTATCCCACCAGAATGGGACAGCCCTTGAACAAGTTGGTTTTAACATTCCAGCTATACACTCAGTCACATAGAATGTCTTACCTATGAAGGAGCCTCCAATATCAGTGGTATAGGTTAGAATACATTCTATATCTATATCTATATCTTTAACCATAAGAAATGAGAAATGCAGGTAAAAAAAAATCAATATCTACGTGGTGCTCCATAAAATTAACTAAGGAGTGCTAGTGTTTAATAATGAATCAATGGATCCCACCTCCATTTCCCCTGCTGTTTGGACAATACAGTCCACAGACAGGTAAGTATTTGTAAAGCACAATTGCTTTAATTAAAAGGAAGAAAAATCTGTATTATAAACTCTAAAAAATGTTTTAAGGCAAGTGTGATGTTAGTGCTCAAGAAATACAGTCGACTCCCGCTAACTCAACCTTCTAGGGAAATTGAATAAAGTTCGAGTTATCGGGTCAGTTTGAGTTATCAAGAGTTTGGAGCAAATAACCGGAAATAAGAATACTTTGTTGCTTAGTGCAATTAAGCAACAAATTATACAGGAATGGACACTGAATTTGAACTGGAGTAACAAAAAAGTAAAAACAAAGAATTGACACCGTTGCTTTGAATTAAAGTCGATGTCCCAAACATCAGTACACGGTTATTTTTCCTGACTTGTCATGCGCTTATAACATGGTTCGAGTTATCGAGGGTAAAATTATATAGAAATGATCTGAAGGGAAATAAAAATTACTTCAAGTTAGCGGGAGGTTCGAATTATCGAGGGTAAAATTACAATAAATGTATGAAAGAAATCCGGGGAAGTCAACTTTGGTTTAAGTTAGCACAAGGTTCGTGTTAGGGAAGATTCGAGTTATCAGGAGTCAACTGTATTCCTTAAAATGAGAAAATTTTCTTTCACTTCATTTTCATATTGTCATGATTTTTTTTCTGTGTAACCTTTGTGCTTGCCAAAGAAAGGCAAATGAACATTCACTACTT